>NC_087221.1:49184004-49291084 GCF_015104395.2 Macrobrachium nipponense
CTCCTCTTCTGTTCCCCAAGAAGATTATTCAAGATGTCTCGAGTGCCCTTTCAGCTAAGGCTACTCAGGACATGTTAGCCCAGGTGGCCAGGAAACCTCGCTCTGTCTTCCAACCCAGGCCAAGAAAGAGTATCCTCTGAGGCAGGAGCCCTTTCGAGGAGGACCCGCTGTCAGAGGTTCTTCAACCAGAGGAACTAGACCTTTTAAGAGAGGTAAAACCTTCTCTAGGTCAGTCAGAGGGAAGAAATAGCGATCAAGGACTCCAGACATCAGTGGGTGCCAGACTACTGAAATTTGCCGACGTCTGGGCCCACAAAGGGGCAGACAATTGGTCCCTATCGATTGTCAGCAAAGGATACCTCATTCCCTTGCTCGTCAAGACCACCATTGACGACAACTCCGAGGGAGTTGGTGGCCAAGTACAAGGACCCCATCATGAATCAAGCCCTTTCTCTAGCAGTAGATCTCATGCTAGAGAAGGAGGCTATAGAACTAGTGGAAGATCCCGCTCTGCGGGCGGGCTTTTACAACAGACTATTCCTAGTTCCGAAGAACTCAGGAGGATGGAGACCGGTTTTGGGGATGTAAGCGCCCTGAACGTCTTTGTGGGAAAAGAGGAAGTTTGCCATGGAGACACAAATTCCTCAGTGTTAGCGGCTCTTCGTCCAGGGACTGGATGGTGTCTCTAGACCTTCAGGACGCTTACTTTCATGTGCCGATCCATCCTTCTTCACGGAAGTATCTACGATTCATGATGGGAGGAAACATCTTCCAATTCAAGGCCTTGTGCTTCGGCCTATCGACTGCACCCCAAGTTTTCACGGGTTGGGGAATGAAAAACGTGGCGCAGTGGCTACATTTGGGAGGGAGTGAGGGGTGTCGCTTTATCTCGACGACTGGCTAATCAGAGCAGAGTCTCAAGAAGATGTCTGGAGGACCTTCAAAAGACCCTTACATTGGCAAGTTCTCTGGGACTTCTGGTGAACTTCCAGAAGTCTCAATTAATCCCCAGTCAAGAACGGATCTATCTGGGGAGTTCGGATAGCTTCTCTGGCTTTTTTCGGGCTTTTCCGTCGCCAGAGAGGATAGCTCGTTGCTACGAGAAAATAACGACCTTCCTAGAGAAAGATGCATGCACAGCGAGGGATGTGGATGAGTCTGCTGGGGACACTCTCTCGTTGGAGCAATTCGTTTCTCTAGGAAGGTTGCATCTCAGGCCTCTACAGTTCTTCCTATACCAGAACTGGAGGCGTCTCTCCCTAGATCTGGAGTTCTCCTTCAAGATCTCAAGGGAAATCAAGAGAGACCTTCGGTGGTGGAACAACCCACTTCGGTTTTGTGGAAGGAATGTCGGAATGTCTCTTTTATATGCCGAACCCCAGCCATGTGTTGTTTTCCACGACGCATCGGAAGCAGGTTGGGGAGCGACGCTCGGGACAAGAGAAGTGTCAGGCACCTGGAAGGGGGATCAGGTGTCCTGGCACATCAACAAGAAAGAGTTGATGGGCAGTCTGGATGGCATTGAAAGCTTTCGAGCCCCATGTCCGAAATGCAGTAGTGCAGGTCAATTCGGACAACACAACCAGCCTTGGCGTACATCAAAAAACAGGGGGGGACGCACTCTTCTCCCTGTACGAAACAGCAAGGGATCTTCTGCTGTGGTCTCAAAACAAGGAAGATCAGTCTTCTCACAGATTCGTACAGGGAGAAAGGAACGTCAGGGCCGATCTCCTGAGCAGGAAGAATCAACTCCTGCCTTCCGATGGACCCTCCACTCAGAGGTATGCCAAGACCTGTGGAGAAGATGGGGCAGACCTCACATCGATCTCTTTGCAACAGCAAGGAACGCAAGAATCGAACTTTACTCTCCCCGATCTCAGACCCAGGAGCAGTATCAGTGGATGTTTCTCCTAGATTGGACAGGTCTAGACGTCTACGCCTTTCCCCCCTTCAAAGTACTGGGGACAAACCCTCAAGAAATTTGCTATCTCGGAGATGACAAGAATGACGCTAGTAGCTCCGTTCTGGCCCGCCCAAGATTGGTTCACAGAGGTACTGGAATGGTTGGTGGACTTTCCAAGAGCACTTCCACAAAGACAAGATTTGCTCAAACAACCCCCACATTCGACAGGTATCACAGAAAAAACCTCCCCGCTCTCAATCTGACTGGCTTTCGACTGTCAAAAGTCTTGTCAGAGCGAAGGGGTTTTCGACAAAAGCTGCTAAGGCTATCGGCCTCAGCTAGAAGACCTTCGACCCTTAAAGTCTACCAGTCGAAGTGGACGTCTTTCGCCGGTGGTGCAGGAAACCAGAAGTTTTCTCTTCCAGTACCTCTGTGACAGATGGCAGATAGAGATTTCTAGTTTTCCTCAGAGAAAAATGCGGTTTAGGCAGTATCTACTATCAAAGGATACCGAAGCATGCTGGCTGCTGTGTTCAGACATAGGATTTAGATCTTTCGAATAACAAAGATCTTCATGATCTATTAAGATCTTTTGAAACTTCCAAGAAAAACTTCGAACGAAGTTCCAAGTTGGAATCTGGACGTGGTTCTTCGTTTCTGAGGTCCTCTAGGTTTGAACCACCACATTTAGCCTCCTTCAAAGATCTTACGAGGAAAGCTCTCTTTCTCATGGCTTTAGCATCCGCTAAAAGGGTTAGTGAGATTCATGCCCTAGAAGGAAGGGTAGGTTTCAAAGGAGATTCCGTGGTTTTGTTCCTTCCTTCCTTCGTTTTTAGCAAAGAATGAGAACCCCTCAAATCCTTGGCCAAGGAACTTTGAGGTTCGTTTGGTTTATCTGCCTAGTAGGGGAAGAACCTGAAAGAACTCTTTGCCCCTGTTAGGAGTTTAAAATACTACCTTCAGAAGAAGAAAACCCTTAAGGGCATTGAGGACAGACTATGGTGCTCTGTAAAGGACCCCAGCAGACATTGTCGAAAAAAATGCGCTGTCTTTCTTCATTAGAAGTGTTGTGAAAGAAGCACATAGATCTTGTAATGAAGAACATTCAAGCTCCTAAAAGTCAAGGCTCATGAAGTGAGAGCAATTGCCACTTCCTTGGCCTTTAATAAGAATATGTCTCTTCAGAATCTGATGAAAACTACATTCTGGAGATGTAATTCAGTATTCGCCAACCACTACCATAAAAGACGTCAGTATTACGTATGACGAGTGCTTCGCGTTAGGCCCGTACGTATCGGCGGATTCGGTGCTGGGGCAGGGAGCTGGAACATATCCTTAGTAGTTTTTTCCCTTGTTTTTGTTAATTGAGTTCTTATGGTTGTATGAAAAATGATGCAGGTAGGCATCTTTTTTCGTTGCGTAATACTAATAACTTTGTTAGTTTGGTTAGGTGATCGGATTTGTTTGAAGCTCCCTGCGTTGGTAGTGGACAGTTCTGTCATAGAAGAGGGCGCAACCCCCATTGACATGATCCGACTTGGATTCTACTAAGTAAGCGGATATCAAATCCCGTTAGTAGACCCAAAGAGTCTTTTCAGCTGTAGGTCACGCCCTCGCTGTAGCTCTTATGGCTATGCAGACTAATAGACAGTATCTATGAAGTCTTCAGCCTAAACAGGGTAAGAACCAAGGTTATTTTTATCCTACACAGGTGTTGTTTACCTTTTCTTGTCATTTTCTGTCTTGTACCCTCCACCAAGGGTGTCAATCAGCTAAGTATATGTCTGACAGGAAAGTTTCATGTACAAAAAATGATATTGTTATTTTACAATAAAGTTTTTGTACATACTTACCTGGCAGACATATACGATTGATGGCCCGCCCAGCCTCCCTCAGGAGACAGGTATAAGAGAGAAAAAATCTGGCAAGAAAGGTATGTTGGTTCTTACACCCGCTTCCCAGCGGTGGGTAAGGTAGATCACCTGACCTACCTGTCGCGTTAGCCGCGAGTTTTGAATTCTGTCGTGACGTCAGAGACGTAAGCTAAGTATATGTCTGCCAGGTAAGTATGTACAAAACTTTATTGTAAAATAACAATATCATTTTTTCTAATGACTTGGCAGGAACTTGATGGAGAAGTCAACATTGAAGAGTTGACCATTTCTGAAAAGAACGCAGCGGTTCTTGCAGAACACCTCCAGAGAATCAGCTGGGCAGGGCAGCAGCTATTCTTGCATCACAACCTTTTCATGTGATCGCAGTGAGGTGTATGGCGGATTTGTGGGGTCAGGATGGCCAGTATACGTGAGTTTTCAAGGGATTATTGTTTATATTATACCTAGGTTTCTGCGTCCTCTCATAATCATAAGCGCATCGGTGGCGTGATCGGTATAGTCTTGGCCTACCACCTCAGTGGCCATGAGTTCGATTCTTGGGCATTCATCGAGGAGTAAGAGATGTGTATTTCTGGTGATGAGTGAACTCTCGACGTAGTTCGAGAAGTCATGTAAAGCCGTTGGTCCCGTTGCTGAATAATCACTGGTTCCATTCAACGTAAAAACACCATACAAAGAAACAAACAAACAATGTTCATGTACATTTGTTCCGACACGGCATACAAACCTTCGGTCCTTTTACAATAGGAAGGTACTAGCGGCAGATAGGTCAAATGGTCGTAAGCTTTCGAACAAGGGGTTCGGTAGTTAACTGCTTGTCCGACAGGCGCGCGCGCGCGCGCGATGGGAGGTAAACAAAGCACTTTTGCTTTCGGCTCACAGCGAGTGGACGTGTGTGTTCGACGCTCTCTGCCCGCTTCTCGTCGTTTGCTTCTTGAGTATTTGGTTGTGTTGTGTATGAAAGAGTTCATTGTAAGTACAATCATTCTCTCTTTTCAATATTAATTCAACTAAATTTGATAATGATGGAATCTCCTCGCCTCGCTACCCCTCGGAGACTATGCACGGGTACCGAAGGGCGTAAATGCGGGAAGTTCCGCTCTTTCCCGGGAGATAGACCCTCATATTTTGTTGTGCTCGGTGTCGGGGGCGACAATGCACCCGAGCCGAGCCTTGTGATGTTTGTAATGATTGGTCGGAGGCGCAGTGGACTTTGTATGAGGGCAGGAAGAAGCGAAGGCCTGCAAAGGAGTCGTCGGAAAGCTCTCCCGCGACTCCTTTGGTGACGGACACTTCGTCTTCTTTCCTGCCGCAGGCCCGCTCAACTTCCATGTCTCGCGCCTTCCCCTTCGGGGGGGGTGTCTAGGTCCTTCTCTTCTCCTGACTTGTCGAGTGTGGAGGAGGGCGCTAGATACCCTGACGTCCAGTTGTACTCTGGGTCCTCTATCCGTTCGTCTTTGCGCGAGCGGGTAGAGGATCCCCCTAATCACCCGACTTTTGCCTCCTCAGGTGGCGGTTGCCGCGAAGGATGACCTCGGACAGGTGTGGGCATCGTTGGGGTTGCAGGGCGTGCCGAGTGTCCAGGGGCGGTGCTCTACCATCTCGCTGGCGCCGTGGCGGTCACCCATGCAACGGTCACGACCACCACCACGACCCTTACAACACCCGGCTACGCTTCACCTCCTCACCTGGTGTACACCCAGCACGCGGTCTCTGTGACACCCACTACATCGGTGCAGGGGCCAGTCGCCGTAACTCGGGGGAGTGTGATGCCGCCACCTGGGTTTGCCGTGCTGCCGCGACCGGACTTCGTGTGCCCGAAGAGCTCGCCCCGCCCCTGGACCTCCCACCGGTACTAGGATGTCTGTGCCGCTGGTCCGCCCATCTGGACGCCTATACAGTCTGCCGTACCTGCCGTGACCACTGCTGCCGTTCCTGTACCTGCTCCTGCTGTCTCTTCTGCCGTTCCTGTGATGCCTGCACCTGCTGATGTTGTTCCTGTTCCTGGCGCCGCTGCTCCCGATGCTGATCTGTTCGGACAGGTGCGTCCGGGCCCTGTTGCTTCGGCAACAGCAAGCCCCGGCTCCGTCCTGGATGACAGATCTGACGTCGGGTCCTGAGAAGGTTGACGAAGAAGAAGAAGAAGAGGAGGAAGTGTCGTCGTCGTCTTCATCGTCTTCTTCGTCGTCGTCGTCGTCTGCCGCCTCTTCCCCTTCTTCTTCTAAGGCTCGACCCCGCCAAGAAGAAGAAGAAGGTCGCCTCCCCCCCCCCTAAGAAGTCTCCTTCGGGAACTTCTAAGGGCCCGTCTCGCTTGGTGAGACGTGGGGGTTCTTCCGCTGGTCACCCTGCTCCTTCGGGGGGCAGGACCCCGTCTCTTCTTCCGCCAAGGAAGAAGACTACGGGGACCAGAGGAGTGCCGGCTAACACCGGCACTTCCTCACCTGCTGTCAGTGGTTCGGCCACAGCAGCAGGGTCCGTCTCGGCCGCTCGTTCGCGAGAGGTACCGAGTGTACGGGTCGCCTACCAGCGACCATGCAGCCAGGAACCAGACCTCTGAGTCCGCTCAGCGTCAGGTTCACGGCACGGAGCGGAAGACTGGTGACAGCCGCTCACGCGACTCTCACCAGACCAGCTCTCGCTCTCGCGGCGAGCAGCTGGCTACCCGGGCGGACGTGACGGTCCATGACCGGCCACGGGCTTGAGGCTGGGAAGAGGTCCCCCCCGTTCGCCGGCACCAGCCACGGCTGGTACCAGCGAACCTGACGCACCGTGAGGATACGCACCGATCTCACCGTGACAGTGGAGCTCGCCGGTCGCCTGACCGTCACTCTCACAGAGAGCGATCGGGTACGGCGACCAGCACCAGCTCCTCTGACACACGAGACCTGGGGCAAAGCTGTTCTCCGCGTCCAAGCCGTTCTCCACAGCGAGACGGCTCGACTAGGTCTCTGCAGCTCGATCGCCACCGCGGGTTGGCGATCGCCTGCAGTCTTCCAAGCCCGCTGGTTCTGCCAGCGAGCGAGGAGGGAGCGTCAGGTCTTCCTCTCCCATACCTTCAACCTCCTCGGGTACACCGGGAGGGGCGAGGTATTGAGGAGTGATCGTGAGGGGTGCGCCCTTCAGGATCCCACCACGTCGTCGTACGTACCAGGCTCGGTTCTCGGACCAGCAGGTCGTACGCACAGGTGGTTGGAGGAGACGCAGAGGGGTCTGTCGCTGCTCCAATCTCCTTGAGGGAGGAGGGTCTCGGAGGTGCTCCTGTTTGAGGACTGGACGGTCCGACTCCGCAGGACGCAGTCACTCCTGAGATCCAGAGGAACTTTGCCGAGGTTATTGCGCTGATTCGTCAGCACAACGACTCGCGGAAGGATCGCCGCTCCCACCATCCGAGCCCACGTCCCGGCTCGAGTCGTTCTGGGGCCCGAAGAGGGAACCCAGACCGACGGTGGGTTTGCCGCGTTCTGAGCTTGCGGACTCAGTGCTGGACCAGGTTGAATCGCTTGTCTCCGGACAAGACGGTTCGCTCAGTCTGGCAGGTCGAGCAAGCTGCTTCCACCTCCTCTGCTGTCGACAGCGGCGTTTTTATCGTGCCATCTGACGACCCGATGCCGCCCAAAACAGGTGAACCCGGAGTTAGCCAGGCTAACTCCGGGTGTGTCTCTGCAGCAGCTCCTGTCCGAGAACCTGTGGTTCTCGCAGCAAGAGGCACTCGGCCTGGAATCTACCGCCATGGCAGCTTTCCAGGCCGTCTCCTGGCTAGATCTGTGGTCCCTCACAGTATCTAAGGTCGCAGCCAACTCCGGGGGAATGGGTTCTCCCGAAGATGACTCGGCCTTCAGGAGACTTTGCCAGTCTGGGGGAAGAGCCATCTCCTTCCTTGCCCACCAGACGGTGAACCTGTGGGCCAACCTGGTTCTCCGACGAAGGGACGCTGTCCTTACTCGGGTTTTTTCCAGGGCGGCTGGGCGTGAAGCGGCGTTGGGACTTCGCAACGGACCTTTACGGAGTTCCACGTCTCTTTCTTCCCAGGAGAGATGGTGGACGCTGCGGTGGACAGACGGCGCACTGACGACAGTGACCGGCTGGTTCACCAGGCGGTCTCGAAGGCTTCTGGGCAGCCTCGGACTGCGGCCAAGTCTAAGAGCTCGGCTAGCGCTTCCTCGGTGGCTAAGGACGGTAGCTGCGTCGAAGCCACGGGAATGACTGTCTTCTTCGACTTCTGGCAAGGGGAGCCGTAACCAGCCCTCCTCCCAGCCCTCCTCCTCCCGTGGAGGCTCTGGGAAGAAGTCGAAGAAAGGGGGGGAAACGCTAGGGACGGCGTTCACTCACCTGCTGCCGGAAGTGGGGGGGGTGCCTGGCCAGCCATTGGGCAACTTGGCAGCGCTACGGCGCCGAGACCTGGATTGTAGATGTCCTTCGGGAGGGATATCTATTACCCTTCGAATCTCGGCCACCCCTCCCACCTCCAACCCGTCCAACAGCAGTCGTACGTTCAGGGTCATCGAAGGACGTAGCACTGAGACAGGAGATCAAGACCATGCTGAGCAAGAGAGCTGTAGAAATCGTCACGGATCAGTCACCGGGCTTTTACAGTCGACTCTTCCTGGTGGAAAAGTCTACGGGAGGCTGGCGCCCGGTGATAGATCTCTCTCCCCTGAACCGGTTGTTCGCCAGACCCGGTTCACGATGGAGACGCACGCTCAGTGCTCGACTCCATCAGGGAGAACGATTTCATGCTTTCAGTGGACTTGAAGGATGCGTATTTCCAAATACCCATTCATCAGTCCTCCAGAAAGTACCTCCGCTTCATCCTCGACGGGACGGTGTACCAGTTCAGGGCACTTTGCTTCGGTCCTCTCAACCGCCCCACAGGTGGTTCACGCGAGTGTTCACTCTGGTGTCTGCTTGGGCCCATTCGCACGGGATACGTCTGATGACGGTATCCTCGACGATTGGTTAGTCGTGGCGAGCTCCCGCTCGCAGTTGCTACAGGACAGGGATCGACTGCTCGAGTTCTGTCGCGATCTGGGGATCGTTGTGAACTTCGAAAAGTCCGATCTCGAGCCCAAGCAGAGGATGAAGTACCTGGGTATGCTGATCGACACGGTAGCAGGGAGGGCGAGTTTTCCCCGCAGACTCGCGGATCAGCAGATTCAGGAGGCAGCCAACCAGTTCCTGTCTCGGCAGGAACAGGCAGCTCAGCGATGGCAAGTCGTGATCGGACACCTGTCGTCACTCGAGAAGTTAGTCCTCACGGGCGTCTTCACCTGCGGTCTCTTCAGTGGAGACTAAAGAGAGTTGGTCACAGGCCGACGGATCCCCCAAGCTTTCCAGTGTCACTGACACAGGAGGTGAGGCAGGACCTAGCCTGGTGGCTGGACGACAGGAACCTCTTAAGAGGAGTGCCCCTGCGCACTCCCCCCCCGGACATGCAGCTGTTCTCAGACGCATCGGACCGAGGGATGGGGCGCACACCTGGAGGAGTTGCTGACTTCAGGAGTGTGGGACGAGAACGACAAGCACCTTCACATCAATGTACTGGAAATCAAGGCAGCGTTCCTCGCTCTCCAAGAGTTTCAGGACCGCTTGATGGGACACTCAGTGGTGTTGATGTGCGACAACACCACGGTGGTGGCTTACGTCAACAAACAGGGGGGACTAGTGCTCTCCCGTTGTACCAGTTGACTCGGCAGGTGCACGAGTGGGCCGAGGCACACTCAATAGAGCTGTCGGCACGCTACATTCCAGGGAAGAGGAATGTAAGTAGCAGACACGATCAGCCGTCGGGATCAGGTGATAGGAACCGAATGGTCTCTACACCAGGACTGGCGGAAAGGCTCTTCGACCTGTGGGGGGGCGACCAGTCGTGGATCTGTTCGCCACCCGGCACAAAACAGGAAGCTCCAGGTGTTCTTCTCGGCCGTGCCGGACCCGGATGGGCAGCTGCAGAGGACGCTCTTCAACACCCGTGGGACAACCTCTTCGCCTATGCCTTTTCCCCGTTCAGCCTGATTCGCAAGGTGATCAGTCGAGCACTGGTCACCCCGAATCTCAGGATGATCCTGGTGGCTCCCAAATGGCCACAGGCCATTTGGTATCCGGACCTGCTGGCTCTTCTCGCAGGACCGAGAACCGAGAGAGATTCCCCCTTGGCACAACCTTCTCGCCCAGCCACAGTTCGAGCAGTACCACCGAGCAGTCCAGTCTCTACGTCTTCACGGCTGGCTGTTATCCACCATCTCTTGCGAACGAGAGGCTTTTCTCGTAGCGCAGCAACAGAGATGGCTGGAAACGTCCGTCAGTCCTCTGCAGCTGTGTACCAGGGGAAGTGGGCCGTCTTCTGTGGTTGGTGTCGTAGACGGGTCTATCTCCTCTCAGAGCCACTCTTCAGCAGGTAGCGGATTTCCTCGTTTTTCTTCGCCGAGAGAAGCTCCTCTCAGTCCCCACAGTCAAAGGATACAGAGCCGCCTTGGCACTCGTCCTGAAACTGAGGGGATTGGACATCTCGAACTCGTTCGAGATCTCCTTGCTTATGAGGAGCTTCGAAAGGTCTTGCCCACCCAGGGAACTCAGGCCCCCTGCGTGGGATGTGACTCTCGTCCTTAGGAGTCTGACTCGAACGCCGTTCGAGCCACTCCGAGAGTCGTCAGACAGGGATCTGACCCTCAAGACCCTCTTCTTGCTGGCCCTGGCATCGGCGAAGAGAGTAGGGGAACTTCATGGTCTTTCCTATGATGTACGACACTCCAGGGGATGGGGGATCTGTGACGCTCGATTTCGTCCCGAACTTCGTTGCGAAGACTCAGAAAACCGTCGATCCCTGACGACAGGTTCGAGTCATTCACGATTCCCTCCCTATTGGACTTCACCGATAATGATGCGGATGAGATGCTGCTTTGTCCTGTGAGGGCGCTACGGCGCTATCTGAAGAGAACTCGACACCTCAGGCCTGAGTGTCGACGCCTCTTCGTTAGCACCGGGGTCACCAAGAAAGAAGTATCCAAGAACACTTTCATTCTGGCTGCGTGAGGTCATCAGGGGGGCGTATGAGGCTGATGGTAGTGACGACATCCGTACGTTCCCGTTCCGAGAGCTCACGAAGTCAGAAGTATTGGCCCCTCGTTGGCGGTTTCGTAAGAACTTCTCCGTGGCGCAGGTCCCTGAAGGCAGGGGTCTGGTCTAACCAGACTACCTTTACGTCCTTCTACCTTCGGGATATTGCCCACGGTCCTTGGATACCTTTTCCTTGGGACCCGTGGTGGCTGCTCAACAAGTGTGTAGCTAACCCAGACCCTCGCAGGCTGAACAGCATCGAGTCCTGGTGTGACTGTGTGGATGGATGTGTGAGTGATGAGTGACTGGCTCTCTCTTCCCATCTTTTCCTCCTCCTCTACCTGTGGGCAGAGGGCCACGGTCGTCACTACGCTGGATGAGGACGAGATGCAGGTGAGCTATATGACAGAGCCCCATCCTATCCCTTTCACTAGGGATAGGAGCAGAATATCCACCACTTCCTTCTACAAGGGGGGGAAGTGGATGCCTACAAGAGTCAAACCCATGACTTTATATTTGCTCCTGTACAGGAACAAGTTCTTACATTGCTGGTACGAAGAGATACGCATGCCTCTCTCTTAGTACTCGGTCCAGAGGTCTGACCATTGATCCTGCGGTGCACACCCCGATCAATCGGACAGAGGCTTGGATCCCTCCCTCGCTCTTACGACCAGGGAGCTTCCAAGTTGGGCGAACACCAGTCTGTTCACAAAAGACTCAGATTCCTCCCACCAAGAAGTGAGTCTTCCTATTGTAAAAGGACCTAAGGTTTGTATGCCGTGTCGGAACAAATGACAATTTGTCTAAAATTGCATTTTTCCTAACTATACAAACCTGAGGTCCTTTTACACATAGCCCCACCTCATGCCACCCCTCACTCTGCAGTTTTTTGCTTGGGCCAAAAGCAAAAGTGATTGTTTACCTCCCAGTCGCGCAGGCGCGCGCCTGTCGGACAAGCAGTTAACTACCGAACCCTTGTTCGAAAGCTTACGACCTATCCAGCTGCCGCTAGTACCTTCCTATTGTAAAAGGACCTCAGGTTTGTATAGTTAGGAAAAATGCAATTTTAGACAAATTGTCATTTTGATGTCATAAATTTGCAATACCAAGATAATCTTGGCACAAATATGTGAGTTAGTGGATCTGGTGTGATTGACAGTGGGCCACAATATCTGGAGTATCATTGGAGTGCATAATTGATTGATTTGATTTGAGGTAGTTATGCAGTTTACGATTGATTTAAACTGCTAATTCACACTTATGTGCCTCTGTAAAACAAGAGAAGCATTGTAGTATTTACAGTTGCTACAATGTTGAGTTTCATAGACATATTTGAGTTTTTCCTATGAATTTTAATATTTGAAGTCATTGAAATGATAGTACAATATTTTTAAAAATTGCTTTTGGATTCCCCTTAAGGGACGCAACATGTCTATCCTTGGAATAGTTTGAAAATTTGTTGTCTCAGAAGATAAACTTTATTTGGTTGTGCAGTTGACCTTGCATAGTTAGTTAGAAGTAATTTGCATGGGTTGTAGTAAATTTAAAAACAGCTGGTGAAGGTTCATACATTTTGTTTTGTTAAAATTCAGATAAATTTGATAAACATTTTTTGAATTGGTAAACATAAAATAGCCGTTTTCCCTCTTAGAGGAGCCTCGCAGAATCATTTCACAGTAACTCTTCAGAAGGGAAAATGTGATGATAAATACAATATCAGAAAAAGATTTATATTGCTTTCCTAATTTGGGACTTTGATATTGCTCTTAGTGCACAGTGGTCATTACAAGATTGCAGTTGTAGCATGTTTCACCTCAACTGGTGTGTGTTTTCCACAGGGGAGTCTTCACTGCAGTTGGAATAATATATCGGGAGCAAGGGATCCTGGGCTTCTTCTGTGGTCTAATACCACGTTTACTTTGTGATCTGACGGCTCTTTGGCTTGGCAAAACACTAGCTCACGTAATCAACAATTACTTAGTAGAAGACAGAGATCTCAAGCAGTATGTCTCAGCATCAATGAATGTAAGTACATTATCATGCCACTTACAGATTTTTTGGTCTGGTTATCGTCATCATTCACTATGTTGTCAGTGGTATTGCAGTTAGAGACTACGTAATTATATTAATTTGACAAACATCTCAGAAATTTCTCTATTCATGAAATATTTTCCTACTCTTATGTCATTGAAATGTATATTATATAAAAGTTAATTTATGGTAATGTCTTATGCATTAGAAACCTGTACTTCATGTCTTTAACATGTATTTTTCTCCGTGTGCAGTTCCTTGCTGCAGCACTGGTGTATCCACTGCAAGTAGTGTCGAACTGCATGGCCATTTCGGGAAGTGGGTAAGTTGATGGATCATTTACTTGTTGACATGTGGGTATTCTAATTATTGTCATTACTTTTCATTCAGCGTATTCTGGAGTGGGGTTATGTAGATTATTCATTTACATGTCCATGTCGTAGACAAGAATGGCCTGTTCGGAGAACATGTAAGAATTACTTGCTTATGTCTCTCTTTGGTGTGATGAACATCCATTTTCCAACACAAGGTTTTGTTTTTAATTTATTACTTCAGGTTCTTCACTCCACATAGTTTGCCAGACTACCTATTGTGCAGCTGCTGGACATCACCTTTTTACTACTACTTCCTTTGCAATTTCATCTTCCCACAGCACTCTGGCTATCACTGTAGATTACATTACTGCTTACTAACAGGATATTTTTATTTATTTTATTTTTTTTTTTATTTTTTTTTAATTTTTTATAGTACCTGGCTTCACAACCCAATATATTCCCTGAAATATTTTACCTCTTCAAAGAATTGCTTTTGTTCAGAACATTGTGCTTCACTTTCTGCTCCTCCTTATCTTTTGTTACTGTATTGAGTCCTGCCATTACAAATGTTTCAGCATCCATGTGGCTGTTTTCCTCTTTTTAATTCACTTCCTTTCTTGTTACCAAAAGCTTTGTTTTGCGTGTCAATGATGACTTCAAATTTGCTGTTTTCCTATCTTTTTAATTCACTTCCTTCTTGTCCACCACAAGCTTGTTTTGTGTGTCAATGATGACTTCAAATTTTTCTTCTCTTCTGTTTTTTCAATGTTATACTACTTAAAACCTCTTCCTCTGGTTTTGTTATCATCACTACGACATTGGATCTATTGGCCCCGGGACCTTCATATTTGCGAACCTTAGTAATTTTCTCCATTGCTCTTGATAGACAAACAAAAGGATTCGGGGGTACTTGAGGGACATCAACTTCCAGCTCAATTTTCTTTGGAACTTCCCATTTTTAGATGTAATGCTTTAGGGTAGAAACATCATTAGCTGTAACCCCCCTCTGTGCATGTAGTGAGTACTGTAAAAATTTATAATGTGCAGATGCTGTTAAACAGTGCAGTTAGTATGTACGTAGATCAACCACTTATAACTTAACAATACATATTACGTTTCATATGGAATATGTAGGCCATCTTCTGAGTTTGGAAATTGGCAGTTTGGTTGACCTACACAGTAGTTGTTGTCAAGTCATTTTTATTTTCATATCTTATCTGCAGATTGGTAGCTGGCTCACCTCCCCATATGCCAGTGTTTGATGGCTGGATTGACTGCTATAAACATCTACGACAGATTCGAGGACTGAAGCGTGGGTCTTCTTTGCTGTGGCGCACTTATACTGGCCCATTGCTCTTAGATGGAGTCACAAGTATACCTTCTGTAGATATGTTTACCAAAAGTTAGTTCTTCATCAGGCTTTAATAAATATTGAAGGTAGGGCACTTGATTGTATTTGTATTAATTTGTCAGTTCTGTTCAAAAGAACAGAGATAGTCACTAAGTTAGTGTATAGGAGATATCCTGATTGGAAGCAGTTATTTATTTAACTTACAATATTTATTTTTCATAAATGGAACATTGTGACTTAGGAAGTTATGTGTCATGGTGTCAACTTTTATAAAGTAGTCAGATTTAATTTAAATAAGCAGTGACAGTGCATCTTTTAACATCCTATGGACTAAGTACTGTACTTAGATTTTTACCGTTCAGTAGTTTTATTAGCATTATTTCTTTTTCTACCAATTTAACAGGATTTATGTACACAATTTGTGATCGCAATGAGTAGAGGTGTAGTGTAAGGTTTTGTACACCGTCGCAGTTTTTCATTGGCAATACTTTTTGTCCAAGTACTATTGTAAAAATTTATTTCTCAGAATTGCTTTTTAATACTTGCCCTACCCTTTTATAATAATAGTACATATTTGTATTGGTTAATAAGATTACACTTCAAGGACCACATTCAACCCATACCTATTATCAGATGTAAACTTATATGTTCAAGTTACTTAGGAATAGAAATAGGCGTACCACAGGTTAATTTTGTTGTGTATATTGACTGAAGTATAAACAATATTTCGCATCTATTAAAGGCTGAGTGAAATCGTTTTATATTCATTAAACAAGATGTTTCTTGAAGTTTTAGGAATGTTGAGTTTTTGTTCATTCTATTTTTGAATGGTAATACTGATGTTGCATTGTTCCTGCATATAGTTCAGATATTTAAACATTGTTGAAGAAAGTGTTCAAGAGTGTTCTGTATAAAATGTATATGTTAGACTCTAGCTTAAGACCAACAGCTTTTGCACCCTAACTGAATTTAAGGGTTTGTACAGTTCATTGTATACTTGTAGGGTATTAATAAAAAGTTTTTGTTTTATTCAGTTATTGATTACCTGTGCAGTTCATAGGAACTTTCAGTAATGGGCTCAGTGTTTGCCTTGTGTTTAAATACCAAGTAGCTGTACAGTCGTCCCCCAAGGATTCGCAGATTATAAGCACCACAATCCTCCGCGAATATTTGACACCCCCTCTGAAAATGCTTGCAATTGCCTCTCTTGATGGTTCAACCACCAAAAAGCCCATCTAAAAACACTTTAAAGTACCATAAAAAATGTATTTAGTCACAAAAATACAAAAATATCAATTTTTGAAAGTAAATGTATTTTTAACCTAATACAAACCTGAGGGGTCCGTTTACATAAGGACTTATGGCCATAACTACTGTATGGCAGGCGGGTAGGCTAGCCTGCCCGGATGTAAACACTCCACTTTGCCTTACACCCCAGGTTCAAATTGAGGGGTGGCATGAGGTGGGCATACTATATGTAAAGGACCTCAGGTTTGTATAGTTATGAAAAATACACTTTACTTTCAAAAATTGTGATTTGTTCCTACACGGTATACAAACCCTCGGTCCTTTACATAAGTTAGACTCGTTGATTGGTGGGAGGAATATGAGTGAGACACCTAGGCTGCTACTCCTGGTTGTAAGAGTGAGGAGTGCCCTGCCTCTGACAACTTGATTGGAGCTGCATGATCAAGAGTCAGACTTCTGGGCCTTTTTGAAATGAGTGAGGAATCGTAACTATCCGAAAATGGGCTGTGAAGAATATTTAGAGTTGGAGGCATTAATGCAAAGTTCTGGGAAGGATTTGCATTATTGCCAGTCTCCTTCCTCCCCTTGCTAGAGGAAAGAGCGGGATTGCTTTTATGATTCTGGTAAGAAATATAAAAAGGATGCTCTGTGTAAGCTTACTGCATCAATCGCCCGACCAGCCAGTGTAAGTTCCATTCTTATCCTCAACCCGAAGGATGAGGTGGGGAAGGTGGAGAGGCCAGTCACTCTCGCATCCTTCTTACCCTAGAACTGCACACCATAGGTGAGATGACAACTTGTCCTTTTGAAGAAGCCGGGTAAGCAAAACAAACACAACCTGCAAGCATCCACACACTGGTCCAAGGAAATGAAGTTTGTTTCCAAGGACCTGTGGGCAGGCCCGAAGGGAAAGATAAATATGGTCGCAATGAGATCTTATCTATCTTCCTGTCTGACATATTCTTCGGAGTGATGACAAGTACACATCCACTGGACTATCTAACTGCAGAGAAGTCTCTCACGGTCTCGTAATATTCGGAGAAAGACGTGTCATTGGACACTTCTGCAGTGGCAATCCGCAGTGGATAAAGTCACCGACACACCAATAGGACAAAGTAATAACTGATCTGGATAAACCAATAAAAGTCCACAGTGTAGCTCTTGACGATCTCGGACTCTTCAAGCTGCCAACTGACTGCGCTCAGTGTGAGCCGTCATGCATCCGAGACGTAGTCATATGACACTGGCCTTTAAAGGGTTATGCCGAGAAATTGTCTATCTTGTTCGCTGCCGATGTTGGGAGACAAGATGATGATTCTCTCAAGGCATGCGCCCATCAGACGATAGTCAATTGCCTTCTAGAGACCTAGGTCCCTGGTGGCAAGACAGAAGTTCTCACAGTAGTTGAATCTCAACTAAGGAGAACCAATACTATATGGTAGTGAAAGACTAAGGTGAATGCGGACCTACGTGTTCGCAGTTGAAACGAGAGAAGTCAACTCTCAAGACTCAGAATGTAGAAAAAGTCCCGTAGATGACACCAACCAGTGAAGACAGCTTTAATTTCTGTTGTTTTACAGAGGACTGAAAATCTAAACCGCTATTTCATTACTATTCGGTGAAAAGTCAGAGTTTGCAATGAAAGCAGAGCATCTTTCAGTAATGAAAACGGATTATACTGCCTGAAGAACTGCTCCTCATGGGCTGGATGAGGGGGAGGACATTTCTATTTACTGGCTGAGGCAGGCAGCACCGTACACGCTAGCTCTAACTTGTCATCTTGAGTTGCCAGGTATCCATTCCATTCCATGAAGGAATGTGTTCGGCTAGAAACCATCGAGCCAAGAAAAAATACGCTCGAAGCATTTGCATTTTAACAGAAATGGGAGGGAAGAAAACCCTCCTATTCAGTGAATGCAAACGCTGTGGTGGTGTTGTAAACAATACCACTAGTATCTCAAAATTGAAACCGGTAACTCTTGGGAGGCCTGCAAGCCAGTTCTGAGTTGTAGGTTAATTAAGAGAAGATACTATTCGTCTCGGTCACATACCCGTAGTGTTAACTAGTTATGTGCCTACTACTCGGACAATTCAACTGATAACAGAAGCATGCTGCGAGAGAAATAAAAGTAGGTTCCTGTACATCTACCTCCAGCCTAAATTCCCTTCCATTTGAGGAACAAGAATGAGGACTGGAAGCAGACCTCCTTCATTCTCTAATGAACTCTAATGAAGAGAGCGAAGGTGAAGTTTTCCCGAAGGAAGACTTCTGCGGTGATAACAGGATATCGAAGACTTGGTTTTGGTTTGTATGGTGTTTTTACATTGCGTGGAACCGGTGGTTATTCAGCAACAGGACCAACGGCTTTACATGACTTCTGAACCATGTTGTGAGTGAACTTCTATCACCAGAAATACATCTCTCAGAAACCTCAATGGAATGCCCGAGAATCGAACTTGCGACCACCGAGGTGGAAGGTCAAGACCATACCGATCACGCCACTTAGGCGCTTGATATCGAAGACGACCAGTTCAAGCTGAACTGGATGTTCCTAAAACCGTAGCACTGGAGAGGCATACAAACACTCGGTGCTATCCATCCTGAACAGATGGACGTATATTCGGTAAGATCCTAGGATTGAACCAAAAACAGTCTTTCGGGTTTGAATTCCGAGGAGTAAACTCCACCAAATTCCTCTTATTTTCTAGTTTCATTCTGGTATAACCAAGAAGTAAAGAGAGAAGAAAAAAAAAACGATGATTGACTGTTATTGCCCATTCTTCTCTATCCTGGGGGTGAGTGTGTACTGAGGCGACGGACCGTCAGGTCCATCCAGGTCAAGCCCCTCCCGAGATATTCTTCCTTCAAACGCTAGAAATTCCAGGAATTAATGGCTTATTGAGACTCCTGAGTTGGTAATAACAATTACCGGAAATGTCTGCCGACAGGATGTTTGGAAATTACAGGAAAACCAAAACACTCCTGAGACGCCAGGAATTCTAGCATTTGGCCAGATTCCTGATTACCATGTAACAATTATCAGGAATTCTCGTCTAGCACACACTGGACCGTGGTCTCGCCCAAGTGTTTGCAGATCGTAGAAGACAAAAAAACGCTCAAGAGGGCTAGAAATTCCGAAGAATCTTAAGCGCTCGGCGAAACCCCACGATTTTGTTAGACGATCATCGGGTGGTGGTCCTCCCTGATTCCTGTAGAAATCGAGGAGGAATGGCAAGATCCTTCCTCAACGACATGGGCTTACGTCCGGTAGGACCCGAAGGTCCCTCCAGGAATGCAGTCCCTGACGATGAAACCTACGGAGAGTGCTCTGCAGGATCCCTCCCATTCACGTCGCAGCCATAGGAAGAGAGGGAATGGGGGAGGAAGACTCGGACACACTCGCTTGCCTTGCCAGTGGAACTAGCAGCCGGAGAAGCAAGTAACGGGCAGCCATCAACCTGTGGTCATAGCTGCTCTGAGTCTAGGAAGAAGTTTTCCCCCAGGGTGGTTACGAAACTCGTACTGTAGGCAAGACGTCTGCCGCCAGCGTGACCGTCGTCTGGGTGGGGGTGAGCGTGCGCCGGACAGGAGAGAGCCGATACCGTCCTCCGACGCATCCCAGTCCTCGTCAAGGACAGTCATGTGAACAGTGGTGATGGTCACTCAGCGAGTCTAGGAAAGCATCGTCCTTGCCAGCCCCCACAATCTCCTCCAACCACTTGAGCGTAAGATCTGTTCGGTCCCAAGGCTCTCGTGGCCAGACTGTAAGGAAGCGCATTCATCACGGCCCTCCTGTTCGCCTTGTTCCTCCCGGTGCAGGTCCGAGGAGGTTGAAGGGACAGGTGAGGGAGACCTGACGCTCCTACCCTGCCTACCAGCAGAACCAGTAGGCTGGGAGAACTCCAGGCGATCACCAACCCACGGTGGTGATCAAGCTGCAGGTCTGGACCAGCGGTCTCCTTGCGGAGAAGCGCTGGAACAAGGACGGTAGCGTCAGTCTCGTGCGACAGGGGAACTGCTACAAGCGCTCCTACCCTGCCTACCAGCAGAACCAGTAGGCTGGGAGGACTGCAGACGATCGCCAACCCTTGCGGAGAAGTGCTGCACCGAGGACGGTAGCGTCGGTCTCATGTGTGAGGGGAGCTGCTACTCGCCACGGTCCCAGAAGCAGCTGAAAATGTTCCTTGAGACCTGGAAGGACCTATTCCCAGCCTCACTACATGAACAGTGGTGGGAACGTCACGTCAACCCTGGGTACCGGACAATCACTGCGTGAGTGATCGCCGGCCTGGTGAGTCACCTGAGCGACTCTTACCATCCTTCCGTTCTGTGCCTGGGTCCTGATATGGAGGAGTTATGAAGTTCCATTTGACAACTAAGGCGGTGAAATTCGTTTCAGGTTGTGTGTTGTTGATTTGTTGTTGATTGTTCTTAAGTTTGATGTTGATTGATTTAGAGCTGTGTTGTTGGATTGTTGTGCTTGTGAGTTTTTTTGTTGGGTTATTGTGAGTTGTTATGGTTGAGGGTTGTTGTTGGGAGCTGTTGTGATTTCTTGAAGTTGTTAGTGGGTGTTTGTGTTGCCTTTTTGTGTTGTTGGTTTTTTGTTGTTGTTAATTGTTTGTGCGTTGGTCTTTTGTTGTGTTGCTGTGTTGTCTGGTTGGTTGTCTTTAGTTGTTGTGTGCAGTGGTCTTTTGTTGTGTTTTGTTGTGATATGTGAGGTTGTGTTTCTTGGTTGGTTGCTGTGTTGTTTGTGTTCTTGGTGGTTGTTGTGTTTTTGAGTTGTTTTGTGGTTGTGTTCCTTGGTTGTTGTTGTGTAGTTGTGGTCCTTGGTGGTTGTTCTTGGTTGTTGTTGTTGTTGTGTCCTCGACCAGCGGACAGCACAGGATAGCCCCGGAGTAACTGGAATGTTGGTAAGTACGTGTGTTTTGTGTTGTTCTTGTTTTGTGTTTTGTTTTTTGTTTTGTTTTTGTGTAGCTGTTAGATCAACTGTCCTGCTGTATTCTGAAGTGTAAAGTAGAAAGTGTGACTGGGGTGAGTTGGGCAGCTGGACTGATTAGGTATATGTGGGGGGGAATTTCTGCAGTTTTTTTTTCTAGCTTGTGATCCCGCCACATTATTTTTTGGCGCCCGAACAGGGACTGTTGGTGCGGCAGATGCAGGGCAATTGGGTAGTGAGTTGTGTGATTGGTGGATAAGTGAGGATGGAAGGGTTGAAGGAGATAGAGAGGCTGAAGGAGGAGCTGAGGTTAGGCGAGGGAAGCTAAGGGAAGGTTGGAAGTGGGAGGAATGAGAGGTTAAGGGTAGTGTGAGGAAACTGAAGAGAGTTAGTTGGAGAAGGAAAGAGGAATGCTAAGGAGTGAAACAAAAAGTGGAAATGAAAGAAGAGGTGAAAGTAGCAAAAAGAGAGAATGGTGAGAAAATGGACGAAAAGTTTGGGGTAATGATGAATGCAGTGCAAGAGATGATGCAGGAAATGATGAAGGGATTCGTGGGAGAGGGAGCTGTAGGAGGTAGGCCTACTGGGTCTTGTGACGGGCCAGGAGTGGTAAAGAAAGTGAAGAGCGAGTGGATGAGAGTACGAGTGACGAAGGTGATTCGGTTGTGATAGTAAGGGAAAGAAGGGGAAGAACCACAGGATAAGGATAAACCTCGAGGACAAGAATAAGAAAGTGGCTGAGGAAAAGAAGAAGACTAAGGGAAAGAAGGTTAGTAAGGGTGATGGACAGGACGAGACTAGGTCAGAATACATTGGGGAAAGGGCTGTGAGAGATTTGGATAGCGGTGAGTGGAAACAGGTAAGTAGAAAGAAGAAGGGTAAGAAGAGCGTAGTCAGGGGTATGGACGTGAGCATGGAAGTGGATTCGCTGTATTCGGAAGAGGGAAAGATGGGTCAGAATGGAAGTAGCGAAAGTGAGAGTGAGCGGGAAGTACGAAAGGCTGTGTATATGAGAGAGGTACCCCGATGTGCACAATACAAGGAATATGGTAGTAGGGACATTTCTGGTAAACTTTAAAAGAATGGGATAGTGATCACTGCCATTTAAAAATTCATTACTGACCAAATAAAATCGAAAGCTATTGCAGAGGAACATATACTCAGATCAATAGCAGAGTAAGAATTAAAAATATATATTATGATAAGTCAGTAGAGTACCTCATAATCATTTAAAAAGCACATAATCATTATTTATTATAAATGTCATTAATGATTATAATGTCTTCTATAATTTCACCGCATTATCTTGAAGTATGCCCTCACCTAACGGATTATGGGAGCATTAAAATCACCAAGAATAAAAAATGGCTGTGGCAGTGATCAATATGATTGGATATCAGCCATTTGTGAAGTGATCTAAGCAGGTAGATGAACACACAGTAATTGTTTGTCTTAAGTGATAAAGCAAACAGCCTGTAAATTTGTACTGAGGGCTACAGGCAAGCATTCCAGTGATTTGCTCACGATAATAGCTGCTCCTCCATGTGCTCTATCACCCACTGGAGGGTGGACGTGAAGATCTCATAATTAAGTCCAGGATTGAACTTCTGTGGACCTAATTGAGTTTCCTGCAGGCAAATTACTCCAGGATTAGTTTCTCTTAGGAGGACCTTTAGATTTTCAGCACGAGAACGCAATCCTTTACAGCTCCATTGTAGGATGTTGAATGAAGCCATTACAAATCCGATTTGGAAGCCTTTCTTTTTTCCTCTTTAGGGTGGTCTGGAAATAGACGGTTTTTTATGACTAACCCTGTGATCTTTGTATTTCTCCTAGTTTGATTTCTTTAGGAGGAGGGTGAACATCTACCGTTGTAATCTGTGCAACTCTTTAACTTGGTGGTTGTGTTCCATTGAAATACTTGCTTCACTTGAGGAAAGCACACTATAGCTGTAAATATCGAAGCATGCTTATTTGGAGTATAGGGGGGAGAAACTGAAGGAGTCCTTCCTCTCTTGGGGTTCCTTAACTGTTTTGATTCCATTAGATCAGGCAGAGATTCTGCCTGTGATAGATTTACTACATTAAAAGTAGGAGATGGAAGAGATGATGGGAGAGCCTCTTCATCTGGAGGAGAGACTTTTTCAACTACAGGCAGCTTGCCTGCTTGGTGGTGTGTCTCTTGCTTCCAGTGACTGAGCACCCAACCCAGATACCCGGGCGGGCCTCTACCACAGGAGTTGATGCACCTACTGCAGGAGAAGGTTCCACAGGACCCCTTGTGGTAGTAAGGGGTAGTGGGTTTAGAGCTCCTTGCATAGCTCTTTGATTGGCCCAATTGTTGTTTTGGCATATCCTATGCTAATGTGTTCAGCATTAGCCTTATTTATTGCCGATAGTTCATCTTTGTATGCTCACAGTTTTTATCATTAACCTTATGGTTCAGCTGACAATTACAACAATTTGGTGTTTCAGAACAAATACCATGGTGGGCAGGGGCAGGGCAATTTATGCAAACTTTTGCGTTCCTACATACTTTTGATGAATGGCCAAACTTGAAACAGTTGAAACATGAATAGGTTTCGGGAGGAAGGGTCTTATTTGCACTCTTTCATTTTCAATGATTACATGGGATGGAACGTTAGGGTCTTCAAAGGTCAAAATTATCATATTAGCAATGGGTGTCTTTTTTACTTTCCACGCTGTCAATGGGCTCATTTCAAGGATCTCACTTTCTGTGAACTCATACAAATCATTGTCAAAAATGACACCTCGGCCATAACTAAAAATTCAGGTGGGGTCTGATTTCTTTCATCATATCATGTCCAGAAGGATTCATTGCAGATAGCATTTGTGCTTGGCGTTTTGATTTAGCATGTATTAGCACTGTACGTTTTCCAAATCTAGATATATCTCCACTATTTATTCCTCCCACCTTTTTCTGGAGATACCTGCAGAACTTATAATAATTGTAAGTTTCCTCCTTCGCTGTTGCAACTAGCCACATAGGAGGTTTGGGAGTTCTGGATGGATTATTACCCTCTGTTTTTCTGATGTATATCTTGAACCCATTCAGATGGTACATAGCTATCTAAATTTTTGGGTACTTTATCGGTCAAAGCTCCCTCTATAATACTGATTTATTTGTACTTTATTTATATTACTACTAGCCTTAAAGGCATCTTCATATTTATCAAAATTAATCCATGCTTCCCATTTTGATGTGACTTCAAGGAAATTCATCCTTATTTCAATTATAGTTCCAAAGGAACGGAAGGTTGTCAAAATAATGTCATAGTCGCACTGCAGTGGTATGCCCATGACATGTAGCACTCGCAAGTTTTTCACATTAGATAGTTTTCCAACACAATGTTTTGTAGAGCTACTATCGTGCTCTTGATTAATTGAAATTTCCTGGGGGTGGTCCAAGTCCTTGTCCATAGTCGTCATCTGTGCCAAAGCATCAAAAGGTCCAGGGGTACTCGAATCCTTATATTTATTTATCATAAAGATTAGAGAGGGTATAATAAAAAAAATAAAAAAAAAAAAATAAAACTTGATAACCTTAAAAAAAATATCATCAGCCTTTCTTGGAGTTTATTCCGCCACCAATGGCACAAGTGAGAACCGAATCCCAAATGTCCGCATCCCTACCCTACCCCATTGGGGATGGCATAACATGATTAGAGTGGCTCAAGTGTAGGCCAAACCCGCTTGATAGGACTGAGAGTATTACAAGAATACAATCATCCCTACCCCAATCATGTTCTAAGGGCAAACCGGATAGAATGCCAAGAGTCTTAACCCAGAACCAGACCTCCCTGAATCCGTGGTCCAGCTCTAAAGAATAGTTCCGCCTGATCTCTCAGGTCCGCAACATTATCGGGCAGTTGATGATCCTACCACAGTTCCCACATTTAGTTTTGGATATAAACCCAGTCCCAGCTATGATATCTTTTCCATATTTTCATGTCTAATAAATTTTACAAAGGTGGAAAAATCCACAACAATTAATCCAAATTATACGATGATCTATGGGACTTATAGGGGTAGGAAGCAGAAGGATATGAAAAGTTTTAGTAAAAGGAAAAGAGCGCGACTTATTTAGTTGGATCAACAGCTGGGCACCAAGGCCCAGCGAGAAAGTAGTTCCCACCAGTCATCAGGGCCCAGCTGCTGAACCCTAAGCCCCCCATCCTCGGCAAGGCTTCAGCATCTCGGGGGGTGGGGGGAAGTGAAAAGGCGGTGTACAAGTGTGAGGATACATGGGCTGGGACAAGGAAGTGTTTTGGTTTGGGAAGAGGTGCAGTTAAAGTTAGGTTAGGAGATTTGGAAGTTGTACATAACTTTGTGATCATGGGAGAAAATGATTATATGCCAGCTTGCTTTTGATAGGGATGGATTTTTTGTTTTTTGAGGATGCATGATGCAAGCGGTAGATATAGGAAATGGGATTCTTAGTAAGGGGGGTAGCACAATAGCTAGGATTCAGATGTAGTGCATTTGTAGCAAACTTTGTGGGGGTAATTGATATTGCTAGAAGTGAGAATGATTTTGTGAGTGGGAGGAGAGTTGAGGAAATGCAAGATAAGTGCTTGGAGATAAGTATGTTGCGGGCAGTGTGTTCTTGAGGGGGGGGAGTACGTGTGGAAGATTGGCCACCTGAGTTGGGTGTGTATAGGAGGGTTGCTAAACGGTTTGTGGTTTGTAAAAACATAGTTTATTTTTTGCATCAGGAAGGGGTGTATGACAGGGAAGCGTATGTGCCTGTGTTTTCTGTTGAGTCAGCAGTAAGTATGTGTTTGTTGGTGCATGATCGGTTTGGGCATATGGGGAAAAATAAGTTGTGGGAGTGCATGAGAGAGAGATTGTATGCGCCTGGGTGGAATAGGGTATTTGTGTGGATGTGGCTGTTACGTGTGAAGACTGCCAGAGGGGAAAGTATCAGTGTGTGCATGCGAGTCCACCTGTGTTGCGGTTGCAGATGAAAGAGCCGTTTGAAATGCTTGTGATTGATTGTGTTTCGTTGCCAAAGACTGTGCGGGGGCATGTGGGAATGATTGTGATGGTGGATCATATGAGTAAATTTGCCTATGCGGTTCCCATCAAAGATAAGAGGAGTGAAACTATTGCACGGATGGTGGGGCAAGTGATGTTGCCTATGTGTGTGTGTAAGCCGGCGAAAATGTTGAGTGATAATGGGCCTGAGTTTGTGGGGTGGGAATTTGAAGAAATGTTGAAGAAATGAGGTATTGTACACTCGGCAAGGAAAACTTAAGATACAGTTTTTTTAAATCTTCGGACATATAGCTATTGTTCAATAATGCCACACCTGGCAACCCTTGAAAGGGGGCGGAGCTTCAAATTCATAGCGTTTGTTGCTTTCTAGATTTCCATCAACTTTTCACCATAAAGATTCTGCTGAGGTCCTATAATCATTTATACTTGAATGTAGAAACAGGCTCTATATTATTCGTTAATGTTGGTTTGGTAACGTCAGTTCAGGATAGAATATCAATCATCCTTTATTAAAATCTACTGTGAAACCTTATTTATAAGTAATGTTTGACACTAAACTGACGTAAAATTCATACGTAATTAAAGACGGATCTTAAACAATGAGAGAAAGGGTTTTAAAATTTGGGCAGTACTTGTGGAAATCGTGAGGAACAATACAGTAAAGAATTAAATATTATGGCGATAGAGAGAGAGAGCGCAAGCATAGGCCTATCGATAGAGATCCTTAATTTATTATATTTACTTTGAGAGATTGAGTGATAATATTTTTTCAGTTGTGTTTTAAGAGAGAGAGAGAGAGAGAGAAGCAAAATCTGCTCATGTGAAAGCTTAGGCCTATTTATAGCTACTTAATTTCATTATATTTTCTTTGGGAGATTGAGTGGTAATATATATATTTTTAAAGTATGTTTTAGAAGTGGAGAGAGAGAGAGAGAGAGAGAATTATAGTACTGGTGACGGGGGAAAGGCAGAAGAAAATATAATGAATTAAGTATCTCTATCGATAGGCCAATGCTTGCGCAATATGATATGACTGCCAAGATCGTGCTGCACATGCTAGATAAAATTTGTTAAGGATCATAATATATTCAAGTTAATTCTCTAAGAAAGTCATACCCTAATCTTGATTACATTCGACAGTTGCCGTAGCATTCAAAGATTGTTAAAACGACGTAAAGGAAAAAATTTTAGACACGGTGCGGTCATTCTTGCTTTTTTGATATAGTCTTTACATCCACAAATCATTCACGAATAAAGCGGTCTTAAGTAAAAATATTTATTACCACAAATAACTCAATATGTATTGCACAGGCAATTAAAGATTTATATCGTGGGAGATCTTTCAGCCTCGCGGCAAAGAAATGCAGTCGTGTAGGGCTGTAGGCTTCTACGAACTGCTTTGTAATGGGAGCATATAGCCAGAAAATCTTTGAACTGACATGCTACTTAAACCTTGATTAATATTTATGTTTAAAGACAGCTTTTTTTTTTTTTACAGCAACTAGCATTCGATCCATGTCAACGTCAAAGTAATCAAAGTGTGAAATCCGTTACGTTAGCCAGTATCCAGGGACTTTAGCTTTCCCGCTCGAAGTTCTAGGGCTCCTCCTCACATCATAGAAAACGCTCTTGAGGATGCAACTAGATTAGTTCAACCTTCCTTGGCCGTCGCAAGATTGAGTGCCATTGACATCAACTAACTTTAATCGCCTTGGAATACAAACATAAGTTTGTAGAAACTAAAATAATTGCATTCACCACTTACAATAATGCAATATATCCCTGTTCATGAAGCAAAACGAGTAAATATTGTCGTGATACATAGTACTAAAATCAGAAATTCACATTCTATCTACCAGATCTCTATGAACGAATCCATCTGAGAAATTCCAATTACTTCGGACATATATCGTGTTTTTAAGTATCTGAACGGTTTTGTTTTGCAGTTTTAACTTATGTGATATAATTTCCAGTGTATTTTTATATTCAAGAGTAAATTTAGCGATATCATGTCTTTTCAGTAAAAAACAAATGGGAAAAATTGGTTAAATGAACGAAAGCTAATGAAAACTGTGGATCTTCAGCGTTTTCTTGTCGAGTGTACATGTGTATTCTACTCCATATATGCCCAGTGCGAATGGTTTGGCGGAAAGGACTGTTAGAACGATGACTGAGATTTTGCGAATGATGAGTAAAGGCGACAATGATTGGGATATGTATGTAGGAAGTGCAGTTTGGGTATATAACGCCACACTGCGAGAAGAGTATAGGTATGTCTCCTTGTAAGTATGTGTTTAATTTTGAAAGGATTGTTAGGCCGCGGTCTGGGTCTGTCAGTGAGTGATCGAGATTTGTGGAAGAAAGAAAGCGAGTGAAAGGTTTGAAACGTTTTAGGGTTGGAGATAATGGTGTTTGAAAGTAGGTGGTTGAAAAAAAGGGTGAGAATGAATAGTGAATAAGGTAAGGGAGAAATTTGAAGGGCCTTTTGAGATTTTGGAAGTGGGACCAAGTGGATTGAGTTATGTGTTGGGGAAATTGCGAGTAGATGGGGGTGTGGATGAGGTTAGGGCACACCATAACCAGCTCCGTAAGTGGAGGGAAAGTACCCAGTATGTTCGGAGAATGCGATGAAGAGTGGTTGAGGGTGAATAAATGTGAAACAGTGTCAGTGAGCAAATGGGTCTGGAAGATCGGCAGTTGGTGTGGTTGAGTATGGAAGGAAGCGGAAAAAGGTAAGAAAGGAGAATGAGGAGAAATGTAAGCTGCATGATAGAGGGGTTAGTGTTAGGGTAAAATGGTGGATAAGGCTACACAGTGTAATACAGATGACCTTGAGGGGAGGAATGATACGTATAGCGTGTGTGAAATTGACAGGTTTTAGTGAAGTTTCACAGGGAAGGGAATCAGGTATGAGGATGTAGTTGGCAGTATGAATGAGTCTCTTCGGGAGTTTGGCAAGAGTGTAAATGAGGTAAGTGATTTGGTGGCAGTTACGAGAGATGTTCTTCGGACAAGAGTTAGAGGGGGTAGACGAGATAGTGAAGGGAGGTGGGGGGATGGTAGTGAGGAGATAATGATGGTAGTCTGACTGGAAGTGATCTGGGAGAAGTTGATGGCGGTGTACTGAGAGTGTGTATGAGGGCCCTCAAACAAGATCCAGGGGACCTGCATCTGATGCATCCGTGGGTGTTGCGGAAGGTTATTTAGTGTGGGTGTTGTGAGTGAAAGGAGACGTCAAATGTAACAGGGGAGGAAATATGGAGGAGTTACGAATGTTCCATTTGACAACGTCTGTGTGTGTGAGAGAGAGAGGGAGGGTAATTGCTGTATGGATAGTTAATGACTGAATTGGTTGTTGGTAGGTTCTGGGGCTGTGTTTGCTGTTGGAGGTCTGTGTTTTTGAGCGAGTGTTTTTGAGTCCGTCTTAAGTCAGAAATGGTGATAGTCGGTGGTATCGGCAGCAATCTAGTGAAGGCGGTGAAATTCGTTTCAGTTGTGTGTTGTTGATTGTTGTGCTTGTGAGTTTTTTTTTTTTTTGTGGGTTTTATTGTGAGTTGTTATGGTTGAGGGTTGTTTTGTTGGGAGCTGTTGTGATTTCTTGAAGTTGTTAGTGGTGTTGTGTTGCCTTTTTGTTGTTGTTAATTGTTTGTGCGTTGGTCTTTTGGTGTTGTGTGTGTTGTTTGGTGGTTGTGTTCTTTTAGTTTTGTTGTTGCAGTGGTCTTTTGTTGTGATATGTGAGGTTGTTTTCTTGGTTGGTTGCTATGTTGTTTGGTGGTTGTTGTGTTTGAGTTGTTTTGTGGTTGTGTTCCTTGGTTGTTGTTGTGTAGTTGTGGTCCTTGGTTGTTGTTGTTGTTGTTGGTGTTGTTGTTGTGTCCCTCGACCAGCGGACAGCACAGGATAGCCCCGGAGTAACTGGAATGTTGGTAAGTACGTGTGTTTTGTGTTGTTCTTGTTTTGTGTTTTGTTTTTGGTTTTGTTTTTGTGTAGCTGTTAGGTCAACTGTCCTGCTGTATTCTGAAGTGTAAAGTAGAAAGTGTGACTGGGGTGAGTTGGGCAGCTGGACTGATTAGGTATATGTGGGGGGGAATTTCTGCAGTTTTTTCCTAGCTTGTGATCCCGCCACACTGACGGTGAGCATACTCAGCTGTCTGGACCTTGACTGTATTGGTGTGGACCGTACACTCAGTGGCGAGCAGCCGAGGGACAGTTCCCGGTCCGGAGGTGGAAACTCTAGAGCCGGGAGTGGATGGTTACCAGTGGTGGCTGGTACCTTCATGGTCCCCTTCTTCTTCCCTGAGGAAGGAGACAGAGGCCCCGTTCCCGGAGGAAACAGGAGGACCAGTGAAAGACCCACCTGTCTCAACAGAGCAAGACAAACCCTTACAAGTCCCGTGACGAGACAACCTTCTTCGACGGCAGAGCGCCTTAGGAGTCGAAGGGTTGGAGACTGATGAAAATATGATGAGCTCGAAGAGGACGACTACACTTCACAAGCTCTCTTCCTCTTTGATTCCTCCATAATCTTCCAGACCTCTACCATCAAGAATAGATAAACATCACAGGCCAGTGGCGAAAGCTTCGTCCAGAACTCCAGGGATCAGTGTACACACTCAAGGATCAGTATTACAACATGCCGAGTCACAGGTACAGTTCCAATGTTAGGATAACATGTACGAAGAGCTATCCAACCAGTACTGCTGTAAAAACAATTCCCACTGTTAAGTCTTAAAATAAACAATTTTTCTAAAGTAATGAGGATACTCCTCTCACATCCATCCAAGGGCACCGCCCTCCGAAGTGAGAGGAGATCCCCCAAAAACCAGCACCACACGCCCCCTTTTCTACCTTCGTCCGATAGAAAGTGAAAGGGTGAAGAGAAATTACCAGAAAAAACAAAAAGGACAAACCTCCAAAGTTCCCCTTGGTAATAACCAAGCATAAACGTAAATTTCGGATGAGTACAGGTCTCATTACAGGATCAATATCACTCACGTTAAATCCATGACTAGTCCTCACATTAAATACATATCTCGTCCTCACATTAAATACATATCTCGTCCTCACATTATATTACTATCTCGTCCTCACATTAAAGGGCTAAAGAATGTAAATATTTAATAAAGATGTTGGCATACCTTTGCCACTGACTCTTTAACACAAAGAGAAAGGCAGCTATAAAGGCTATTACAAAAAACAAAAATAAACCAGAAAGATCCCACTGGGAAAATTATCAACTACCAGTCAGGAACAGCTCACAAACACACATCTTCATCGGAAGACGGCCGAAGGCAAAGTGGAGTGTGTTTACATCCAGGCAGGCTGGCCTACCCGCCTGCCACACAGTAGTTACTGCCTAACCACCTTGTTCAAGAATTTAATGGCCGTAATTCCAGCTACGCCGAAAATAATTCCTTATGTAAAGGATCTAGGGTTTGTATATCGAGTAGGAACAAACAGTAATTGGTGAACATTTCTCTACAAATTGCATGAATGTGTATATACATACTATATATGTACATTCCACAGAAAAATCTGCAAATAGAGTGGGGTCCTTATTTGGGTATTTTGTTATGGTTAAAGATCCCAGTTATGTATACATATGTATATTACAAGTATAACAGCAATTGCTTTTGTATGTTTTAAGCATGACTATAAACAACTTTGGATCTTCTAACAGGACAATTTGCAGTTTTATGTATTATAATTCACCAAAGTCACATCATTGTTTAGCAATAAGTGTACTTATTACTATTTCATATTGGATAAAAAATGCATTCAGCAATGCTATGTAGCCTTTGAACATTTGTTTCTTCAACATGAATGCCGAGGTATTGTGCCACTGAGCAGATCATCTCCTTACCATTTACATTGTAGACAAACTAGTATTAATTCACTGTGCAAATCATGTTGGAAAATTTAAGGGTTATTCAGCAGAATTTTGCTGATTACCTCACCCAATTAACAATACATTAGTAGTTGAATGGCACTTACCTGCTCTCAATCTGGTATTTGGACACTTCAGAAAATTGTTCAGTGCTCAGTCAAAGAAACATGAATGGCTAGAACATGTATGAGATGAGATGCTTCGTGAACAAACTGCCAAATTTTCTTGTTTAAGTTTTCTTATTATTCTTAAGTCACCATTGTGCTTAAGGTCGGAGAAAACAGCAAGCTAAATAGACTAAGAACAATTGGCTAAAAATAAACAGCTGAAATTGGTCTCCCACTGATCTTGCTAAGGAGTAATGCCAAGATCTACAATGAAGTTGCATAGAGTATGGCGAGGCTACCAGTTCTACCAAAGATGCTGCCAAGGGTTGTGGATCATAACTAACACTTCCCAACAACTATACTGCTGTGGCATAATTTACACACCTAAGCTTGGAAACCTGCGAGTGGCTTATATTCCTGTCAGAACAAACTGCTGGTGAAGAGTTTGGATATTTGAAAAAAATGTTTGGAAGGTTAGGATACAATAACACTATGTTCAGTACATTTATTAACAAAATTCAAATAAAGCTTCCTTAATGTAAATGACTTAGAAATTAAAACTACATGTTACTTCCATCAGGTTGTGTATTCTGGATCAATGTTATATTGTCACCCTTTAGGAGAATTCGCCCTGAAATGAGAAAACCTTACTTAGTAAAATTAACAATTTTATAATTTCCTGAAAAGTTCAGTGTTTCTTACATACAAACTTATGATTCAATTCATACGTATCCCTCCGCATGAACTGGAATCTGTTTAACTTGGTGACAAGGTAGTCAACTCGTGGTAGGTGGGCGACTATTGCCTTACAGTAAGAAGGGAGAGCAAGTCACTCACCAATTCAACTTTCAGCAATATGCCATTTGATTATCTTGGGTGAGGAGCTGTTTTTTGTTCAAGGGGAGAAGAAGCGTTTGCAAGGGACATGGCCCAGGAAAAGCGCATGATGCGAACCGAACCCCCTCTCATGAAATTACTAACCCCTAGCAAAAGAGATGGTAGTCTAAGTGGGAGGAGCCAAACAATTTAGCAATATATCAAATCCCCTTGGAAGAAACCATCAACCTTTGGCCTTTCTATAATGCTGCTCAACCTCTCTAATGCTAAGAAAAGCAACCAGCTCACTCCTAGCAAAATGAAAATAGAACTAGTTATGGTGGCACTGAGGAGTGTCCAAACACCCTCTTACATCTTTTGTATACGTCAATGCTTGTTTCATATGAAAGAAGTTTCAACTTGATGGTCGGTCAAGAGGACAGTGAGATGTCTCAACTATGGCTGAATAGTGTTCAATTATGGCAGGTAAAAAGGGAGGGGGGGGTGGTCCCTCAGCCACATATATACCCACAATTAACTACCTTATAAAATTTCCACAAATGATTCCAACTCATGCTGAAGAATACTATAGCAGAAAGGTTGTGGTTTCTATTCCTTTACTAATAGTCAGGTTGTGATAAATTAAATCAATTCACTGCTGACTTACAATAGACAAAGGAGCAAAGCCTGAGGCATATAAATAGTACAAATGTTTGTTATAGCAAAAACATTAAATCTGCAAACACCAACATCCACACACAAGTATGGAATTACCTAATAAGTACATCTGTTAGCTGTTAAACTGCAATACTCACCAATATTTTTCCTTGTTCCTTTCTTGATATGTACTTCCTCTGCAGCATCTAACATAACATTCATGTATTCATCAAATCCAATGATGTGCCCTTCTATGCGTAGGTTTTGGTTCTCGTACAGCCACACCTGAACTCTAGCTCTAGACTGAAGATACCTGAATATCAAGTTCTGAGAAATTTGTTAAGGAAAGTGTCAAATTTTGGAATTAACTTTTACAAGGTGTAAAAGTTATTTTGGAATTAACCAAATGGTATACAGAGCAACCTGCTGAATTTCTTATACAATAATATTAAACACAAGCACACTAAGATACAATCTACTTCTATACTGTGTCAAAATACTCTTGGATCTATAACCCAGTGGCTTAGTACCTTTATTAAGTACTAGTACCTATAGAACCTGTGAATATATATTACATATATAATTCCTGCATAAAAATGAGTGGAGGATTGCTCCTAAAGCCAAAACTATAACAACACTAAATATGAATTGCCTCAGATTGTCAATGAAATATAGCAAATCCAATGCCCAATTATAATCTCCCTTTCTAAGCTACATAGGTGTAGATTCCTTAACATCCTAAAGTACCAGTGAAATTTTTCAAATCTTTACAACAAGCATTAATTAGTGTCTTGAAAATTATACGATCAAGTTCTTTCAAGTACGTAGTATGAGAAAACCAACAGTTAAATGAAACATAATTCAGTGTGCAAAAGTGACAGAAAATAAGTAGTACTAATTCAAAGGGTGTAAAAGTCTGACCAAAAATAAGTATAACATTGCAATTTAACATTTTTGGTTATTTTATATACTACAACCAACAGAAATGAGCAGACCTATAGTATATGGGTAAATTTCAGCCATTAAAGAATGAAATGGGTCAACATTTACTTTTACTAAATCCATGACAATTTTATTACGGAAATCGCTTTATTACATTCCAGGTTATGACACTGCAGCCTCCCTTACCAGTAGAAATGTATAAGATCAAAGTACATTACGTATGTTTAAGTCTGACAATGCTCATCAACCACTGGCTAAAATGGATCTGTTTCTTGGAACATTTACCTTAAAACCCTACTGAACCCAAGGGAAAAAATTTATGTCAAACGCAGAGCCTAGTATCGCACAAGATTGACTAACTGACATATAAATATTTGAGTGATGTCCTGGCATTTCAACTCTTCGGTTACTCAGACCAAAGGTGATAAAACTGTAATTAAAGTACTGGATCTAGTAGTGATAAAAATGGCTAAATATAAAAATTTTCAATATTTAAAAAAATCTACCATCTTCTCTACAGAACCCAAAATTTTGTTGCCCCATCTCTTCTACATACTGCATCTGGGACATTACACCAATATTGTTATTATTAATCAGAATATAAACCCTATTCAAATGGTACAAGCTTACAGGGGCCACTAACTTTTACCTAACCTACCTTTGGACACTAGGGTAAAACATCAAAGCAGGCCACGCAGGCCAGCTACCATCAGTGCAAGCCACCCTCCGAAAAAGTACATTATAACGCGTCCTGACACCCGAGATGGGCATCAGTCGCGACTTGTTGGTGAGAAACGGAGCTAAAGACCTCTACTCTCCTTTCGAAGTAAGTATTTTCCCCAAAGTTAGAAATTAAGGCCAAATTTTAAGATTTAAACAGATTTAAACAGAGGGTACTGAAAATGGCGCCCACGGCAGTGGAAATCTCACCAAAACGCTTTAGAAATTTTTACTTACAACTAAAAATGTTTCGAAGATTGACGCCCATCTCGATGTTTTACGGAGTAGCTTGTGTCAATAAACTAACCATTTCCTGTGATAAATCCGCACACCACTTGTACCCACAGACGCTGGAGCACTTTTATCACAACAATCGAAACACGATTTCTCATCAACAACAAGCCAGGCGTAAACAGCTGTTGGGGTAGAAGATGACGAGAAGCGTGCTCTTGGCTAATTTTTAAATAAGTAGTAAAACATCAATATTTTACATATTTATGATGATTAATTTGAAAATATTCGTTATTGAAAAGTAACTCGACTCTGACTCAAATTTAAGTAATTATTTTTCTGAATTAGAACGTTCTTTCAAGTTCTGTATTATGACGTCACGACATCTTGACTTTCGTACCTATTGTAAATAATTGCTATACTCAACTGTCATTGCAGAACAGTTTACCAGTTATTCATGCAGATTGTTATCAGCTATACATGTAATTGTTATAATCGTAATGCGCATATATATCTTTATTATTTACTTTTTTGGATATATGAAGATGTTTTACTGCTGGATTATCGCCGTAGTGTGACGCAATCGTTTTCGGTCCATGGGCCTCTTTTGTCTGTTTTCGCACCATAAGAAATTATGGGGCCGAATTTGCAATGACCAGAAAGTCGTTAAAGAGGAAAGTAGCATTGAGGGGCATATGTTTGGACCTGGAAGAAAAATAAAAATTTATTCAATAGCTAGCTTGTAAAAAATACTTGGTTATAAAAACTTGATTGACAACTAAGCAGTCATGTCTACTATGGGTTTCAGAGACAGTGCAAGCAGGTTTTTGGGCAATACCTATTTCTGTAACGAACACTCTTAACAGAACGAGATTTTGCTATAGTGCATTACACCCAGTGCCGTAATTTATAAGGGTATCGTGAATCACTAATCGTAAAGAATAACGACACTGTCCTTGTACCAAGAGACAAAAACTCCATTATGCAGAAATGGATACGAACACGCGTATAAAGCTCCACCTACCCTCTCCCCAACCCCCCCCCCCTCCCTTTTCTTCTTCGTTCCTCCGCCTTCCTTTCTCTCTCTCTCTCTCTCTCTCTCTGTTGCCATTCGGTATGTGTTGACCCTCCAAACTGGGTATAAGACTACACACAAAACGTTGAAATTGGTGAAATTAGGCTATGTATTGGAAGTATATATACATAAATATTAAAGCAATTTATCATTATTGCATTACTATGACAACTAGAATTCATGGAAACAGTTTATAACCTGTTTAAGCGTCACCCACGTAATAATACGTTTACCGCGATCTACTCGGTAGCGCCTTCAACGGGATATTACGTTCAAGACTTTAACTGTGCTTGTCAAGTCGTCAGCCCCGTAATAATACGTTTACTCGCATAGAAAGTGTAGGAACATCATTTGGTAACACTCTCAGCACATGGGAAACTTATTTCCAGCCTGGCAACTCTTTCCTGGTGGTCGCTTATGCTAGAAAACTGCCTGTCCCTGTTGGTTTTCTTTCAATGCGCTTCGGGCGTTTATCGAGACAAATTGGATTTCGCGTCTTTCACAATGAATGTCCCAAAGAGGATGGCATATTTCTTTAGGTGAGATCAATCAAATACTAGATGAGGCGAGTGTGATATTGATAACCTATTTGATGATGAGAGCTCTAGTTCTGAATCCTCCAGTGATGATACAAACTTTTCTTCCAATTGCGGGAGTGAAGATGACTTTTCTTTGCCGAGTGACTGGACTCCGAGAGAGAGAGAGAGAGAGAGAGAGAGATAGAGAGAGAGAGGAGAAGAGAGAAGGAGGAGAATTTCCACAGTTATTACAGTATGAAATACAAGCATAAAAATCAATATTAACTTTGAAAAACTATCATCAGTGCTATGATCCCTGATTACAAAAAAAAAGCGTGACGGTACGTTAGCAGCGAGCTCATCAGGGGCGGACGCTTAACAGGATAATAAGGAAACGGCGTATGTTGTGAACGCCTCCACTAATGGGTGGCAACGATGATTTTGCCATTCTTAGCATGCAAACATTAAAGCATGCAAACATTTAAAGGTTACATTTATTTCTGGCATACGATTATTTAAGAAATTCAAAATACGAATAAAGACTGAAATCAATGAAAAGTGCTAGCAAAAGAAAAACAAAAAAGCAAAAAAAAAAAAAACGTAGTCGTTCACTCTATGCACTTTTCCGTATTCGTTCCTCTATGGTTTTCGGCAGCCAGATGTACGAAAACGTTAGAAACATTTGATTTTATCTACGTTAGAAATATCTGTAATTTTTCGGGGTAATTTGGTTGCAAAAAAGGGATAATATACATGAATTAAATCAAAATTTTTAAATAACAATGTAAATTTAAACTAAATGACGAGTAAAGTAAACAGTTTAGGGAATAAAACTTTGCAGTTTCGTCGTCTGTCGTCGTCTGCTGTTTGTAATTGTGTTTATGGCGCGCGCGCTTAGAAACCAGGAACAGCAACGGGTTTAAAGTGCAATGTGGAGTGAACTGAGACCAAAATGTTGTATAATAACAATCAAATAAGCACTGTGGAGTTTCAGTTGTGGTGGCAGTAAGGATAAAAACCGCCGATTACAAGGTAAGAATGAATTCAGTTCCAACCATAACCCCGGGAATAACAAGTTTCATACTTTCACTAATATAGGCAACAAAATGTTGTTTTATTGTGCTGATTACAACTGCAATCTTGAGTAAGATCAATAAACGTTACATACATACGCTAACATTGTTCAAATGAGTGCTGGGAAGGCTGGGGAAAGATGGTGTCCGTCACTGATGAGAACCGTCCATGAAAAACGTAGCCGCCATATTGGATTTCAAAACTGCCTTGAAAACATATTTTACGAAGAGCTCACATGCTTATTTTTTAGTTCGTCGTATGGGGCTTTCATATATCACAATATGTTGACGAAACTTCAGTCTTTTAAATGGTATGCTTAGAGTTGCAATTGTATTTATGTTTCACCAATTAAATATCGAGTGAATAAGACCCGTCCACCGTGATGAGGGTTGGCCTGTACTGATGTTTCCCCCTATGTTCTAACTTGGCAAGAGGGGCTTCCGAAGCAGTGTTGCCAGAGACCTGCATCGTTCTGGCTCCATTCTCGATCGGTCAGTATATAGGTACCTAGTGGGACAGTTTATGGGAACTGCATTAACCTATTGGGCACTAATCGCTAGGGTGGACAGGACTTTAGGTTAGGATAGCTAGTGCCAAAACTACTGAAGAATTGTTGTTACGACCCACACTGGTTAACCACATAGCTTTTCTGGTGTAGCTACTACCTGTATTTCCATGCGCTTAAGCTACTATTTCCATGCGCTTTCAACAAATCCGAAGGAGAATTTTGTTGAAAATCCATGTTACTGGAATTGCGGTTCATAGTAGTGGGGTCCAAAACCATGGATTTCGGACAAACCTCCATCAAATTCATAGAAACGCCCACCAGAAAAGCTATTCTGTTATCCAGTGTGGGATAGCAGCAATTTTTTCAACAGCTACCTATAGTTGTAGTAAATACATGGATCATGTAGGCTTACATGACCTGCGATCGAGTAGATAAATTTCCACCCTTGGGCTAATAAACGTGTAGTTAGATATACCCAATAAAAGCCCTATGTAGGTCTATTAAATGTACTTGGACAACTAACTGCCCTACATAGGCCTAGTAAACATGTACTTTATTAATAAATGCCCTTCGTAGGTCTAATAAACATGTGGTTGAGTAAACTTCAAAGCCGTTACGTAGACCTTGTAAACTTGTGGATGAAATACCTATAAGCTAAACACGACAAACTAAACATTAATTAGTATTTGTCCTAACAGGCAACAACCTTCGTGTACAACCTAGATGATAATAAAAATTAGTTATATAAACGTCCAAAGTAGACCTAATTACCATGTAAGTAGATAAACGTCAGGACTAGGCCTAATAAAAATTAGTTGATTTAATGAACGTCCCAAATAGGCCTAATAAACATGTAGTTGATCAAATGTACTAAAATAGAGTTAAAACACTTGCAGCTGGATAAACAAAGGCCCAAACCTAAGCCTAATAAACATGCAGTTGGCTAAACAAACGCCCAAAACTAGGCCTAGTAAACAGGTAGCTGGATAAAGGGGCCCAAACTCAGCCTAACAAACATGCGGTCGAGATAAAGCGCAGCACAACAACAGTAGTCAGAACCTGGCCTATTACCTATATTAACCAAACAAACTCCCAAAACTGGACCAAATAAACATGTAGTAGAATAAACAGTCACAAACTAGGCCTAATAGACATGCGGTCGAGGGAAAAGGAAAAAGTCGCTTCCCGCGCTCAGTCAGTCTAGGGCCCCGACTTCACCATCACCACACGGCGAATTAAACTGCCTTCCGATAAAAGGATACGATGGGCAACACCATCACCTTCTGCACCTTGGACTTCTGCGCGTAGGACATCTTGGAGGAGGGTCGAGGACTTATTCCCTCAGAATCAAAATCACGAGTGCGTTTGGACACACTACAACACGAACGTTGCTGCGGAGGAGGACAACAAAATATCAACAACACGTATACTCGACCGTGATTGGTCAATTCCCCGCAGGCTCCGAGCTGTACTCTCCTCTGATTGGTTGGAAGCGAACGCTCGCAGCCCGGCACTCGGTGGTGATTGGTTAAGCTTGGCGTGTCGGTAACAGATGATGAGCGCGAAGCGCGCGATGAGCTCGCCACAATCACAGTTACGGGTAGACTTCACTTACAAGAATTTTGTAAATGATGTTATTTGTTACGGTACTATTATTAATTAGAATATCTTTAATGGTATTGTTATAAGAAAACACATCATTAACATTAAACTATTAAATATTGATTTTATGGTTTCAAATCCTCGAAAGTAAGGCAAGCTAAGTAAATATTGGGGGTTTCGTTAGCATTAATAGCACCACTATAAAACTTTTTATGAGCTTTTTGATAACATAAATCAATTATATGAGGTGGTTAGCAGAGATCGTTTCCTATATTTTTTTATGTACTCTATTTCTTGGTCAAGATATTGTGGGCTTGTGATGCGCAAAGCACGTAAGAACTTAGAAGAAAAAACTTGAAATTTTCAGTATAAAGATGGTGGCCAGAATAAAAATGTAAATATGTCAAATTATTTGTGGGTTTCCTATAAATACTGAATTTACATTGGAAAGATTCTCTGTGTAATATACATCTAGGAAAGGGATGACATTGTTATATTCAATTTCAACAGTTAATTTTATGGATGGCACTAAATTATTCAATTTAGACAATAAATCATTTACATCGATAACAACAGGTAGACTACTAAGATGTCATCTGCTATCCGACCATTTTAAAGGGACAAGTGTGATACCCGGGAGGTGCTGTCTTTCAAAAAATTCCACATATAAGTTGAAAGGAGAGGTGATAAAGGGTTACCCATGGCCATACCAAATATTTGTTGGTAATATTTTCCATTAAAATAAAGCTGCAATCACAAATACACAACTTAATCAAAGAAATTATGTGGCCAACGGACATAGGTAATTCATGCAATACAAGTTCCTTACTTAAATATTCTAGCACAGAGTTACTAGGGACTTTTGTAAACAAGGAACATACATCAAAACTGTATTGTTTTCTGGATGAATCAGCTGTCAACTACCCAAGGTGTGGCTGCTAAAATCTCTAATCTTGCCCTCGGTCAGTTTTTCGTTTCTGTAGAGTGAATTGGACCTTATGCTAATCTTGTAATGTCAGTTTGGATATTAAGCCTACTTGTACTATGTTTTTGCTCTGTATTATCAGTTGTGCCTAGGTAGAGGGTTGTGCTAGACCGAAAGTTCTTGGCTTTCTCGCCTTTCAATTTTCCTCCGTAGCAACACCTTTTACATACATACATACATCTTCTTCCCAGTTTGTTCCCATTTTTATATGGGTCGCCGTTTCGGATGAGTCGTTCCATCTATTTCTATCCTGCGCTTCTGCCTCATCAATTCCCTTCTCATGTAAGTCTCCTCTCACACAGTCCTTCCATCTCTTTCTTGGTCTCCCTCTTCTTCTTCTTCCTTGCACCTCCACCCCCATAGTATGTCTCCCAGCGTGGTCCTCACCTCTCCTCAACAGGTGTCCATAACATCTCAGCCTCCCCTCCTGTACTTTCTTTGATACTTCCACCACCTTAGTCGACCCCCTTATGTAGTCATTTCTGATCCTATCCTCTCTTGTCACCCCAGACATCCACCTAAGCATTCTCATTTCTGCCACATCCATCTTCTTCTGCTCTGTTTTCTCAGCTTGCTGTTTCCGTACCATACAGCATTGCTGTTCTTACCACCATCTTGTGAAATTTTCCTTTTAACCTAAGCGGCACTTTTGTCACAAAGAACTCCAGCGGCCGCTCTCCAGTTGTTCCAGCCTGCCTATACCCGATGTTTTACTTCTTCTTCCATACTTCCTCCAGCGTTAACAAAAGCTCCCAAATACTTAAACTTATCAACTCTCCTTATTTGCTCTCCACCAAGCTGAATACTTTCTCTATCATCCCCCTCAGTGGTGGTACACATATATTCTGTCTTAGATCTACTTATTCTCATTCCTCTGTCCTCCAGTACTTGTCTCCATCTTTCCAATTTTACTTCCAGATCTTCCCTGCTCTCTGCACACAGAACAATATCATCCGCATACAATATGTTCCATGGTACTGTCTCCCTTACTTCCTCTATTATAACATCCATCACTATGTTAAAGATAAATGGCTCAGAGCCGACCCCTGGTGTAATCCTACTCTCACCTCAAAACCTTCTGTCTCCCCAACACTGCTCCTCACTCTGTAAAAACATACCGGTACATCTCTTGTATCAATCGCACATACTTCTCTGGCACCTCTTCTCCCCTCAGACTCCTCCATACCTCTTGTCTCGGGACTCGGTCATAAGCCTTTTCAAGGTCAATGAATACCATATGTAGGTCCCTTTGTCTTCCCCGAATTTCTCCATTATTTGCCTCAGACAAAATATACCATCTGTTGTTCCCCTTCCCCTTCATAAATAAATCCCATCTGCTCTTTACCTATTTGTACTTCTCTCAGTCTAGCATCTATCATCCTTTCCAGTATCTTCAAAGTGTGGGACATCAATTTAATGCCCCTATAATTACCACACTCTTGGACATCGCCTTTCCCTTAAAAAATTGGGATCAATATACTCCCACGCCACTCATTTGGTATCTTTTCCTGTTCAAGGATCTTTATCATAAGATCGTACAGTATATCCACTCCTTCATCTCCTAATGCTTTCCATGCCTCCACCGGAATCATGTCTGGTCCGGTTGCCTTCCCATTCTTCATCTTCTTCAGTGCATTTAGTACCTCTTGCCTAGAAAACCTCATTACCATGCCAATGTTCACTTGCCCATCCTCTCTTATTAGTCTATTATTTTCTTCGTTTAACAACTGTTCGAAATATTCTTTCCATCTCTTCACAATGTCTTCCTCCTTTCTAAGTACTACACATCTTGATCCTTTATTTGTTTGATATGTGTTATATCTTTGGTGCTCTTATTTCTAGCCTTTGATAGCTTGATCATCTTCTTTAATCCTTCCTTTGTCCCCAGCTCATTATACACATCATCATACGACTTTGCTTTAGCTTGGGCTACCACCTTTTTCACCACCTTGTTTTTCTCTCTGTACCTATCTCTGTCTTCCACTGACTGTGACTCTCCCATCTTTTCTTTGCCTCCTTCTTATCTTTTACTACTTTCTCAATGTCTTCATCCCACCACCAACTCTCCTTTTCTTCCCATATGATACCACATGTCTCTCCTAGCAGCTCCTTCCATGCCTTCTTATTACTGCTGCATTTCGTGCCCACCATTCTTGAACATCTTCAATCCCTATATCAATATCCTCCAAAACCCTCCTCTTAAACTCTCTCTTCTTATCCCCTTCCTTCTCTAATTTGTACCATTTAATTTTCCTTATCCCTTTAGCTTTGGTTTTTTTTTTCTTTCCCTTTTCAACTTCAAATCCATACATAGCAGTCTGTGTTGGGGGGCTACATGGTCGCCTGGAATAACTTTGCAGTTCTTGACCTCCACCAGATTTATCCTTTTATAAAGAAGTAGTCTATCTGGGAGAATCTTCCCCCACTCCTATATGTTATTAGGTGTTCCCTTTTCTTCTCAAAGAATGTGTTTACTATTGCCATGTCGAATGTCACAGCAAAGTCCACTACACTCTCTCCTTCTGGGTTTCTCTCCCCAATTCCATGACCCCCATGCACCCGCCCAATCGCCTCATTTTCACTTCCAACATGGCCATTCGAATCTGCCCCAACTATCGCCCTCTCATGCTCTTCCAGTTCTTGCATTACTCCATCCATGTCTCTCCAGAAATTTCCCTTCTCTTCTTCTGTGCAACCAACTTGAGGTGGATATGCGCTTATAATATTAAATCTCTCCTCCATAACATATCTTCAATCTGATGATACGGTCATTCTTTCTATGCACTTCTATTACCGAGTTCTTTAGTTCACTAGACAGCACTATGCCAACTCCATTTCTACCTTGTTTATTTGCTCCACCATAATATAGCTTATATCCATCTCTCAACTCTTTAGCTTTATTTCCTTTCCACCGGGTTTCTTGCACACACATAACATCTACTTTCTTTTCTCTCATCAGTCAGTCCAATTTCTCTACCTCTCCTCCCAAACATTTAGCTGACATACTCTCAAACCCAATGTGAGCTCACTTCTTTAGCTGCACCCGCTCCTGATGCAGTAGCCCTCGCCTTACCACAGAGTTTAGGGCGATGTCTCTGTGCGTCGTTTACGGAGTACGCCCTTGCATTACCTCTTTCCATATTTTGGCTCATTCCATTTTTTTGGTTTTGGCACAGATTTTTACAGCCGGATGCCCTTCCTGACACCAACCCTCCCTATTTATCCGGGCTTGGGACCGGCACCCATAAGGACTTGTTTGCCCCCCCAGGTGGCTAGGTTACATACATACATAAGTAATATATATATATATTATATATATATAATATATTATATATATATATATGTATATATATATATAATATATGATATAATATAGTATATATATATATATGTGTGTGTGTGTGTGTGTGGTTGTGTGTGTGTGTGTGTGTGTAGATGAAGGCAGGCAGGAACAACACAGATTTTGACATTATGGCATTTATTCCGACGTTTCGCAATACATTATTGCATCCTCAAGGAATTCTACAATGGATGTAAATAAAATAATTTTTAAAAACTTTTAAAAAAATTATAAAATTAAAAACAATAGTTATCTATAGGTCAATTTAAAAGGAGACCATATTTAAAACACAATACGTTAAGTCAAAACACAAGTTACATAAATTAGAAAAAAAAATTAAAACTATGAAATTGAACATTAATATACAAGGGTTTATTTAAATGATAATAATAATAATAATAAATAAATAACTAAAGGAAGAGTGGAGCTAACAGAGCAAAGTCAGAATAAAACTAAAAGCAGAAACGGAAAGTAAACAATAACAGGCGTTAAGAACAACAAAAAAGTCAAGATAAAAAAAGTTGAACAGCTGAGGACTGGGTATTTAAAACCGGAACAAGTTGTTTTATTTTCAACGTCTCTAAAATAAATAGGTCTTTAGGGTTGTTGACCTGTCCAATTATAGAGAAATCTTTGTATTCTATGTTTGTTTTTCATTGTAAAGAATGATTTCTTATATTAGATGTGTCTGGGCTGGACAGGCGACATCCTGTTGTGTGACTAATCCCCTTATGAGAATCGGGTCGTACCCTAAGAAGACGCTTCGTGGATCCCACATAATTTCCCATATCACATCTGGGACAAGTATATTTATATACCACATTAGACGTCATCAAAGGGCAGTGTCGGTCTTTTACTCTGAAAAGGGAGCCAATTGTAAGGGGGTTTTTGGAATCAACTTTACATCAAGGGCATTAAAATGTTCATTGATTATTTTTGTAAAGCATGTACGGAAGTTGTCAAGAGTTTATTTATGTATGGAAAGGATGCGTAGAATTTTTTCTTGAGACGTAAAAATGCAAAGGGATGTTAGAGAACTTTTTGCTGAGTAATTTCTGTATGACCTTGTTAATGATCTTGGTAGGGAAACAGTTATCGGTAAAATATTTGTAGAGGAAGGTAATTTCGTTGTGGAAAAGTTGCCAGTGTGAAGTAAGTAATAGTGCCCGATGAATAAGTGTATAAACAGAATTTAACTTGAAGTTATAAAACCAAAAACTATAAAAATTGGAGCCCAGACCTGTAAATGTTTTCTTCCTAAAATTGGGCTCCAATTTGTATAGTTTTTGTTTTGATCTTTATTCTCCTCAGAGTCATATTGTGCTTTTCATATCAGTATTACTTTTGTTTGTAGGATCCTGCCAAACTATCAGCCATCTCATCCAAATGAATACCAACGTGAGATGGTACCCAGAAAAACTTGACAAAATACCCTTGATCTTCTATTGCATATACAAGTTCTTTACACTTACTAATTAATTCCCTGTCAACTGGATACTATCTAGAGTGAAGCGCAAGAAGAAGACCACTCTGGCAATCATTGAAAACAAACACGTTTTTCATCTTGTTTACTACTAAGGTTAACCCTTCATGAATGACATGTCATTCAGCAGCAGCAGTAGAAGTTTTTATCCTCTATTCTTTTTGACAGCGTCTCGTCAGTACCCACATAATTTTCATAATATTCCCTTACAACCACCCCACATCCAACCTTGATACCATTCACTGAACCATCACAGCACATATGTATACTGTTAGCTTAAGGTAATGTGTTAATTTTAGACAAATTAATTGTTTCAATTCTTATGTGTTGCACTCACTTTCTTTACAGCCAAGTTTACAAATACATTAATTTTGCAACACAACTCCGGCTTCATTGGAACTACTTCTTGTAATTTTACACAAAACTTTATAACATCATATTTTCATCAGTATATTATACAGTTTTTTAAAACACGTATTTTTAACAGGACAAACTCTATTGCCTGAATAACTGTCAACAGCCCTCTTTAAGGTCTTTCTCTCCTCATCATACGAAGAACATTTGGTAGATTCAATTTTGGTCTCATGATTTCAATCCTAGTACTCATGGAACAACCCAAAATAACTCTCATTGCCTTATTCTGAATTATTTCAAGAGGTCTCAACTCTCTGTTCGAATAATTCACCAGCACAGGTGATGCATAGTCAATAACTGAACGCACCGTACTGATGTACTTCATCCTTACAACAGGAATACCAGCACCGTTACCTCTGTTTGCCAATACCTGTAAAGGTCTCATTCGAGCTAGACAAAAATTTTTCAAGTAATTAATTTCATCCGTGCTTTTATTAAATCCAATGTACATACCTAGATACTTATAGCTATTTACTTTTTCCAAAGTTTTACCATTTATGGCAACCGTATTACTATTAACCATACTTGAGTGAAATTTGCTCTTTTCTTCATTTATCACCTAACCCATGTGCATGCACAAATTCTGTAATTCTGCATAGCCCTTATTAAAATGGTTTCACTAACACCTGTATCAAAATATCATCAACATAAACAATAATCTCAGTACCAGCAGGAAAATTATGCCTCGCAATTTTATCCATCAAAACATTAAAAAGGGTAGGACTAAGAACACCACCTTGAGGAATACTACCCAACTCCATCAACATTTCCTCGGACTCGTATCCTTGGAGCCAAATTCGCTCTTCTTTCAGTTAAGTAACTCTTCATTCAACCCAGTAAAAATCCCCTGACGCCTTTCTTGACAAGCTCTTCTAGAATGACATCACTGCAAGCTCTATCAAAAGATCCTTTTAAGTCAACAAGCTCTACATTTAGTATTAATTAAGACTTTAGTAACGCAATCTGAAGTACTCTTCCCCTTTATAAAACCAAACACATTCTGCGATAATTGGTCACCAATCATATAAATTAATCTATTCAATACAAGACTCTCCATTAATTTACACAAACAAGATGTAAGTGAAATAGGCTTATTTTCTCCGTTGCCCAGGTACAACAAGAGCTATTTTCCATTTCTTAGGGAGCCTCCCATTTTTATATGAAAGATTAAGTAGATCTAACAAAGGACGATCCTACATCATAATCAAACAGTTTAAAATTACTATACCACCTGTTACGTACGCAGGTCTGCTGATACTTGCTGCTTCCGACAATTTCCTAACCAATTCGTTCGCCTTCCCATTCGGATCATGAGCAGCTACGGTTTCCTTCCTTTTCTTTCTTACTTGATTGACTAAATTTCACACAGACTCAATCTCTTCAGTAAGTGAAATTTCTTCCAAGAACTTATCCCAATATTTACCTCTGACCGTCCTTCTTATACCTCTGCTGTCCCGTCTGCCATTATGTGCATCATGGTTTCTCTACTCCGACCATCACCTGGACTCCTACTCCCATTACTTTGAGCTTTTCGAAGCAGTTTATTCCAACCCCGAACTATTTTGTCGTTCGAATATACAGACTTTGTAAATGACGAGAAGCCACTTTTTATAGGGATATTTAAAATACTATTATTGACAGTAAGCAAATCTTCATAGAATATGTTTTCATCGTTTTGATGACCATTAACGTCCTTGTAATGTGAGTACCACTCACCAACTTTATTCATGAACTCTAATTTTCTATCAGGTTTTAAATGATAGCACTTCCTTTTTTTCCTGATAAACATCTTGTTTATGCTTAAAGATACTTCTATAGCAAAGTGATCACTAACAAACTCGCTAACAACTACCGCATCAGCTGTACATTCAAACATATTAAAAAGTATAGCGTAATCAATTCTGCCACCTCTCACGTGAGTTGATACACCATTCCCCAAGACTTTGACATTTTCCAACGAGTTAAGTATGTTATTTAATACAAAACCATTTCTGTTTTGGCTACCACTGCTTCCCAAATCATGATGGCGAGCATTAAGATCACCCATTAATAAACTGCTCATTAAAAATAACCTTTGGTAAATTCTCAAGATCCAATTTATCAGCATGCACATACACATTGATCATATAAAATACAATATCCTTTAAATATAATTTTACACACAAACACCCAGTGCCGTTAATTTCTGTCGCTTCAGACAAAACAGCTGGTATATCATTTTTCACAAAGGTAGTTAAACCCCTTATACTTTTCTTAATATCTGCCGAAGTTCAAATGATTGATAACCTGCTAATTGGAAACCGGCCCCATTAACACCAATTTCTTGCAAAGTTATTACCTCGAAATCATGAGAAAGAAAACTGATCATGAACATCAGTTTTTTTTTTTTTTTTTTTTTTTTTTTGAAGACTATTTACATTCCACGATAGTGTTTTAAGACAAGATCCCTCCATTTTGGTCAATTTTCTTCCTCATTTTTCTAGCAAAAGTAACCACATTCATTTTAAGATCGTCATCTGGCCGCTGCAATACTCTAGTACTGTATCTAATAAGGAAGCAATACTAACAACTAAGTTGTCACATCCTTTCCTTTCATTTGGCAAATCTAATCTGTCCTTAATTCATAATTTCTGTCATAAATGGAGCTACCCTGAAACACATTATCAGTAGACATTAATTCGTCATATTTACATTCTCTGGCAGATCATCATAAGTAACTATATCTACTTCACATTCTCTGGCAGACATAAGATCATCACAAGTAGCTCTATCTACAGTTTAAACCTTATTTTGAATGCAGACATGATTAGAACCAGCACCTACATCATTCACTTCAGAAACATTCTCCTCCATTCCAATAGAAACGACTCTACTAGTACCACTACACACTTTTAATAGCTGATCACGCATCCTCAAGATTACCTTTTTAAGTTTTTCTATTTCTAAATGAAGTGTTTTAATAACACGGTCATGTTTATCGCAAGCTAGATTGCGACTAGAGGTCTCCCCCTTTTGAAGTTGCCTTCTTCTTCTCTTCGTTCCCATACGTTTGTAGCTGACATAACAACCCCGTTTTCGTTCTTATTCAGTGATTGAGAAACGAAAATACTACTTGCAGTTTTAACACCAATAACTGGACTTTTAACACAACCAAGAACGAGCATTGGGGTTACCTCCACAATTGCAACATTTTGGAATAATGTTAACATTATTCTTTATCTTATCCAAACATTCTTTTGAGTAATGAATGACCTTTGCTGTAATATCTACATTTATATGCAAAATGGCCCCATTTGCTACATTTAAAACATAACATAAAACTTTCCTTAAACACATTAATCCGTTTATATCCACGACAGGGAACAAATATTTTCCCTGAAACCTCACCCCTTATAAGTGCTATTACCTGTGGTTTTAAACTAGTTTCACCTTTCTGCTTAACCTCACGTTGTTTAGCTCAAACAACCCTTTCCTCTACCAATAAATCATTTGGATCCATACATAAAGGGTAACCAAACACACTAACTTGACTATACTTCCCATCATCCTAACGGTTTTTCTAACATAATGTCTTCAAGCCCAGTGGTAGTTCAGAAATTCACAGTACAGCATTATCATCTTTAGCTGTTTGATATGTTGGTCTATATTTACCTTCCTTAAACAACACTTCAAAAATTTGGATTTTTTTTTTTTTTATAGTCTTACCGTCCACCGCATCTTGTCATGATAATCCATTTCCAGTGCATTGGGAAAATACAAACACTTCCTTGAACTTGTTCCTTAATTATTGGCTTCATTACTTTATTACCCAGAATGATGTTCGATTGCCATGTAGCATAGTGCCACCAGTAGAATGATCAACCATCAGACTTGAACGAGTATTGTTATTCACAACTTTCCTACTCACTGCTTTTAGTCTTTTATTGACTAAAATATTTCTATCACTCTCAGCTACTTCCATCTCAGTGACTTTTGTTTTCTTCGGTTTTTCCTTTTCCTCCTAGATGTAGAACCATAATTGATTTCACTTGTTTCACTATACTCTGTTTTTTTTCATCTGTCCATCCGGCTGTGGGGGTTTTTGTATGGTAACACTGCGTCCCGGGCTTTAAATAGTTACGCTATCGGGTGTAAGTTTTAAGGTAAATAAAAGGATATTTGGGTGTACATTTGCAACTGAAAAGTGTTTTAATAATTTACTGTATGCGAATTACACCATTAATATTCGAAATAGGTTATGTTATTATGTTGAATGTAAGCTCCCTTTTTGGGGTGGCGAATGGAACAGCCAGAACGCAGTGGCGGGAAAACTGCTTCTCTCGCTGTTCACTACGGCAAGATGTCAACGTATTACTTCATTATACGTAAGTATATCAGTATGTACTGTTAATTTTTATAAAGTGCGTTTCAGCCAGATACGATATGACGTAACTTGGTTTAGCATCTGTTTGATGGAATTTGCGTCTGGCTGTTCCATTCGCCACCCCGAAAAGGCAGCTTACATTCGACAATAATAACAATATTCTATTTCGAATATTAACGGTGTAATTCGCAACCAGTAAATTATTAAAACACTTTTCAGTTGCAAATGTACAACCAGATATCCTTTATTTACCTAAAACTTACACAGCGTAACTATTTCAAGCCCGGGACGCAGTGTTACCATACAAAAACACCACTGGCGGATGGACAGATGAAAAAAAAAACAGAGTATAGTCATAAGCCAGATCCTCTTCAACGTCTCCGACGGCATCCTTGGGTTGCCATAGTGAGGCAACACGTTGAAAAAGGTTCAACATAATGCAGAGCAATTAATTGCTTATAACCAGCAGAACAGCCAACAAGGCGCCGGAAAAAAAAAAAAGTCCGATGTCGGCCAGAGGCCCAGAGCTCTGTCCAGACTCCAGTGACGGTTGACCTAATGATAGTAATAAAGTATAGTACCATAAGCTGGGCCGAGACCGGCTTTAAATAGCAACGTTTATGTGTAAGTTTTAGTAAATGAAAGGATATCTGGGTGTACATTTGCACCTGGAAAGTGTTTTGATAATTTATTGTATGCGAATTACACCGTTAATATTCGAAATGGGACATTGTTATTATTGTTAAATGCAAACTGCGTTTCTGGGTGGCGTATGGAACAGCCCAGACGCAATGGCGGGAAAATTGCTTCTGTCGCAGTTCACTATGGCAAGCTGTCAACTTTATTGAACCACACCTACTCTGCTACTAAGCTACGTGTTACTTCATTACATATAGTAGTTCCTCGCTGGACGAGTGGTTTTTCGCGCTCGACTACCAATCCGGTGGTCCGAAGTTTGATTCCCGGCTCGGCCAACGCGGAATCAGAGGGATTTATTTCTGGTGATAGAAATTAATTTATCGAATATAGTGTGGTTCGGATCCCACAATAAGCTGTAGATCCTGTTGGTAGGTTGACCAATTGGTACCTAGCCATGTAAAAATATCTAATCCTTTGGGCCAGCCCTAGGAGAGCTGTTAATCAGCTCAGTGGTCTGGTAAAACTAAGACATACTTAACTTTTTAACTTCATTACACGTAAGTATATCTGTTATACTTTTAATTTTTATAAAATGCGTTTCAGTACTTTTCCCGCCGCTGCGTCTGGCTGTTCCATTCGCCACCCCGAAAAGGCCGCTTACATTCAGCAATAATAACAATATCCTATTTCGAATATTAACGGTGTCATCCACATACAATAGATCATTAAAACACTTTTTAGGTGCAAATGTACACCCAGATAACCTTTTATTTACCCAAAACTTACACATAGCGTAACTATCTAAAGCCCGGGACGCAGTGTTACCATAAGCTCAACAGCAGGAGTTTTTTCAGAGGTGTAGAAGTTTCCTTGTAGTGGGATGCACAGAAATAAAGAAGAGGTACAATTTCAATGATGGTGTCCTGTCAAAGTTAAACTGTCTCTGTCCAAAAAATGCTCTCTCATCAGAATTCAGAGAAAGAATCCCCTCCTTATTCCCTCTTTCATCTGAGCTTCTTCTGATTGTACCCCCAGATGACCACTCACTACTTCAAAAGCTGGATGATCAATGGAGAATGTTTCCCATATTTCAACATGAACTTAAACATCTCGTTAATGAGTCACCTGATAAGTTCTGGGGAGAAGTGTCCCAAAAAGAGTCTAGTTTTTCAGACCTAGCCAATTTTGCTCTAACTGCCCTTTACTTGCCGCACTCTAATGCTGAATGCGAACGAGTGTTCAGTAAAGTTAACCTCAGGAAAACAAAACAAAGAAACAGACTGAAAACAAGGACAGTTAATGGGGCTCTTCTCTCTGCTAGTTGCACGTTTATCATGTTAAGCTGGTGAGTCTCCACCTATAACGATATCATCCAGATATGGATAAGCAAAATCATAAGAAGCTAACAATTGGGAAATGAACTTCTGAAATATTGCAGGAGCAGAATGGATACCAAATGGTAACCGTAAATATCTATATAGGCCCAAATGTGTGTTAATTACCAAATATTTAGTCTTCTGGAGCAACTTCCATTTGCAAATAAGCATTCTTGAGATCAAGTCTGGTATAATACTTATATCCAGACACATTGGAAATTAATTCTGACATATTAGGTAATGGGAATTTAGATTCATGAAGAATTTCATTTATTTTACAAAAACCCCCACAAACCCTAAGGGATCCATTCTGCTTCCTGACAGTAACAATTGGTGAGGCATAATCTGAGAATTCTTCTCTTTCTATAATATTTTTTTTCAAGCTCTTGCAGCGCACTCTCAACTTCACTGCGTAACGTCAAGTGGCACCGTGCAGGCCTTCTGACAAACAGGAACATGGCCAACTTTAGGATACAATCGGGCTTGACAGTTCAAATTATCTGCATTATTGTTTTCCACAAAATCTTTTATATTCAACTGATGGACATTAATTATATTGTGCTTATCTATTAAATTCCTACCAATCAAGTTATTTGGGGAGTCTGACCCAACAATTATAAATTCAACGTCTGAATGATTTTGCTGTTTGTATTGAAAATGTGAAACTTTGACCTTCCCAAATACTTTAATTGGCACTTCGTTATACCCTGCAATTTAGTTTTCTACAGTTCAGTAATGTACAATTTAACTTCTTGAAATCATCATACTTTGTTAATGTGGAAATAGCTGAACCGGTGTCAGTTTCACATAAAAATGGCTTATGATTCAATTGACAACTAACAACATAAGGTTGAACAGAACTCTTGTTTACTATACATTTCAAATCGAGTGACTTCATCATTGGATTCCTCTTCTTGGATTATAACTTCATGAGTCTTCTTCAAGTCGGGTTTCGTCGTTGGCGGCCTCTTGAGAAAACTTATCTGAAGCTGCTGTACAAGCCTAAGAAAAGACAATTGTCATAAATTAATACTTTCGCAGGCCGAATCTGGATTAAATACACACTTCGTGTAAAGTACTTACAGCTTTATTGTTCCTCCACTCCGTTACAGGTGGTATAACTTATGACTTTCGGGAACAAATGATCAGTGTGAGGCTACTGAAACCCTATAGGCTATATCCCAAAATTATTGCCCCGTACAGCGGATATTGGTAATTTGGTATAGGTATTTTAGGTGGGTGAAAATATAGAGCGAAATAGGCATACAAGGAGGTATTCTAACATTGCCATGGCAACCTGTATCTGTAGGCTCTGATTCTGAAAAGGGTAAACTTTTTGGGGGGGTTGAGGGGTGGGGAAGTGATACAAGGATATGTTTTAAATGGTCCATCATACTTTAATGAAGGGTATTAAAGTGCAGCGTGCACTAGCTAAGTAAGGAACTTGTAACTTAGGCTTATGCTAGTGGTCTACCAGGCTATGACCTGATACCATAAGGTTTAGGTTAGGTAAGGGTAGATTCCCAGCCAATAATTTTTAATATTAATTTCCAAAGTTAGGTTAGGTTGCAGTCCAGGAGGCGGCAAAAAAAGTCTGGCTATGTAAGCCTTATGTGCCTTTGACTTGGTTACATTGGGTTGCAACCCTGTTATTTCAATTCACAGTTCCATAAATTAGAGCGGATCCCCCCTGCATCCTAGGTGGGATCCCCTGATAGGTGAAATAAGTCCATGATTTTTCACCTATCCAAATACCCCTCTTTCCATATAAAAGGGGGTGGGGGCGAGGGTTGTATTATTTAGGGAAAAAAAGTGCATTTTGGCCAAGCCTGACGTGCTAGATATAAGGCCTTTTTTTTCAATTCGTTAAAATGGAAATTTCCTCGTTAATTGTAGCACAGTAATACCTTGATAAAGAGACAAGTCTTCACAGTCAATACCTGGTATAAAGGGGCCAGTCTTCACAGTAATACCTGGATAAAGGGGAGGGGACAGTCTTCACAGTAATACCTGGATAAAGGGGCCAGTCTTCACAGTAATACCTGGATAAAGGGGAGTCTTCACAGTAATACCTGGATAAAGGGGACAGTCTTCACAGTAATACCTGGATAAAAGGACTGTCACCACAGTAATACCTGGATAACAGAGGACAATCCTTCAACAGTAATACCTGTATAAAGGGGCCAGTCTTCACAGTATACCTGGATAAAGGGGACGTCTTCACAGTAATACCTGGATAAAGGGGCCAGTCTTCACAGTAATACCTGGATAAAGGGGCCAGTCTCACAGTAATACCTGGATAAAGGGGCAGTCTTCCACAGTAATACGGATAAAGGGGACAGTCTTTACATAATCCCTGGATAAAAGGAACTGTCACCACAGTAATACCTGGATAAAAGGGAAAGGCAGCATAGTAATACCTGGACAGTCACCTCATTATTACTGGTTAAATGTGACAGACAGCACAGTAATACCTGGATAAAAGGGAGTGTCACCACAGAACACTGGATAAACGGGACAGTCACTACGATAATTACCTGGATCAAAAGGATAGTTAACACAGTGATACTGGATAAATAAAAGGACAGTAATACCTGTCAGTTCACCCCCACGACTGTTAGAAGGGTGAACGTCCACATGTAAAAAATAGAACTGTCAGTCGGACCATCGCTCATTTGCCAGAAGAGTGACACAACTCAAAAAATGTGTTTTGAGCAATGATACCAGCAGATAGCCTGTTCTTTATTCCATATTGTGGTAAAATCTTCTTATTTGTATTCGTCATTAAAACAGCTCAGTAAAATAGGAAAGAATTAAAAAAAGAACTATGGCATTACAGAGAGAAAAAACTTTACCAAACACAAGATGAATGAAATAGTTATATAGATCTACAGATACCTTACATAAACAAAGGAGGAATAACAACAAGCAAGGGAGGAGCCGTTTCAAAGACAAACACCGCCTACTACTACTACTACACTCACGTGGACTTGCTGAGGTCAAATTTAAAACCATGAAATTTTCCCATCTCTGAAGAGCACTACTGCTGACCATTTCTGCAGGCGCAAAATCATCACCAAGAAGAACAAACGTGCTTTGTAAGACAATTGTGAGTAACAAGTGTTTGCATATTAGGTTCATGTGTTTAGCTACTAGGTAGGTATGTGGGTTAGGCTATCAAGAGGAACAAGTACCTGTGAATAAGCTAAATTCTTTAAGAGTAGGACAACCTCGGAATGGTAGCTACTAGTTGTGTTATTAGAGCGGGGTCCAGACTCCAGATGCCCCTAAAGCCAGGTCAGGGCACGGAACCCTAAACGAGATTGGATAGGCAAGTTCTAGGAAAACTAGTTCCTGGATCCTTAGCTTATTTCCTTGTTAGTTTTACTCATTATTCAGTTTAACTTTGTTAGTACTTAAAACTGTTTACAGGTATTCTCCTACTTATGGAAAAATCATATCTCGAATATACCCTAGCCTACACTAGGGTAATTTGCACCATCTCTACATATAGGGTAGCCTAGCCTACACTACTTTATACATAGGTATACAGCATAATAATTATTAGTTTCAGCATATTTTCTAGGTTCAATGTAGGCTATGTGTGCTTATGAAAATTCAGTACGAAGTAATTGAATAAAATTAAAGTGTTGGCCTAGTGTAGACATACGAATACAGTAGCATAGCCTACAGTATTCTCTATACACATGCGGTATAATAAATTTATATTGATATAAGCCCAATTCTGGAGGTTCAGTGCATTCTGACTATGATATATTAGTAGAAAAAAAATTGGACACAAACGAGAATAATATAGAGAATACTGTAGGCTATGCTACTGTATTCGTATGTCTACACTAGGCCAACACTTTAATTTTATTCAATTACTTCGTACTGAATTTTCATAAGCACACATAGCCTACATTGAACCTAGAAAATATGCTGAAACTAATAATTATTATGCTGTATACCTATGTATAAAGTAGTGATGTCAGGCTGCTGATGGCTGCATATAATTATGAAATAAGTTCTACACCACTTCACTGTATCCAATAATATTGTACGTATTCTTGTATTATGTATTGCATTATAAAATACTAACTTAAAGGTAGTGGTCAATGTTTTGATTTAGAAATCAGTTGGTGGCCCATACAAGTTTATTTTGCCATATTTAGGGTAAAAAACCGCATGGTACAGGGTGGAGACCATGTACGATCAATGTGTACAACCCCAAGAAAAGTACATTATAACGTGTCCTGACATCGGAGATGGGCATCAGACGCAACTTGTTGTTGTTGAGAAACGGAGCTAAAGACCTCTACTCCGGTGTCAGGACGCGTTATAATGTACTTTTCTTGGGGTTGTACACATTGATCGTACATGGTCCACCCCTGTACCATGCGGTTTTTTACCCTAACTCAATTATGAGCAAATTTTCTAGCTTCTAGTTAGCATAAATGAATTTCCAGATATTACTTATATGAGACAAGGTCATTTTTCGTTAGACAACGTGTTTAAGTTGAAATATGACTTGAATACATTTGTTGTGAACTAAATTATTTTTTTCATTAAAAGATTGCATCAGGGGCATGTTTTTTTGTGTAAAAAAAAAATACATGATTCCATTCACTATTTTCACTTGGTTTCAGCGTAATACAAGCTTTGCGTTATCTTTTATTGGTCTAAAAAAAACTGTAAAATGTGTTATTTCAAGCCCAATAGTTTTGATAAAATGATTTTCTCTCAATTTTATCTACGGTTGTGTTCGATGGCACAATTTTATCTATGGTTGTGTTCGATGGCACAAGTTTACAGGAGTTTTATCCTTGTTGCTATTGCATGATAGTCATTAGCAGTATATTTCCTTGCTGAGCTTTGATCTATAGCAAATAAACTTTCTGCATAAAAACATCATTCCTATGCTACATATCACCATTTATAACATGACTGCGGTAATTGCTTACTATCATTCGGTTGTTCATGACTACACATTTACATTTACACAATTATAACGTTAAAACAATACCTTCATCATTCTCTTTTGCTGTTTTCAGACTTTTTTAACTAGAAGACGGGATAAATTTAGGCTATTGTAATTTGGTCTCTCTCGCTCCCTGAGTGTACTCTGCTGCCTGCATCCATTGTGAGTGAAATTTTAAAATAATTTCAAAATATTGTCGTATCAGTATTAATTGTCTAAACCCCATCGTAAATCGGATTATCATAGGACAAATTATTGTAACTTGAACACTACCTGTATTTTAATTCATGTCTAATGTCTTTTCTGCAACAATAGTAACCCCCAAAAATTAAAGATGTTTCCAAATTAGATATAACACAATATTTCTACTTTAATTTTAACCCAACCCCCTTTCATTTCTTTTTCTTAATATAACGGAGGCAGGGCAGGGCAATGCTACTTAGCTTTGACATCCATCGCTTCCAGGTATAAGAACATTCTTAATTTTGTGGGCTATCCTTATGTATTCCCCCAGTTTTCTGTTAGGGGATTTCCATGTCTATATTTATGTCCTGATCTGTTTTTTTAATTGATTTACACATGAATAAATGTTCGGTGATGTCCTCCTCCACTGCATATATCACAGACCTCGTCCTGAAATTTACCCAAGAAGCTAGCCTTTAAGTTCAACATATTCAGTCTGGCTTTGTTTCCAGTTCCCTTATGTTTTTGTTTCCTCAGCTTCTTATTTCTTTCTCTTTGTTTGAAAGTCTCAGATATCTTGATTAATTCTTATCTTTATTTCCTTATTCAGTGCTTTTTTGGTCACCCCTACCATTCCATTAATTTCTATATTATATTTGGTACATGTGTTCACCAAGCTTTTTGTCCAACATTGTCCATAAGGGGCTCTTAATTGCTCTTCTACTATTCTTTGATTGATCTTTGTTTTGAAAAACCTGCACATATACTGCTCATCCTGATCTCTGCTTGCTCTTTTATTCAGGTTCGGTTCATAGTCAACGTGTTTCATTTCTTGGTACCTTTTTTGGCATATCTCATTCCATTTATTTCTATAATATATTTGGTACATGTATTCACCGAGCTATTTGTCCAAAATTGTCCATAAGGGCCTCTTAATTGCTCTCTGCTATTTCTTTGATTGCTTCTTTTTTTTTTTTTTTTTTAACCTGCACATATACTGCTCATCCTCATCTCTGCTTGCTCTTTTATTCTGGCTGATAGTCAACATGTCTTATTTCTTGGTACCTTGCCTTTCCATTTATTATAGCCCTATTTTGGCTTCTGATTCTGTGACTGTATTTACAGTTTCTACCATTTGCAGTGCCCCTCTTTGAAACGCTTACATTCTCATCTTTGGTCTACCTAATTTTGTCGTACTATAGTCCTATTCTGGCTAATGACTCTGTGGCTGTATTTACAGTTCCTGTCATATTCACATATAACCCTCTTTGTAGAACTTATATACTGTCCTTTGGTTTACCTCTTTTTCTGCCCTGCCTGTTCTGGGATCTTTTATAAATTCTGCTTTTCCACTTGTGCTGGTACTCACAAGAGTCTCCTTTCTTGCACTTTCCTGTCGTAAGTGCAGGTACTCACAAGTCTCTCCTTTCTTGCACTTTCCTGTCGTAAGCGCAGGAACTCACAACAGTCTCCTTTCTTGCACTTTCCTGTCGTAAAGAACCTGCACTCTGCTCTTGTTAGCTTATCCTTATCTTTAGGTGCACTTTGATTTTCCCAACCCCTCTGTTAATCGTGGTCCCTGTTCAGGGCTTCGCTATTCAAGCATTGCTTGTTGTCAGGGTTAGGTGAGTTACTCTCTAGTCTTGACATTATTTTAGTGGTCCTTTCTGTGATTGTACCTTGTTTGTTTTCCATATTCTTCACTAGGTTTTCATTTAGGGTTTTCAGGTCTTCCATGAAGCTCCATTGATTGCTGACTGTCATGTTTTCTGCAATTTCTCTGTTTCTCCATTGCTTTTTCTAATTTTTCTTTGTATGATCTGCAATCTTCTTTGAGTAACTTTAGTTCACCAATTGATTTATTCTCCTTTTTTACTTTCTCTGCACTTTTTATTCCATCCAACACCATATTTCCAAAATTCTTGGTGATCTGGGATTTTTCCTCTATCCTTTCTCATAGCAATTTCCTCATCCTGACTTATTGACCCTTTTTGCCTGTACCCTCCATTACATTCTATACAAATACTAGTGTTTTCTTCCTCTTAGATCTCATGCAATACCTATATAAGCTTGTTTTTCAGCAATTTCTCAGTTTCTTCATTGCTTTTTCTAATTTCTCTTTGTATGATCTGCAATCTTCTTTGAGTAACTGCAATACCAATCTAGGCCTTTTTCCTTTTCTGTCATTTTTATCGACCTCAAGAAATTCTTCATTTGAGGCTTGTTTAGGCCTGTGCAGAACAATTTTTTGCATTTATCACACTTAGCTTTCGTCTTCTGGGCCTAGCTGGACCTTGCAATTGCCCACATGGGCATGACTCCTTCCTATCACTTGTCGATTCCTTGTGGGTGGATGTAGCTAAAATATCATCGTCGTGGTCTAAATCTATTAGCTTACTGTTGTCATGAGGCCGACCTTTTGAACATTCTTTGATGTCTAACAAGGAGACGTCACTCCTCTAGAGTTTTATCTATTGCTTTCTTTACTTTGGCCTTTTCTGGAATTCATTCCGACTTCAATTTCCATGACCTGTTGTTTCCACCTTCCACCATGTTTGTTTCCCTGACCTGGCTGGATGTCTCCACCAACAACACAACTGTACCTTACCTTTCAATCCAGATCTGAATTCTCCCTCTGCTAATTTAATTTACATCACATCTCCCACTAGTTGCTTTGCCATTCATAAAATTGGTACCCACTTTCAATTAGGACAACAAGCCAAAAATAAGCTTTTTCACACCATATCTTGATATTTTTCTGTCTCAGGTCCCCTGTATGTTCAAGAATTGTGAAGCTGGGATTGTTCATTATGGCAAGTACATGGACCTTGAATCGTCATGCAAAAAGAAAATTTAAGGACTATAGAGAACTTTGCATGGGAAATAAAAAAGCTACTGTAGAAAATAATTCACATACACAGGCAACTAGTGCTGAAATTTTTAGCAACGATGGATGTGAAAATATTGTCTTCTAGCCTACTTACTAATTGCTTGGCAATCTGTGTGTGTGTGTGGGGCTATCAACCTTTTTTCTTTTTGCTTATACAGATTTCCAAATAGTATCTGTTGACAGTTTCCTCAATTTTTTCAGTAAATTGAATATTGTAAATCAGGTGGTACCTGTGTAACCAATAAAATCAGCTTTTATTTCCTGTGTTTGGTGGAAGCTATTTATGAGAAAGATTTGTGCTAACTACATTTAAATTAACACTTCTCGTTTACATATTGGAAAATATGATTCTTTTTCAGTATTGCGACCTCTTATGGTGGAAGTGATGCGACCTCTTGTGATGACAATGACAAAATTGGAAAGTAGGGTGCAAGATCAGCAGAAGTCACTAGAAATAATGATAGGTACCATCGAACATTTGAAACAAACTCAGGCTGCTGCACACCTGGACCTGATTTATCCCTGCTGGACGGATTGCTACCAATACAAAGATATGTAGACTTTGAGGACTTTGAACAACAGATAAATGGGGAAAGTCCCCTTAGAAAGTCACTGGTAAGCTACATGTCAGTTACCGTGATATGCACAATGATGTTTATTATGCTTCAGTACTGAAAACTTTGCTACTTTGAAACATTACTAAAGATAAGAAAAGGCCATAGTATGTAGAATGATTTCATTACTAACTAATTATCAAAACTTTTGTATAACCACTCTTATTGAATGTTATTTCTAGGTACATAGACTCTAGATTCTTGGGGGAGCAACCGCATCAGCAGTCAAAACCATGATTGACTTCTGCATGACAAGTGGACTCCAGTATGAGTTCAACTGGGAAGGTCGTCTTGGCTGGAAGACGAAAACAAATACATGCAAGAAAGGGTTCAAGAACACGACATTGTGTGGAATTATAATAAGTGAGTGCTGTATAATGCTGTTAGGTGTAGGGTATGGCTTTTGCAGTGTGTAAATTGGCACTTTGTAGAACTGCCTATTGCTAGCTTTTAGATGGGGATGCAGATGCAGTGAAGTGCCATGGATGCTGGTAGATAGTCAAAATATAAGTACTGTATGTGAAACCTTCAAAACATGAGTTGCATTTGTATTTCATCCACACATTCAGTAACGTTTAAAAGTAATGCAAAGTAATCCATTATAAAAGTGCAGTGTAATGTTAAAGCACAGAAACCATAAGTGCCAGTTATCATTTAGCCTTGGCAGGGGTTAACACCAAATCAAATCCCACAAAGTTAAAAATGACTTAAACCTTAATTGTTAACCCTTTAAATGAATTAATACTTTGACATCAAAACTTCTAAAGTTGGATACTGCCATAGCCTCTGTACCAATGTCTTCCACTGTCTTGGATTTGAGTTCACTTGCTTGAGAGTACACAAAGTTGCACCATTTTTTTCTTGTCCACTTTTACCTTCTGTATAGGGTTACTTTTCCTACTCGAACCCCTTGGGTTCAGAGGTTTATGCTTTTCTAACTTAGATTTTAACTCAAATTGTTAATAATAGTGGTATAAGTAACTGAATATAAAGGCTTTTATATTGTTGGACTATGTGTAGTACTGCAGATATGCAATTTACTAATATGTGATTATCCTTTTCAGATATTCTGGTGAACAAGACACAATTATCAACTGATGAAACTGAAGTAGGGAAAACTATGATGATTTATCTAAGAAATGCATGTGACAGATACTTGGGAAGGAAAAGACCAAAAGACTTGCGCAGTCAGCAAAGTCAAGATGAGAATCCCAATTCATCTCAACCTAATTCTGGTGGGGATCCTGAAGGAATATGATATAGAGCACTTTTGCTGACTGTTGTCAAGGAAATTATAAAATATTCATGTAATTTGTTTATCACTCAAATTTATCTATTATTGTCAGTCTTTTGATTAGATTTTTATATTTTAAATGAATAATTTTTATTATGTTTAAATGAATAATTTTATGTAGAGACGTATCATTCTTTTCTGTCTAATGTTTGTTGTGACTTCATGCAAGATGCTACATCCATTTATCTCTTACATACAGTGCTGTACTTAATGAATGGCAATTTGTGTGTTCCTGCATTACTTTTTTTTTTTAATTAAATGGATTGTACGATCTTGCACAAAGTCACACAAACATTAGACAGTTAATCCATGAGTATTTATAATTTCCTTGAACTAATATCATCAGCTCGCTTTTGTAAAATATTGTATAATAGAAATCAGATATATAAACATTAAGGATAGTTTATGTAGTATAGAGAATGCAAGTGGGTGTTTCATGTATATATGGTACTAGTTACTACAACTGTTTGTTAACCATTTTTTGCCTTCTAATAAAAATTTAATTGTGACTATGTATTTTGATGTTAAACACCAGTATAATGGAATCCCATTTTTTTATGTGTTAACGCATTTATTGAAATTATTATTTACATGACAGCCACAATACTTGATCACAGAACAGTTTTTTAAAAGAGTATTGATTTGTTTCTATTGACTGATATAGTTTTGCATAAAAGTGTTAAATTATTTTCAAAAATAATTTTGTCAATACCTAAATACTTGCCACATCACCCTATACTACTTTATCAAAATAAATTTAGATGAATATTGCAACATACAGATACATAAAGGGTATACGTTTTTGTCAAAGACTATGAAAGAAATGTTTTATATCTATGCACATCACCCTGTTGTAGCTAAAGTTTGAAAATAAACTATACAATGTTTTATGCATGTAACTATAGTGCTGATAAAAAGTAAAGTAAGGAGATCGAGCTTCTAACATTTCTTCCAGTGGGGTTCGATCCAACATGTCTAAACGACCATCTGAACAAAAACTGCCAAAGGAATTCAGTTTTTTTCATTGTATAGTTTATTTTCAAACTTTAAATACAGCAGAGTGATGTACATAGATATCACATTTAATTCTTTCATATCATCATTGGAATTATCTGGCAATCCATAATGAAACATAAATTGGATACTGGTAATCGTACCAGTATCTGCCCAAAATAGGAAAGTTTGGTAGTCCAGAGCTGTTTCACTACTACTGGTTCCAACCACGCCGCATTGGGCGTGATTAGGATTGCATGTATTGTCCCAACATTCTTACAACACAGTCCATTAAGGGCCCGGTGTGCAAACGGATAATGGATATGAATTGGACCGATGCTAATGATCATTTGTACCAATGCCCGAAAGTCTGGATCTCCGGCAATGGGTCAATGTATAACCAATACTTGTGTGTTTTGCTGGGTATCTTCGTGTTAATTCGTTATCAGTTTAGTTTACATTATGGAAAGAAGTGACGTTCTAAAACTGTATACATTTTTTTTACAACTGTGTTAATACAACATAATAATAATTTGTTCATAACAATTGTTCATAACATTCAACTAATTATTCATAACTCGATTTTTTTTTCGTTTTCGTAGAGAGAAATGGTTCATATGTATTTTTTCTTAATTATGTAAATTGCAAGATATTAAGGACTACAAAGAAATCATACATGTATTCATTATTTTGTCAAATTATAAAAAAGTGTTAAATATCAGTAACAGTGTAACATAATAATTACGGTTAAAGTCTACAATTCTGTACGATATATTTACTGAAAACCCAATCCAAGAGTGTGGCAACCAAAGACAATACACGAAAGATGGGAAACTGACTATTAATACCATTAAAAAAAACATCATCCAACCCGTCAGAATGCGCGCCATCTATTGATCATGCCCTCAACTAGAACTCGGCTGTGGCGTAGCGCGGCTTTTTTAAATGTTAAAATTTATTCTTATGCTGCAATAAACTTCTCTTTATAAATTATTGAATACTAAATCGATTAATATTTCTTGTTAACATGATTATAGAGCTCTATCATAGTTTATGACTTATATATTAGGCATTTCTGAATCATTAAATAAAATCTTTTAGTTAATGTAACATTAATTGCTAAGTATCTTTATCAAAAATTGAGAGGGCAGTTAACATTAATTGCTAAGTATCTTGATCTAAAATTGAGAGGGCAGTTAGAATGAAACAAACTTATTCTCAAATTATCTTATTAGTTCACCAATATAGTATACAGTAATTATTTTCCTTTTTTGCGGCTTGTGCTTATGATTGTATACAGTACATAAAACAATACATATGTGTCAGACAAATCTAAGAAGCTAGAGGAATGAATACAGTTTATTATATTTTATGATTATTTATTAAGCTCTTAATCAAGTCAGAACCTATTTATAACTATTTATTAAAATCTCATAGCCCAATTGTGGGAGTTCTCAAAAATGCATATTCAATTGGCACCCTTTATGAAGGTAATGTAACCAACACTTCTGCCTTGTATTTTCTAGTAAAATGCCATTTCTGCAAGAAGCATGCACATTCCTAAAAAAATTAGAAAAAATTATTCTAATTGACTTGAACCATGTTTCTTTTTGCAACATGTACAGTACAAGCAAATATCATAGGTTTTCACAACTTGTTTTGCCAATTTATTACTACTGTATTACTGCGTACATTTGCTGCCAAATGGTAAATTTACTTTGGAATACTATGTGGGGTGTTGGTACAATTACAAGATTTCATTTTAAAAATTGAACAATTACGAGCATATAATGCAGAAACATAGATGAAACGGTAAGAATGGATTTTGTGGGAGCAGATATGCTGGTTTGCATGTAATTTTTTTTATTTTGAAGGCTTTTGTTAATGTTTTTTTATCCATACATATAGGAAAAAAATTCAATCATAGATTAAAAGGTTAGGTGGAACTTGAAATTAAAAAGTAAAACACTCTAACTTAACTAAACCTACTTATGCTCTCCCATATGAATGTTCCCACAAGATCCATCCTTCCTGATGAAACAACTTTGGTTTGCTAAATAGTTGCTTATTACTGAAAAATTAAGGTAAACATTTATAACTACAACCCAAGGGTAAGCTGCTGAGAATATAACATAACTACAGTATATATACAGTATATCAAAGTTGCTGTGAGTAGCCTATCTGGAAAAAGGCATGGAGACCCAATTCACGAATTTGTTATGACAGTGATAGGAATTGGTATGTTATTTCATATTCTAGAGATTTTCAAGATATGCAAATATAACTTAAAGGTATTTATTTGAAATACAATTGACGCCAGTAAATGACAAGAAAATATAGTTTTTCAAGTTGATTTTGATATGTTTTGCAAAATAGCTTCATTTCCATTGCAAATTACTGTTGACATGGTAGGTAACTGTTATCATGGTTATGGTACTGCTGATATGGTTAGGTTTACTGTTGACATGATTAGGCTACTGATGTACACCACCAGGAAGGTTAGGTTGGTTGTTGGGGTTTCAAATGGCAAATATTTTTTTCTAGTCGAAAATCGCATATAAATATATTTTCTTCCGTTCTAGAGGCATCCACCGTATTGTAAATATTTTCCAATATTTTATTTCGGAATAACACTGCACCGACATTCAATTTTGCTTTGGTCTATTTTATTTCTTCATTTTCTCTAAAAGTCATCATGTACTTTGTAACAGATGTAATGATTTTATTACCTTTCTTTATTCTGAGGAAAAGCATGAAAAATCACATGGGGAAAATCATTTTTCGTCCTATTGCAAACCACACACGGGTGATGTGGCTACGCAGACTCATGATTGAAATTGAATGCCCCGCTTAGTGAAAAAAGTAAACAAACAGACGATGTAGGCAGGTGCAATGCCAACGCCATCTTCATTTCATGCCAGGTACTAAATTGTATGCGGCCGATGCGGCTGTAGCTTGAGCTTCCCATCTTTCGTGTATTGTCTTTGGTGGCAACAATGCACCAAAGGCGGGAACTAGGAAGTTTAGTGAGTGTCAAAACCTTAAGTGTGACGTTTTGGTAGGTATCGTTGGTGCCAGGATTATAACCATCGTTAAAAAAAGTGAATCATTTAGCTTTGACGTGAATGAGGTCTAATGGTAACTTCTTCAGGTCTCTACACAAACAGTTAACGAGAGCCTCTGTTTGTTTAAACGTATAGGCTATCTAGAATAAAATTCCTGACTTCACCCAACTTGGGGACTTCAACTAGAATCCATCGATTTTCTGTACTTTAAAATTTCACATTTTATATTATTTTACTGTTGTATTTAAATCTTAGCAGGAAGTCATTGTAGAAGCTGGGGCTGTTATTACTCTTAACATCAAATTCTAAGGCTAAACCTGGAATTTTTTTTTAGTAGTATTAAGCTAGGCCTAGGCCAGGCCGGTAGATCTATATATAGGCCTAGTGTGATAAACTTTATACGACGAGTAAGTTTATTTTTTTCGTTTTTTCCTTTTCGCCTCCAGGTACTACTATACCCCATAGCTACTAGGTACCAATAGGCTAATGCTAGATATACCTATCTTTTCACAATTTGGTAAGTTACATTAGGTAGTACCAACGCTTCACGCATGATCAGTATAACCTAGGCCTGCGTAGTACCATCACCAGGGATATAAGTTATCGTGGACTGAGAAAGTTTTATTCAAGGTCTGAGGGTCTCTTTAGGTCCTAGTTTTCCTATCTCCTGCTTAACCTAGCTCAATTTTGATTCATCTAGGTAGAACTAAAGTACTACCATAGCCTCAACTATCCTAGTCCTAGTAGTAGGTATATATTCTTACCCCTATATTTCTGGTATAAAATAGGCTACCATTAAATAGCCAAAATTAAACTTACATCTGCAGTAGTAGGCTGGTATTGTTTTTTTTAGAACTTTGGCTAGGCTTGTCAGTAACCTGTTTTATTAAAAATATAGGCCTATGTCGCTGGAACTGTATTCTGATAACACTGGTAAATTTACAGTTTCGCCCAGAATACTAAGACACGTATAACACGATATGGTATACATTGATACTTGATATAGGTAATTGATACTATACTCGGTTTTTTTCCATCTGTCCATCCGCCTGTGGTGTTTGCGTATGGTTACACTGCGTCCCGGGCTTTAGACGGTTACATTCAAGCTTACATTCAACAATAACAACAATATCCTATTTCAAATATTAACGGTGTAATTCGCCATACAGTTAATTATTAGCCTAAAACACTTTTCAGTTGCAAATGTACACCCAGATATCCTTTTATTTACCTAAAACTTACACATAGTGCAACTATTTAAAGCCCGGGACGCAGTGTTACCATTAGGGATGGGCAAGTACCGGTACAAGTACCGGTTTTTCCGGTTAACAGGCTTCATGGTACATTACTGGTAAAAATCTCAGTACCGGTAATTTACCGTTATTGCTGTTAATTAAGAAATAGTAAAAATGCCTCACTATGTGCTGATTGCTGAACCACTATAATACTCACCACACATACAGTACAGTGAACAAAGTAACCAGTTCTTTTAAAACTAATAGTATCTGTATGACACTATTTCTAATTGTGCTGATACGGCAAATGCAACTAGATTCATTTACTTCTTTTTTGTTTTTGGGGGGGCATTACTTTATCAATCGACCTACTGTTCTGCATTAGAATAAAGAGTACTACACTAATTTCAACGAGTTGCCTGGTGGAAGACTACTGTATATCTTATGAGGAACAGAGTCGAATATTATTATTATTATATATCTATCTATCAATATATATATATATATATATATATATATATATATATATATATATATATAGATATATATATATATATATATATATATATATATATATATATATATATTTAGATATGTGTGTATAGGCTAAACATAGAATATTTATACAGTAGTTATGAATCCTCTTTAAATAAATTATCATAATTGCAGTGTTATGCATAAACTTTTAATATAAACTATCTCTGAATTACCATTATCATAATGAAATAATTGGTGGAATCGCGGAACGCATTAGTAACCACAACACACCATTAACACGACTCGACACCATCTTACCATTTACCTAACTTGCATTGCCGGGAATACCATTTTAGCAACAGTCCAACATACCACTCACGATCGCCTTGCTAGTGAAATACATTTTAACCAGTAAAGTACCGGTAATACCGGTAACAGTAAATTTTTTACCGGTTTTACGGTAACGAAATTAGCGGTACTTGCCCATCCCTAGTTTACCATACAAAAACACCACAGGCAGATGGACAGATAGAAAAAAAACAAAACAGAGTATAGGTAGTAATTGATAGACCTTGTGGCCTTTATATCTTACATATGAAATATTTTTATATGTTGATAATAGTGAATTGGTAGATCTAGGGTACCTATCCGCGGTGGCCCAGACTATGGCAGTTGCGGTTTTTCTATGCAGTTTTACCTACTGAACAAGAATTTGTTCCGATACGTTAATACAAACCCTCGGTCCTTTAACAATAGGAAGGTAACTAGCGGCAGCTGGGACGGTTGTAAGCTTTGAACAAGGGGAGAACGGTAGTTAACTGCTTGTCCGATCGTTGCGCCCGGCGCGACCGCAGGAGGTGAAGAATCACTTTTGCTTTCGGCCGCGGGTGTGAAGGACGTGTTCGTCATCGCTCTCTGCGCGCTTCATCGTCGTATGCTTTGTTTATATTGTGTTTTCTACTAATGGTTTGTTGATTGAAAACTTGAAAATGAAACTGTAAGTACACTGTTTTCATTTTCATTACTTAATTATGAATCAACATGGAGCTATTGCCGTAGATGCGGCGATTTCCGCTCTTTTTCATGAAATTGACTTGAATTGTGTCGAGGGCGGGCGCTGCCGCACGAGTCATGTATTTTGGGCGAAAGTGTGTAATTGAAAGATGTAAGTACTCTTTTTCATTATATTTTTTGCCCTGTGCGTTCGTTGCCGAGAGCGTGATTGCGCTCGGCACGAGCCTCTTATTTTATGAATAGAATGCAATGAAAATGGATTTGCAATGCAGTATTCTTTTCAATTTCATTTATTAATTGCATCAAATTTAATTTGTTCCGATACGTAATACAAACCCTCGGTCCTTTAACAATAGGAAGGTAACTAGCGGCAGCTGGGACGGTCGTAAGCTTCGAACAAGGGGAGAACGGTAGTTAACTGCTTGTCCGATCGTGCGCCTGCGGGGGGGGGGGGGGTCGCCCCGAGAGGTGAAGAACCACTTTTGCTTTCGGCCGCGGGTGTGAAGGACGTGTTTCGTCATCGCTCTCTGCCCCGCTTCAATTCATCGTCGTATGCTTTGTTTATATTGTGTTTTCTACTAATGGTTTGTTTGACTTGAAAATGAAACTGTAAGTACACTGTTTTCATTTTCATTACTTAATTATGATCAACATGGAGCATCGCCGTAGAGACGGGCGATTTCCGCTCTTTTCATGAATTGAACCCTTGAATTATGTCTCAGTGCCGAGGGCGGGGGGCGCACTCGCGCCGAGTCATGTATTTTGGGCGAAAGTGTGTAATTGAAGATGTAAGTACTCTTTTTCATTATATTTTTGCCCTGTGCGTTCGTTGCCGAGAGCTTGATTGCGCTCGGCAAGAGCCTCTTATTTTGTATGAATAGAATGCAATGAAAGTGGATTCGCAATGCAGTTTTCTTTTCATTTTCATTTATTAATTGCATCAAATTTAATTTTGGATCAATTTCCGCTCTTACCCGGGAATTAATCCTTACGATTTATTGCTGTGAAAGTGAAAATAGCAAGTGCAGTATTGTTCATTTTCATATATATTTATGATAGCATCATATTATGGATCAAGTTTCCGCTCTTACCGGGAATTGATTTTTCCCTCTTTAAGTTCTATGAAGTGAATCGCAAGTGCAGTATTCTGTTTTCATTTTCATATTACTTTTCACTGCTGTGCGGGGGTGGGGAAGCGAAGGTCTGCCAGGAAGTTTGTCGGAAAGCTCTCCCGCGACTCCCTTCGGGTATCCCGATTCTTCGTTCTTCTTTCCTGACCCCCCGCTCAGCTTCCTCGTATTTTTTGTTTTGGGGTCTTCCTTCCGTTCGGGGTGGGGCATGTCTCCCCCCCCGTGCGTGAGGGAACCCCTCTTACTAATCTGTCTGTGCTACCGCAGGTGCTACAGCCGTGGGAGACGACCTTGGACAGGTATGGACCACTGCGGCTGCAGGCGTGCCTAGCATCCACGATCTGCTGCAGAGTCTAGCGAGGAGGTCTGGGGCGGTGACCTTGGAGTGGTCTCCACTACAACCTTCACGGCCGCTTATGCTGCTTCCCCCCGCAGGTCTACACTCCCCATGCTGTGTCGGTGACGCCGTCTGCCGCTTCTAGGGCCGGTCGCCGCCGTACCGAGGAGGGGTATGCCGCCGCCGCCTGTGTTTTCTTCGTGTTGCCTGCCCCAGACTTCCGCTGTTCCAGCAGCTCGCCCCTGGACCGGCCGCCAGTACCACGCTGGCTGCCGATGATTCTACGAGGCGATGGCTGGGCCTGCCGTACCTGTCGCTGATGTGGTTCCCGCTACTGGCTTGGCTGTCCCTTCTGTGTTTTTACCTTCCGCTGCCACGCTGTTCCTGCCGCTCCTGAGCTGGTTGCTGTTCTGTCTTGCGCTCCTGGTTCCTGCGCCTGTCCATGCTGGTCCTGCCCATGGTGTGGTCTTCCCCAGTCCCAGGTCCTTCCGGACAGGTGCAGTCGGACCGTGTTGCTTCGGCAATAGGCCCGACTCCGGCCTAAAACCGGATGGAGGACCTGACGACTGTCCTGCGTGAGCTGACGAAGAAGAGGAAGGTGTCATCTTCGTCTGTTGCTGCCTCTTCCCCTTCCCCTTCGACTTCTAAGCCCATAAGCCGAAGAAGAAGAAGGCTGCCTCCCCCCCTAAGAAGTCTCCTTCGGGAACTTCTAAGGGCCCGTCCCACCTCGGTGGGACGGGGGGGTCCTTCTGCTGGTCCTCCTGCTCCTTCCGTGGGAGCGGGGCCGCCCGTCTCCCCTTCCGTAGGAAGAGATAGACGGGGACCAGAGGAGTATCGGTTAGCTCTGGTACTTCCTCGCCTGGTGCTAGCGGCGATGCCGCTACGCCACCGGTTCCGGCTCGGTCTCTTCGTTCGTGGGAGATCCCGAGTGTACGCTCTCCCCCTCGGGAGACCGTGCAGCCAAAAGTTTCGGCAGCCAAGTTAAGTTTTCGCTCGGTGCGCCAAGACCACTGGCACGGAGCAGAAGGCTGGCGAGAACCGCTCAGGTGACTCTCGCCAGGCCAGCGGCCGCTCTCGCAGCGACCAGCTGGTAACCGGGTTTGGTTATTCCCCCTAAGAAGACTCCTTCGGGAACTTCGAAGGGCTCGTCACATTCCGGTGTGACGGGGGGTTCTTCTGCTTGGTCCTCCTGTTCCTTCGGAACGGGGCCCCCGTACCCCGTCCTCCCCTTCTGAGAAGAAGAAGAAGACGGGGACCAAGGGCCTGTGCTGGCTACCGCTGGTACACCTCGCCTGGTCTTGGCAGCTCTGCTGCTAAGCCAGGTACCGGCTCGGTTTCTCGTCCGCGAGAAGTTCCGAGTGTATGATCTCCTTCGGGTGACCGTGTCAGCCAAAGTTAAGACGTCTGAGTTCGCTCAGCGTCATGACCGAGGCACGGAGCAGAACTGTCGAGAGCCGCTCGGTGACTCTCGCCAGGCCAGCGGCCGCTCTCGCAGCGACCAGCCGGTACCTCGGGTGGACGTGACGGTCTCTGACCGGCCACGGGTTGAGGCTGGGAAGAGGTCCCCCAGGTCCCCTCGACCGATCTCGGTACCAGCCTCGGCTGGCTACCCAGCGGTTTGACGTGCCGCGAGGACGCTCACCAGGTCTCACGGCGAAAGCGAGCTCTGCAGGTCACCATGACCGCCGCTCCCACAGGGACCGGGTGGATACGGTGACCAGCAGCAGCTCGTCTGACGCACGGGACCGGGGTCGACGTGCTCAGTCGAGCCGCTCGCCACAGGTGAGCGGCACGGCCAGGCCTGCAGATCGATCCCCCCCCCACCGCGGGTTGGTGATCGGCTGCAGCCCCCCACGTACCGCTGGTCCTGCCAGCGAGTGGGGGGGGAGCGTCAGGTTCTGTCCTCTCCACTACCTTGAACTTCCTCGCGGTACACCGGAAGAGCGAGGTAGCTAGGAGTGATCGTGAGAGGTGCGCCTGCTCACGATCCCGTCACGACGCCGACACGTGCCACGTATGGTCTTAGGACCAACCAGGACGTACGCGCAAGTGATTGGAGGCGACCGTCAGGGGGAGAGGGGGGTCGCGTCAGTTCTGTCTCTCCGTATACCTTCAACTTCCCTCGGCATACGCCAGAAGAGCGAGGTATATAGGAGTGATCGTGAGAGATGCGACCGCTCACGATCCCGTACGACGCCGCACGTGCCAGGTTGGTTGGTCTTAGGACCAACCAGGACGTACGCGCAAGTGATTGGAGGCAACCGTCAGGGATCTGTTGCTGGTCCTTCTTCTGAAGGAGGAGGGTCCTGGGAGCTGCTCTTGTTGGAGGGACTGGACGGTCCCTACTCCTCAAGACGCTGTAACTTCCGAGATTCAGAGTAACTTTACCCAGGTTATTGCACTGATTCGTCAGCACAACGACCGAAGGATCGCCGCTACCGCCAGCAGAGCCCATGTCTCTGCTCGTCGTTTTCGTTTTGGGGCGAGAGGGAACCCAAACCGACGGTGGGTATGCCGCGATCGGAGCTTGCCGATTCTGTCTTGAACCAGAGTCTCTCGTCTCCGGACAAGAAGGCTCTCTCAGTTCTGGCCTGTCGATCAAGCTACTTCCACCTCCCTCTACTGCGACAGCGGCGTTTCTACGTGTCTTCGGACACCGTATTTAAATACTCCTTCGGTCCTCCTGAGAGGTTTCGACCCTCGACGGAGGACTGGAATGAGTGGGGCGGAGGACGGTATCGGCTCTCTCCTGTCAGGTGTCGATCAGCCCCACCCAGACGACGTTCACAGTGGCGGCAGACCCTTACCTACAGTGAGAGTTCGTAACCCTCCTCGGGAAAACGTTTTCTCCTGACGATACGTTTTCCCAGACTCTGAGAGGCCATCGCCGCAAGGCGATGGCTGCTCTACTCTTCTCCAACTGCTAGTTCCACTGGGAAGGCGAGCGAGTATCCAATTCCTCCCCCATTCCCTCTCTCCTTACGGCTACGAGGGAAAGGGGAAGGATCCTACAGAGATTTCTCTGTAGGTATCCCACGTTGGGGACTGCGCTACCAGGGGGGACCTTCGGGTCCTACCTGACGTAAGCCCCGGTCGTTGAGGAGGGATCCTGCCCATTCTCGATTTCTACGGGAATCGAGAGGACCACCAGCCGATATCGTTTGACGAATTTCGGTGGGGGTTTCGGCGCAGACTGCTTAGAATTCCTACGGAATTTCTAGCGCATTCAGACGTGTTAGAGTTTCTTACGATCTCCAAAACACTTAGGCTAGACCACGGTCCAAAGTGAGCGAGACGAGAATCCCGATATGTTACACGATAATCGGGAACCTCGCCTATGCTCGAATTCCTGTAATTTCTAGCATTAGGAAGAAGACTGCTGCTGAAAGAAGACTATCTCACAGTAGGCGACCAACCTGGAATAGAGAAGAACGGACGGGAATATCTAGTTTGCTGGAACTATCGTCTTAGTATTCTGTTCACCATTGAGCTTTCCTTCGAGGAAGACTTCTCCTTCACTCTCTTTTAATAGAGAACGAAGGTGGTCGATCTCCAATCCTTATTTTGTTTTCTTGAAGGAAAGAATTTAGGATGGAGATCGTTGTTCAGAATCCTACAAATATACTACGTATATTAACCTCGCGACATGATTCTGCTAAGCAGTTGAATGGTCCGAGGGGTAGGCGCATATCCTGGTTATTCTACGGATTGCGACTTAGACGAAAAGTATTCTAATTGAACTGCAACCCGGAGGGTTGCCTGCAACCTCCCAGGAGTTTCCAGTTTCAATTTTTATATACTTATGGTGTTGTCACAACAACACCATTTAAGCTTTTATATTTACCGAAATTCGTTTCGCTTAAATATAATTGCTCGAGCATATCTTTTTATGCTCGGTGGTTCTAGCCAGAACGCATTCCTTCGTGGAAAGATACTTGGCAACTCAGGATGACGAGTCAGCGACAGCTACTGCGTATTGAATTGCCAGAAGCATTTCAGTATCAGCTGCCGCTTTGAGATAGACGGTTGTTTATGTCTTTCTCACCTGCTTTGATTGAATAACAACCGTATCTCTGCCCAACAATCACGGACTTAAGTCTCTGATTAACGGGGATTCTTGCATACATGAATGACCATCTACTGCTGTGAAACGCTAGTATTCATCGTCTTCGGTATTGCGAGAATTTTAAACAGAGATATCTATTCGACTCTCATCTTTCTGTTTACCGCACGGTAACAGAATTCTGTAATAGTCTCTTGCTGCATCGTATCCCGATAATGCGAATGATTTTGCGGAATCTGAGTTTGTCCCCTCAAAATATCTTGTATTCGGAGGTGTACAATTGTTCATTGTTCAGCCCCGGATTAGCAGATGTATTGAAAGACATCGCCTACTCCCACACCTGCCAGCTCTACTTCCAAACGTTCAGCCCATGAGAAGCAGTTCTTCAAGCGGCTCTCCCCTGTGTTTCATTACTGAAGAACGCCCCGCTTTCATTGCACAACGGACAGCAATGAAATGGCGGTTAGTGTTTTCAGTCATTTGTAAGCACAGGTTTAGAATCTTGAGATTCCTTCTCTCTATTCAGCTGGAAGACGTAGGTTGCATTCATTGCCTACCTTCGTCTTCGTCACATAGTGTTGTTTCTCCTTAAGCTGAGATTCAACGTCTATGAGATTTTCTTGCCATCAGGACCTCGGTCTTTTGAAGGCAATTGACTTTCGCCTTTTGAGCTTATGCATTAAGAGAATCATCGCCGCGCCGTCCGGCATCGGTGACTAACAAATATTTTATTTGTTTGGTCTCTCAGCATAACTCTTTAAAGGGCGAAGGTCACGTGACTTACCCGGATGCTTGGACAACTTGCCTCTACTGATTCCGAACCAGTCAGTCGGCAGCTGTCAGAGCGCCCGAGTCAATTACGAACTATGCTGTGGACTTAGTTCGGTTGTTCCAGAGCAATCATTACTTCGTCTTAATAGCTTGTCAGTATGAGTACTGTACATAACCAAAGTCGAGAAGAGGGATAGGTCATACGACTATTCCCTTCTTTTCGTCTTAGGTAACTGCATGACTTCTCTTGAGAAGTCAAGCACAAAGGGATGGGGATTTGTGACGCTTGATTTCGTACCGATCTTCGTAGCGAAGACTCAGAACCCTTCGGTAACTGACGATTGGTTCGAGTCCTTCACAATACCCTCCCTAATGGACTTCAACGCCTCCGATAGAAGGCTATGTGCTTGTCCTGTGAAGGTGCGACGGAGCTGTCTGAAGAAACTCGACATCCAGGATGAGTGGACGCCTCTTCATCATTCTCTCGCGTTCCGCAAGAACTTCTCCGTGGCGCAGGTAATGAAGGCAGGGGCCTGGCCCGGTCCAACCGGACCGCATGCACCTCCTTCTACCTTCAGGATATTGCCCACAGTTCCTTGGATCTTTTTCCTTGGGAACCGTGGTGGTTGCTCAACACGTTGTGTAGTTAACCCAGACCCTCGCAGGCTGAACAGCATCGAGTCCTGGTGTGACCGTAAGAATGGATGAGGAATGAGAGTGTGACTGGCTCCTCTTCCCATCTTTTTCTTCCCTCTACCTTTGGGTAGAGGGACACGGTCGTCACCCTGCTGGGTAAGGACGAGATGCAGGTGAGCTACTCAATAGAGCACCATCCTATCCCTTTCAGTAGGGATAGGAGTAAATATCCACCACTTCCTCCAACAAGGGGGAGGAAGTGGATGCCAACTTGAGACAAACCCATCATTTTATGATTGTCTCTTGCAAACAGGAACAAGTTCTTGCTTGCTGGTACGAAGAGATACGCTTGCCTCTCTCTTAGTACTTGGCCCAGAGGTCTGACCATTGATCCTGCGGTGCACACCCCGATCAATCGGACAGAGGTTTGGATCCCTCCCTTGCTCTTACGACCAGGGAGGCACTCCAGGGTTGGACGAACACCAGTCTGTTCACCAAAAAGACTCAGATTCCTCCCACCAAGAAGTGAGTCTTCCTATTGTTAAAGGACCGAGGGTTTGTATTACGTATCGGAACAAATGACAATTTGTCGAAAATTGCATTTTCATACAATCAACTTACCTGTCAGATATATACATAGCTAAGACTCCGTCGTCCCCGACAGAAATTCAAATTTCGCGCCACTCGCTACAGGTAGGTCAGGTGATCTACCGGCCTGCCCTGGGTGGCAGGACTAGGAACCATCCCCGTTTTCTATCATATTTTCTCTGTCGCCGGTGGTATCAACATTGTTGTTATTACCTCCTGACTTAGATTCTTTTTTCAACATTTGATCAACGTTTTTCGGCTTTTTGGGTTTTTTGGGACGTATTTGGATCGTGTTTTGGCATTCGCTACTGTGGACTGTTTTTGGAATAACTCTTTTGGAATTTTCTCAGTATGTCTGATTCTAATGTGAGTGTGAGAATGTGTGTGAATGTAGGCTGCAGGGTGAGGATACCGAAAGCTTCGGTTGATCCACACTGTATGCCGTAAATGTAGGGGGGTTCAGTGTTCTGCTTTTAACACTTGTAAGGAATGCGAGGGTTTGAATGCAGAAGAATGGAAGACTTTGACTTCTTATTTGAAGAAGTTAGAGAGGGATAGAGTTAGACGACTGAAAGGTGGGAATTCAAGGCCTATTGAGCCTTTCACGGATAATTCTAACCCTACTACTGTAGATTCTCCCTATAAATCTCATTCTCAGAGTGTCTTTTCGGATTCGGCATCGGAAATCGCCAATCTGAAAGCGACTATTCGAGACATGAAAACCAAGATGGCTGACTCGAAAGGGTAAGGCTAGTGATAGTGAACATTTTAGTGAAGTGAGTCCTATCAGTTGTTGGGAGGGGGCGTTTGATCGTCCCTGCGGCGCTCCCAGGCCTAGAACCTCTTCCAAGCTCACATGCCCAGAGGAGAAGGAAAGTCGAAAGCCTTAAGGAGGTCGTGGGAATCCCCAACGGTCAGACGTCCCTTCAGCTAGCTCTGCTTCATGGCAGCAAGCTCAAGGGCGCTATAGAAAAGCGTCTTCCGCGAGTGTTTCGTCCTCGTCCTCTCCCTCTCCCACTAAACGAGGTGGAAGGAGTCGAACTTATCGAGACCGCTGAAGCGTCATATGAAGCAAGACATTGATTCAGCCCAGAGCGCTTCTCGGATGACGCCCCGTCTGCTATTAAGAAGGCGAAGGTGGCGTCAGCGTCACCTGACGCTTATGAGGAAGTACCACATCATGCTTCTTCCCCGAGTGATGACGAGAGGCGTCATGCACTAGACGTAGGAGAAGCCTCAAGAAAGATAATTATGGTGGTTCAGGAACAACTGTCATCTCTTGTGGGAGTTTTAGCGCCCCGTCGGAAGGACGTGACGCTTCCAATTAAGAAGTCTCGTCCTCTCGCACCTGCTCGAAGAACGGGGGCTGACAAGAGTGTCGTAAGACAAGAAGATCAAAAGACGTCTTTTAGAAGTGAAGCGTCATTTCAAGCGGATGTTAGACGTGACGCTCCGTCCAAGATTGTGACGCCGAGTAGGAAGCCCTTACCCTAGAAGCGAAGCGTCTTCCAGACGCGAAGCGTCATCAAGACGTCAACAAGAGACGTCATACATGACGCTCGGAGAGCGGGAAGCGTCATACAAGACGTCTTCTAAGCGCAAGAGAAGCCGCAGGTTGTGACGCCTTCCAGTCGATCAAAACGGGAAAAAGGAAAGACTTTCATTCCCTTAGCCCCTCTCCGATCAGGAGTTGTCTCCTCCAGAAGAGGAAAGTTCTGAAAGGAGAACAGAAACTCAGAATTATCACGAGTTGGAGCAAAACTCGGATGATGACGATCATGGAAGAGAGGGCTTGTCCAACTATAAGGTGTTGACTACCCTGCTTCTGGAGGAATACGGAGACGAGTTGACTCCGGCTGCTCCTCCTTCTCCGCGCTCGCTCTTTCGAGTGCGAAGGCGAAGAAGCCTTCGTCTTTTCTGAAGATGAAGCCCACCATCTCGATGAAGCGGGCTTTACACGCCTTAGACTCCTGGATGAAGTCGAAGAAAGACTTAGTCGGACAGTATTTTGCATGCCTCCAGCAAGATTAGCTGGGAAAAGAGGCATATGGTACAAGACGGGGGAGGATATGGGTATCGCTCTCCCTTCTACTACAGAGGCAGACTTTTCGACGTTTAGTTGACGCTTCAAGGCGTCCAAGTCTTAATTCTGCTCGCATTACATGGAGTATTTCAGAACTGGATCATCTCCTCAAGGGACTTTTCCATGTATTGGAAGTCTTCAACTTCTTAGATTGGTCCCTTGGGGTGATGTCCAAGAAAGCTCACGATTCGCAGGAATCGAACCTGAAGCCCTGTTATGCATTTTGTCTTTGCATCGACAAAGCAGTACAGGATGGATCTTTGAAGTCTCTTCATTATTTGGAGCAGGTCTGTTTGAAGAAAAGGACAGTGTATGGCGCCTTCTTAACAAAGGCAGTCTCGCATGCTCAGAGGGCAGCTCTACTATATGCACCTCTGTCGGACTATTTTGTTCCCTTCTAAGTTAGTGAAGGACGTAGCTCACTCTTTAACTGAGAAGGCGACACAGGATCTTCTGACGCAGTCAGCTAGGAAGAAGAAACCTGCTTAGTTTCGGACAAGAAAGAACCGAGCACTTCTATGCAGCCCTTTCGAGGTGGTCGATCTCCAGACCTCCCGCAAGAAGGAAGGCTCCAGAGAGAAAGAGGTAGGCCCGCCTTTCGTCCCTTTAAAAAGGGAAAATGAAACATTTCTCCTCCAAGCACCAGTAGGTGCCAGGCTCCTGGGATTCGTGGAGGCCTGGACACTGATAGACGCAGACGCGTCTTCACTAAATACATAAGGAAGGGATATCGTATCCCTTTCCTGAATACTCCGCCCCTAACGTCAATACCAAGGGAACTATCAGCCAAGTACAAGGATCCTGTGCTGAGGGATACTCTTCGATCGATGGTGGAACAAATGTGGGACAAGAGTGCAGTAGAACTAGTACTGGATCAAAACTCCCGGGTTTTACAATCGCCTTTTTCTAGTGGCGAAAGCCTCGGGAGGCTGGAGACCAGTACTAGACGTCAGCGCTCTGAACAAATTTGTTCAGAAGGAGAAGTTCTCCATGGAGACTTCTGCTTCAGTCCTAGCGTCATTACGCAGGAGGATTGGATGGTGTCTCTAGATCTCCAAGACGCCTACTTTCACGTCCCGATCCACCCATTCGTCGAAGAAGTACCTCCGTTTCATGACGGGGGGAAGGATCTTTCAGTTCAGAGCCTTGTGTTTCGGCCTGTCCACAGCTCCTCAGGTGTCTTCACAAGCCTGATGAGGAATGTGGCGAGATTTCTTCATCTCAAAGGAGTGAATGTCTCTATGTACCTAGACGACTGGCTCATCGGGCAGATCGGAGAGACAGTGCTTGGAGGACCTAAAGTTAACTCTGGATTTGACCAAGGCGTTGGGATTGCTTGTGAACCTCGAGAAGTCTCAACTGACCCCCAGACAAGACCTAGTCTATCTGGGGATTCGGATGGATTATTCTCGGGGTTTTTTCGAGTTTTCCTTCGCAAGAGAGAACCGCAAAAGGTTTGAGGATAATCTCTCTCTTCTTAGAGAAACAACAAAACGTCAGCGAGGGAATGGTTGAGCCTTCTGGGACGCTTTCCTCGCTGGAACAGTTCTTCCCACTAGGAAGACTTCATATCCGTCCACTTCAATTCTTCCTCAAGAAGTCTTGGAGCTGGAAAACCGGGCAACTGTCGACGTTTTTGCCCATTCCAGTGGAGATAAAGGCACACCTACAGTGGTGGTTGCTACCTCTGCAAGAGAACAAAGGGATCTCTCTAAGAACTCAGAACCCAGACCTAGTGTTGTTCTCCGACGCGTCGGAGACGGGTTGGGGAGCGACATTAGGCTCAGAGGAAGTGTCAGGCACCTGGGAACCAGCACAGGTGTCCTGGCACATAAACTGCAAAGAGCTCTTCGCCGTACACCCCTGCCATTGAAGAGCCTAGAACCTCTGGTGAGAGACAAGGTAGTGCAAGTAAACGTGGACAACACCACGCCACTTGCCTACATTCGGAACAGGGAGGAACTCACATCCTCGTTCCTTTACGAACTCACGAGGGATCTATTACTTTGGACGTCTCACAGGAACATCTCCCTGCTGACAAGGTTCGTACAGGGAGTAAGGAATGTGAGGGCGGACAGGCTCAGCAGGAGGAACCAGGTCTTCACAGAATGGACTCTGCACGAGGAAGTGTGTCTCGATCTCTGGTCTCTGTGGGGAACTCCCTCATGTGGATCTCTTCGCAACATACATTTCAAAAAGGCTCCAGTGTTTGCTCGGTCGTGGAAGATCCAAGAGCAATTATGGTAGACGCCTTCCTGCTAAACTGGTCTCGAGTGGACGTTTACGCTTTTCCCCCCATTCATTCAAAATCCTGGGGTTAGTAATGAAAAAGTTTGTGGCGTCAAAAGAGACGAGGTCGACATTAATAGCCCCTTTGGCCGGCCCAGGAATGGTTCACGGAGGTGGTAGAGTGGATCGTAGACTTTCCAAGATCCCTACCAGGAAGGACGGATCTTCTCAAACAACCACACTTCAAGAGGTACCATCAAAACCTCCCCGCTCTCGCTCTGACTGCCTTTCGACTATCGAAAGACTTGTCAGAGCGAGAGGCTTTTCTCGCGAAGTGGCAAGCGCGATCGCGAGAGCTCGCCAGAACCTCACTACGAAAGTATACCAGTCGAAGTGGGAGGTCTTTAGAAGGTGGTGTAGAGCAAGAAGTTGTCCTCCTCCTCCTACTCATATAGCGGAAATGCTGATTTCTTGCTATTCCTGAGAGTAAAATCTCATCTAGCCGTATCCACGATAAAGGGATACAGAAGTATGCTCTCGGCTGTATTCAGGAACAGAGGGTTAGATCTGGCAAATAACAAAAGATCTCCACGATCTCATAAGATCTTTTGAGACTTCAAAGTCTAAGGAACCAGTACCTCCGAACTGGAACTTATACGTAGTCCTCAAATATCTGTCTTCGGATAGATTCGAGCCTCGCCATCTGGCATCATTTAGGGACATAACTATAAAATGCCTATTCCTTTTATCATTAGCGACAGCAAAAAGGATTAGTGAGTTACAAGCTCTGCAGGATAAAGTAGGATTCAAGGGAGACTCGGCTATTTGCTCGTTTAAGACCTTGTTTTTAGCGAAAAACGAGAATCCCACGAATCCCTGGCCTAGGTCATTCGAAGTCAAAGGAATGTCGAGTCTCGTAGGCAGAGAAGCAGAGAGGTCTCTATGCCCTGTTAGAGCTCTGAAGTTCTATCTTCAGAGGAAGCGTCAGTTGGGAGGCTCTAGACAAGGTCTTTGGTGCGCGGTAAAAGACCCCCCCACAAGACTAATGTCCAAGAATGCTCTAGCGTTCTTTGTAAGAAACGTCATTTACGGACGCTCATAAGGTCTGTCCTGACGAACATTGCAACTACTGAGAGTAAAAGCTCATGAAGTAAGAGCGGTTGCGACGTCTCTCAGCGTTTTATAAGAAACATGTCGCTTAAAAACATTATAAATACGAACATATTGGAGATGCAACTCAGTGTTTGCATCTCATTACTTGAAAGACGTGCGTGTGACGTATGAGAAGTGCTTTTATCTAGGTCCTATCGTATCGCAGATACGGTTGTTCTGGGTACGGGAGCTGACACCAATCCTTAAATGTATATACTTTTCTTCTTTTTGGATATGATCGAATCTCTTCGACAATGGAGGATTCAGGCTCGCACGGGCGGCCGTCTATGTTGTTCATAAGAGAATTCTCGTCATATTCCAATTAGTTGAGTATAATTTTTTTTTTTTTTGAAAAATTATGTATGTGTGCGTAGTGGTTTTTGAGTTACGGTTTGTTGTGACGAGTTCGGGATAACTCGTAACAATCCTTACGTCTAACACATGGTTAGGATCAGGTGGTCGGGATTGGTTGTGTGCTCCTTCATAAGGTGTATTGTCATATAAGTGGATCAGCACCCATTGACAAAGTCCTTTTAGGCTCTGCTGAGTAAGTGGGGTAAGACCCCATCGGCAGACCCACAAGAAACTCTTGGCCATAGATCACATATCTCGCTAAAAGTTTCTTGAGGTGATGCAGACTACTGGGCAAACACCCAACCAAGTCTACCACCTATCAGGTAGAACCAAGGTTTTATTTATACCTACAACATATGTTGTTTACCTGTCTATTCCATATAGTAGCTGTCTCTTACCCTCCACCGAAGGGTGCCAATCAGCTATGTATATATCTGACAGGTAAGTTGATTGTATGAAAATGATATTGTTATGTTACAATAAAGTTTCATACATACTTACCTGGCAGATATATACAATTAAACGCCCACCCAGCCTCCCCGCAGGAGGACAGGTGGAAAAGAGAGAAAATATGATAGAAAACGGGGATGGTTCCTAGTCCTGCCACCCAGGGCAGGCCGGTAGATCACCTGACCTACCTGTAGCGAGTGGCAGCGAAATTTGAATTTCTGTCGGGGACGACGGAGTCTTAGCTATGTATATATCTGCCAGGTAAGTATGTATGAAACTTTATTGTAACATAACAATATCATTTTTCCTAACTATACAAACCTGAGGTCCTTTACATATAGTCCCACCTCATGCCACCCCTCACTCTGCAACTTTTTGCATGGGCCTAAAGCAAAAGTGATTCTTCACCTCTCGGGCGCGCGCACGATCGGACAAGCAGTTAACTACCGTTCTCCCCTTGTTCGAAGCTTACGACCGTCCCAGCTGCCGCTAGTTACCTTCCTATTGTTAAAGGACCTCAGGTTTGTATAGTTAGGAAAAAATGCAATTTTCGACAAATTGTCATTTTGGATCAATTTCCGCTCTTACCCGGGCGGGAATTAACTCCTTACGATTTATTTATGTGAAAGTGAAAATCGCAAGTGCAGTATTCTGTTTCATTTTCATATATATTTTATGATAGCATCATATTATTATGGATCAAGTTTCCGCTCTTACCCGGGAATTGATCTTTCCCCCTTTAAGTTCTATGAAGTGAATCGCAAGTGCAGTATTCTGTTTCATTTTCATATTACTTTTCACTGCTGTGGGGGGGTAGGGGAAGCGAAGGTCTGCCAGGAAGTCGTCGGAAAGCTCTCCCGCGACTCCCTTGGTATCCGATTCTTCGTCTTCCTTCCTGCCCCCCGCTCAGCTTCTTCGTTGTATTTTGTATTTGGGGTCTTCCTTGCGTTCGGGGTGGGGCATGTCCCCCCCCCCGTGCGTGAGGGAACCCCTCTTACTAATCTGTCTGTGCTACCGCAGGTGCTACATCCGTGGAGACGACCTTGGACAGGTATGGACCACTGCGGACTGCAGGGCGTGCCTAGCATCCACGATCTGCTGCAGCGTCTAGCGAGGTCTGGGTCGGTGACCTTGGAGCGGTCTCCACTACAACCTCCACGGCCGCTTATGCTGCTTCCGCTGGTCTACACTCCCCATGTGGTGTCGGTATGCCGCCGCCGCCTTGTTTTGTTTTCTTCGTGTTGCCTGCCCCAAACTTCTTGCTGTTCCAGCAGCTCGCCCCCTGGACTCCGGCCCCGCCAGTACCCAGGTTCCCGCTGGCTGCCGATAATTCTACCAGGCAAGGCTGGGGCCTGCCGTTAACCGTGGGCTGAATGTGGTTCCCGCTATTGGGCCCTTGGCTGTTCCCTTCTGTGTTTACCGCTGCCGCTGTTCCTGCCGCTCCTGAGCTGGGTTTGCTGTTCGTCGCTCCTGGTTCCTGCGCCTGTCCATGCTGGTCCTGCCATGGTGTGTCTTCCCCAGTCCCAGGTCCTTCCGGACAGGTGCAGTCGGGCCGTGTTGCTTCGGCAATAGGCCCGACTCCGGCCTGGATGGAGGACCTGACGACTGTCCTGCTGAGCTGACGAAGAAGAGGAAGGTGTCATCTTCGTCTTCGTCTGCTGCTGCCTCTTCCCCTTCGACTTCTAAGGCCCATAAGCCGAAGAAGAAGAAGAAGGCTGCCTCCCCCCCCTAAGAAGTCTCCTTCGGGAACTTCTAAGGGCCCGTCCCACCTCGGTGGGACGGTGGGGTCCTTCTGCTGGTCTCCTGCTCCTTCGGGAGCGGGGCCCGTCTCCCCTTCCGTAAGGAAGAGATAGACAGGGACCAGAGGAGTATCGGTTAGCACTGGTACTTCCTCGCTGGTGCTAGCGGCGATGCCGCTACGCCAGGTTCCGGCTCGGTCTCTCGTTCGCGAGAGATCCCGAGTGTACGCTCTCCCTCGGGAGACGTGCAGCCAAAGTTTCGGCGCTAGAGTTTGCTCGGCGCCAAGACCGCGGCACTGAGCAGAAGGCTGGCGAGAACCGCTCAGGTGACTCTCGCCAGGCCAGCGTCCGCTCTCGCAGCGACCAGCTGGTAAACCGGGGTTTTCCCCCTAAGAAGACTCCTTCGGGAACTTCGAAGGGCTCGTCTCGACTCCGGTTTGTGACGGGGGGGTTGTTCTTCTGCTGGTCCCTCCACTGTTCCTTCGGGGAAATACGGGGCCCCGTCTCCTCTTCTGGAGAAGAATAAGACAGGGACCGGAAACCAAAGGAAGGGTGTGCTGGGCTTACCCTGTGTTGTTTTACACCCTCCGGGGCCTGGTCTTGGCAAGCTCTGCTGCTAAGCCAGGTACCTGCTCAGTTTCTCGTCCGCGAGAAGTTCTGAGTGTACGGTCTCCTTCGGGTGACCGTGCAGCCAAAGTTAGACGCCTGAGTTCGCTCAGCGTCATGACCGAGGCACGGAGCAGAGACTGTGAGAGCCGCTAGGTGACTCTCGCCAGGCCAGCGGCCGACCGCGTCTCGTAGCGACCAGCCGGTACCTCGGGTGGACGTGACGGTCTCTGACCGGCCACGGGTTGAGGCTGGGAAGAGGTCCCCCAGGTCCCCTCGACCGACGGTACCAGCTCGGCTGGTACCAGCTGTTTGACGTGCCGCGAGGACGCTCACCGGCGGGTCTCACCGCGAAAGTGAGCTCTGCAGGTCACCTGACCGCCGCTCCCACAGGGACCGGGCGGGGGGATACGGTAACCAGCAGCAGCTCGTCTTGACGCACTGGGACCGGGGTCGACGTGCTCAGTCGAGCCGCTCGCCACAGGTGAGCGGCACGGCCAGGCCTGCAGATCGATCCCCACCGCGGGTTGGTGATCGGCTGCAGCCCCCCCCACGTACGCTGGTCCCTGCCAGCGAGGCGGGGGGGGGGGGTGGGGAGCGTCAGGTTCTGTCTCTTCCACTACCTTGAACTTCCTCGGGCTACAACGGGAAGAGTGAGGTAGCTAGGAGTGATCGTGAGAGGTTCGCCACTCACGATTCGTCACGACGCCGCACGTGCCACGTATGGTCTTAGGACCAGCCAGGACGTACGCGCAAGTGATTGGAGGCGACCGTCAGGGGGGGGGAGGGGGTGGTGGTAGCGTCAGTTCTGTCTCTCCAATACCTTCAACTTCCTCGGCATACGCCGGGAAGAGCGAGGTATATAGGAGTGATCGGTGAGAGATGCGCCGCTCACGATCCCGTCACGACGCCGCACGTGCCAGGTATGGTTCTTAGGACCAGCCAGGACGTACGCGCAAGTGATGGAGGCAACCGTCAGGGATCTGTTGCTGGCGTCCTTCTTCTGAAGGAGGAGGGCTTGGGAGCTGCTCTTGTTGGAGGGACTGGACGTTCCTACTCCTCAAGACGCTGTAACTTCCGAGATTCAGAGTAACTTTGCCCAGGTATTGCACTGATTCGTCAGCACAACGACCTGGGGGAAGGGATAGCCGCTCCCACCAGCAGAGCCCATGTCTCTGCTCGAGTCGTTTTGGGGGGCCCAGCCCGGAGGGACCCAAACCGACGGTGGGTTTGCCCACGATCGGAGCTTTGCCGATTCTGTCTTGAACCAGTCTCTCTCGTCTCCGGACAAGAAGGCTCTCTCAGTTCTGGCCTGTCGATCAAGCTACTTCCACCTCCTCTACTGCGACAGCGGCGTTTCTATGTGTCTTCGGACACCGTATTTAAATACTCCTTCGGTCCTCCTGAGAGGTTTCGACCTCGACGAGGACTGGAATGAGTCGGAGGACGGTATCGGCTCTCTCCTGTCAGGTGTCGATCAGCCCCACCAGCGACGTTCACCCAGTGGCGGCAGACCCTACCTACAGTGAGAGTTCGTAACCTCCTCGGGGACAAAACGTTTCTCCTGACGATACGTTTTCCAGACTCTGAGAGGCCATCGCCGCAAGGCGATGGCTGCTCCTACTCTTCTCCAACTGCTAGTTCCACTGGGAAGGCGAGCGAGTATCCAATTCCTCCCCCATTCCCTCTCTCCTTACGGCTACGAGGAAAGGGGAGGATCCTACAGGGATGTCTCTGTAGGATCCCACGTTGGGGACTGCGCATCGGGGGGACCTTCGGGTCCTACCTGACGTAAGCCCGGTCGTTGAGGAGGGATCCTGCCCCATTCTCGATTTCTACGGGAATCGAGAGGACACAGCCGATGTCGTTTGACGAATTCGGTGGGGTTTCGCAGACTGCTTAGAATTCTACGGAATTTCTAGCGCATTCAGAGTGTTCGAGTTTTTTACGATCTCCAAACACTTAGGCGAGACCACGGTCCAGAGTGAGCGAGACGAGAATCCCCGATATGTTACACGATAATCGGGAACCTCGCCTATGCTCGAATTCCTGGAATTTCTAGCATTAGGAAGAAGACTGCTGCTGGAAGAAGACTATCTCACAGTAGGCGACCAACCTGGAATAGAGAAGAACGGACGGGAATATCCAGTTTGGCTTGAACTATCGTCTTAGTATTCTGTTCACCATTGAAGCTTTCCTTCGAGGAAGACTTCTTCACTCTCTTTGATAGAGATCGAAGGTGGTCGATCTCCAAATCCTTATTTTGTTTTCTTGAAGGAAAGAATTTAGGATGGAGATCGTTGTTCAGAATCCTACAAATTTACTACCGTATTTAAACCTCGCGACATGATTCTGCCAAGCAGTTTTAATTGTCCGAGGGGTAGGCGCATATCCTAGTTACTCTACGGATTGCGACTTAGACGAGTATTCTAATTGAACTACAACTCGGGGTTGCCTGCAACCTCCCAGGAGTTTCCAGTTTCAATGTTATATACTTATGGTGTTTGTCACAACAACACCCATTTAAGCTTTTATATTTACCGAAATTCGTTTCGCATAAATATAATTGCTCGAGCATATCTTTTTATGCTCGATGGTTCTAGCCGAACGCATTCCTTCGTGGAAAGGATTACTTGGCAACTCAGGATGACGAGTCAGCGATAGCTACTGCGTATCGAATTGCCCGAGGCATTTCAGTACCAGCTGCCGCTTCGAGATGGACGGTTGGCTGTCTCTTTCTCACCTGCTTTGATTGAATACCAACCGTATCTCTGCCCAACAATCACAGACTTAAGTCTCTGATTAACGGGGATTCTCGCATACATGAATGACCATCTACTGCTGTGACGCTAGTATTCATCGTCTTCGGTATTGCGAGAAATTTTAAACAGAGATATCTATTCGACTCTCATCTTTCTGTTTACCGCACGGTAACAGAATTCTGTAATAGTCTCTTGCTGCATCGTATCTCGATAATGCGAATGATTTTGCGAATCTGAGTTTGTCCTCAAAATATCTTGTATTCGGAGGTGTGCAATTGTTCATTGTTCACCCCAGAATTAGCAGATGTATTGAAAGACATCGCCTACTCCCACACTGCCAGCTCTACTTCCAAACGTTCAGCCCATGAGAAGCAGTTCTTCAGGCGGCTCTCCCCTGTGTTTCATTACTGAAGAACGCCCCGCTTTCATTGCACACCGGACAGCAATGAAATGGCGGTTAGCGTTTTCAGTCATTTGTAAGCACAGGTTTAGAATCTTGAGATTCCTTCTCTCGATTCAGCTGGAAGACGTAGGTTGCATTCATTGCCTACCTTCGTCTTCAACGTCACATAGTAGTGTTTCTCCTTAAGCTGAGATTCAACGTCTATGAGATTTTCTTGCCATCAGGGACCTCGGTCTTTTGAAGGCAATTGACTCGCCTTTTGAGATTATGCATTAGAGAATCATCACCGCGCCGTCCTGGCATCGTGACTAACAAATATATTATTTGTTTGGTCTCTCAGCATAACTCTTTGTTAAGGCGAAGGTCACGTGACTTACCCGGATGCTTGGACAACTTGCGATTCCAAAACAGTCAGTCGGCAGCTGTCAGAGCGCCCGACCGTCAGTTACGAACTATGCTGTGGACTTAGTTCGGGGTGTTCCAGAGCAATCATTACTTCGTCTTAATAGCTTGTCAGTATGAGTACTGTACATAACAAAGTCGAGAAGAGGGATAGGTCATACGACTATTCCCTTCTTTTCGTCTTAGGTAACTGCAGACTTCTCTTGAGAAGCAAGCACAAAGGGATGGGGATTTGTGACGCTCGATTTCGTACCGATCTTCGTAGCGAAGACTCAGAACCCTTCGGTAACTGACGATTGGTTCGAGTCCTTCACAATACCCTCCCTAATGGACTTCACCGCCTCCGATACGAAGGCTATGCTGCTTTGTCCTGTGAAGGTGCGCGGAGCTGTCTGAAGAAAACTCGACACCCAGGATGAGTTGTGGACGCCTCTTCATCATTCTCTCGCGTTCCGCAAGAACTTCTCCATGGCGCGGGTAGTGAAGGCAGGGGCCTGGTCCAACCGGACCGCATGCACCTCCTTCTACCTTCGGGATATTGCCCACAGTTCCTTGGATCTTTTTCCTTGGGACCGTGGTGGTTGCTCAACACGTTGTGTAGTTAACCCAAACCCTCGCAGGCTGAACAGCATCGAGTCCTGGTGTGACCGTAAGAATGGATGAGTGAATGAGTGTGTGACTGGCTCTTCTTCCCATCTTTTTCTTTCCCTCTACCCTGGGGTGGTTAGAGGGACACGGTCGTCACCCTGCTGGTAAGGACGAGATGCAGGTGAGCTACTCAACTAGAGCACCATCCTATCCCTTTCAGTAGGGATAGGAGTAAATATCCACCATTCCTCCAACAAGGGGGAGGAAGTGGATGCCAACTTGAGACAAACCCATCATTTTATGATTGTCTCTTGCAAACAGGAACAAGTTCTTGCTTGCTGGTACGAAGAGATACGCTTGCCTCTCTCTTAGTACTTGGCCCAGAGGTCTGACCATTGATCCTGCGGTGCACACCCCGATCAATCGGACTGAGGTTTGGATCCCTCCCTTGCTCTTACGACCAGGGAGGCACTCAGGGTTGGACGAACACCAGTCTGTTCACCAAAAAGACTCAGATTCCTCCACCAAGAAGTGAGTCTTCCTATAGTTAAAGGACCGAGGGTTTGTATTACGTATCGGAACAAATGACAATTTGTCGAAAATTGCATTTTCCTTACTATACAAACCTGAGGTCCTTTACATATAGTACCACCTCATGCCACCCCTCACTCTGCAAAACTTTTTGCATGGGCCTAAAGCAAAAGTGATTCTTCACCTCTCGGGCGCGCGGGCGTGCGCGCACGATCGGACAAGCAGTTAAACTACTGTTCTCCCCTTGTTCGAAGCTTACAACCGTCCCAGCTGCCGCTAGTTACCTTCCTATTGTTAAAGGACCTCAGGTTTGTATAGTTAGGAAAAATGCAATTTTCGACAAATTGTCATTTTAAGTAATATTTATTCGGACGACTAGTACTAAAGGTAATACTTCAGAAGCACTACGCACTGGATATTAAAATAAATAATCACCTACATGGAAAGAGCATGTGAAAAGCAATATAAGAAGTATAGTCATTATATGAGGGATTGAACGTGGTGGAATTAAATGAGCTTGATAAGTTTTTACCTTGAATTTGTCCTAAGTCGGGAGAGGTGTTTCCTCTATGGTAATGTTTACTTTTAATGAGCCCTCTAACTTACTCTCTTACGCATACAAAAGCAGTTCCAGTTACTCAATTATTGGCTGAGAGGTGTGACATCGTTATGACTTCATGGGTTTCATAACCAATTACGAACAACTTTAGTCAAAAAAAAACTAAGTTTCACTAGTATTTCAGTGGAGTAATGAAGTTACCTGTCCAGTGTCCACTGGTATCCTTGTTTGACTGAATACTCGAATAATGAAGCAAAAACTGTCATTTTGTCTTCCTGTAGCTATGGCAGAGGCAGTGGCTGGTCCCTTCTTTGCATTAATTTTGACAGAGAGCTTCAATTTCCTACCGATTGTTTGCAGTGCAATGTGTGTTACGGTGAATTTTATCATTATTTGTCTAGTGGTGGTAAAGAAGTTGTGATTGAATATGCTTAAAGACACAATTTAATTCTAAAGCTATTTGTTGGATCGACTACAACAGGAATGCCTTTAGGTGTGATCCGCCCACAGTAAGTAGCCTTACTGTAAAAACCCCTGTGGGTAGCGCGCGCAGCGCAACATTACCTCTTGCCGTGCTTGCCAAGAATCTATAAATATGCGGATAAGGCGCGAAGCGCCGTTCCGCTATGGCCATACTGACAGCGCACACAAATTGATTGTCGCGGATATGTAGTCGCTCCCTACTTTGTTTGTTGTTGTTTTGGTATAGCCGCCATATTGGTTTTGGCGTTCTTCCGCCGATTTCGGTCGGCGGTCGAGTCGTTGTGTTTAGTACTGGCCCTTGGGGGTTAATACAGTCGTCCAAAAAAAATAAATATTACTTTAAATTCTTGTTCAGTGGGTAAAGTAAAATAACATAGGAAAACGTCAATTGCCATAGTCTAGGCCACCGCGGATTGCTTCTGTAGAAATACATGAATTGGTCATAACTAAAAAACCACCAATACTGTACTGTACATGACTGCCATCTACTGGAAAACCTGAAACATTAATTTAATTACTCTTTCATTGTTTAGAGGTGTTGATGTACTAATATGAACTGGATTGGAGGAGTACGCCGCAGGGTGTTTTCTAAGGCGGAGGAAAAACGCAGGCAAGAACAGTTTTTTGCCAAACATGCTGCCGCTGCAAAGTTGCGTGGTCTTAATAACAGGTATAGTGTAATTTTATAAATTAAAATGTGTGGATGGGTGCAAGTATTATATTTTCTGGTCATATAAGCTCTAAACCAGATATGGTGTTTGTGAAAAGGAGTTAAATGGTAGAGATTGCAGTAACAGTACATATACTCAGTTGTTTTATTGTCTTTATTTTCAGCTATTCAAGAAACACTAGAAAGGATCAGGTGTTGGATGTTTTTCATCATCAAGACAAAGACCTGTAAAATTGGGAGGCTCCCATCTGAGTGTGCGTAAGTATATGACAAAACTAAAATGTCACTAAGGCCACTGACTTTGTGTGGGATATATTTTATCATTTAAACTGTTAATTATCTCTACAATACAGGCAGTCACCAGGTTATGGCAGGGGTTCTGTTCCCAGCAGGGTTCTATTAGCCAAAAATCACCCTAACTAGATCCACTTACAGCACTTGACATATTGTGGTTATCAGCACCATGAGGCCAGCGCCGTAAGTCCGACAACGTAACCCGAACGTGACATAACCTGGGGAATGCCTATATATATGTGTAACTAAAACAAATCCTTAGTCATTCCATAATGTGATCTCAGTGAGCCATATTATTTCTGGAAAGAGCTGCAATACAATTTATATAAAGTTGTAATTTGTCATTATAAAAATGTGGCAAAGAGAAAAAGTTTACATGTCGAAATCTTGTCTGGTAATTTAGTTTTGTACATGCAACTTCCCCGGCAGATATATACTTAGCTATAGTCTCTGACGTCCCGACAGAATTCAAAACTCGCGGCACACGCGACAGGTAGGTCAGGTGACCAGCCCACTCCCGCCGCTGGGTGGCGGGAATAGGAACCATTCCGTTTTCTAACCAGAATTTTCTGTCGCCGGTAGCAACAACATCGTTGTTGGTACCTCCTGCATTGGAATTCTTTTCTCGTTGGCCGAGGATTATCTATCTGTCTTTTGGTGATGTACTTTGATCTTTGGTTTTGGCATACGCTTATCGTGGACTGTTTTTTGGATTTGGAATGGATTCTCTTTAAAATGTCTGACGTGGCACCTGTATTTAGGGTGTGTGCGAAAGAGGTATGTAAGGTGAGGCTACCGAAAGCTTCGGTGGATCCTCACACAGTTTGTAAAAAATGTAGGGGGAATGATTGTTCTGAGACTAACACCTGTCTGGAATGTGAGAGCTTAACGGAAGTGGAATGGAAGACCTTGGCTTCTTATGTAAGGAAACTTGAGAAAGATAGGGTTAGGAGGGCTTCCATCAGAAGCTCAAGTAGATCCTGCTCTAATGAACAGGAAGTAGCTCCTAACTTTCATAGTATTTCTCCTGCTCATAGTTTGGCTTCAGCCCCTTCCCCCAGTAGCGAACCTGTAGATGCGTCTACGGAAATGGCTGCAATGAGAGCCTCAATAATCAGCTTGAAAACGCAACTGCAAGCGATGAAGGAGACAGGTAAGCGCAGTGATGTGTGCAGTGATTTGTGCAGTGTCCCCAGTGAAGTGGAGGGGGCGTCTGACCGACTCCGCATTTGCTCCTAGCCTAGACTTCTTTCAGACTCCCATGACCAAGGGAGGAGAATGTCGAAAGCCGCAAGGGGGAATGTAGAGTATTCCCAACGGTCAGGCGTCCTTCGGCAGATCCTGTAGCCGCTTCCCAGGCTGCCAAGGATAGCTACTGCAAAAGCGTCCTGAGGAAGTGCTTTTCGGACTCAGACTCTTCGTCTCCCAGAAGGGGATGGAGTTCTTCCGCTAAATCGCGTCCTCTTAAGAGATCCTGGAAGACGCCAAATAGCGAAGCGTTACGTTCCAGTCCGGAGCCTTTTCCGGATTATTCGCCTGCTCGTAAGAATAGAGCCTGAGAACTCCTTGACTCGTCTCCGGAAGACTTATCACACAAGACAAAGGAAGTCTTGGTAGGACTCCAACAGCAGTTGTCTGCCTTAGTGGGAGTTCTTTCTGAAGGCTCTTCAGAAGAAAGACATTTCTCTTCCCATCAAGAGTTCCGTTAGGAGAGAGTCAGAGAGTAAGCCGTCCTGGCGTTAGCAGACGCTCCTCGCCTGAAAGGTTTTCGTCCCCAGCGAGACCTTCTTCAGTCATATATGACAAAAATCGGAAACGCCCTACGAGCAAGAGTTCTCCCAGGAGTTTGACTAGAGAAGAGTTTGCCTCCCATGGCAAGCATCAGGAGCCTGATTCGCGAATTTCTCGTGAGAGAATTCGTTCGACTAAGAGCTCCGGGAGAGAAGAGAGTCCCTCTCTATTTAGAGCTCCGCTAGAAGAAAGGATCGCTCTTTCGTCCTCGAGACATTTTCCGAAGGACGCAAGAGTTTCGCCGAATAGGCCCCGAAGATTGGACAAGTTTTCTTCTCCTCCTAGGAGGAGTAGGAGAGATTCTAGCTCCTCTCCGGAAAGACGCAAAGGAAAAAGGAGTTATTCTCCTGCTAGACGCAGTCAACGGACGCAAACGTCTCCCCTCATGGACGACGGGAACAAAGGGGTTCTCCTTTCTCCTCGCAGGCGCATTTCGCCTTTTAGGCGTCCTCATCAGGACGCAAATGCCTCTCCTTCTTGGACCAGGCAGCCTCACCAGGACGCAAGCGCCTCGCCTTCTTGGCCTAGGCGCTCTCACCAGGACGCAAACGCGTCTCCTTCTTGGCGCCAGGAACAGGATGTTCTACTTTCGCCTAGCAGGCGTTCTTCGCCTCACAGGCGCCTGATTCAGGACGCAAGCGCCTCTCCTAGCAGACGCAAGGAGCAGATCAGAAGTCCGAGTATAGAGAAACTCCAAGACTCGCACAGGAAGGATGATAGGAGTAAGGAAGAAAGGAAAAGACTTCCTTCAAAGGATCGGTCTCCTGTTGAGGAAAAGCCCTCTTCTCCCGCATCACTTTTGGAAGAAGTATCGGATGAAGAGATAGCCAAAGATGCAGGAGTTTCAGACTATAAGAGACTTGCTTCTCTGTTGCTGCAGGTGTTTGGAGACTCACTACGCCAGTCGGATCCCCCTTCGCCAGGATCGTTATTATCCAGTACGAAAATGTCGAAGGCCTCCTCATTCGTTAAGATGACCCCTACTCTTTCTATGAGAAAGTCTCTGAAGAGTCTCGAGAACTGGCTCAGGGCTAAGAAGAAGCGGGTAAGACAGTATTTTCTTGGTCCTTCCCTCCTCTAAAGTTGACAGGGAAACCCAGGGATGTGGTATGATACCAAGGAGCCAATGGGCCTGGGTCTCCCTTCGTCTCTGATGCGGATTTTTCCGCTCTTGTAGATGCGTCTAGAAGACGCTCTCTACACTCGGCAAAAGCCTCTTGGGGAATGTGTGAGGTGGATCATCTCATCAAGGGCCTCTTCAAGACTCTCGAAGTCTTTAACTTCATGGACTGGGCCTTGGGAGCTTTAGCCAAGAAGTCGCAAGAACCAGACTTCGTTCCATGGAAGAGTTGGGCAGTGTTTTAACCTGCCTAGACAAGGCGGTTATGGATGGCTCAAATGAAGTGGCATCCCTTTTTGGATCCTGTATTTTGAAGAAGAGGGCAGTGTTTAGCTCCTTCTTAACGAAATCTGTTTCTCCTCTGCAGAGATCCTCCCTTTTATACGCGCCCCTCTCTAGTCACCTGTTTCCTCAGGACATAGTGAGGGACATTTCTAAGACGCTTTTAGAAAAGGCCACACAGGACCTGCTGGCCCAGTCAGCGAAGAGGCTAAAGCCTGCTGTGCCTCTGGCGAAAAAGGAGAAAGTTCCTTCCAGCAGCCCTTTCGAGGAAGGTCTGCATCAAGAGCTTCTCTTAGAAGTAGACGACCGGAGAAGAGAGGAAGGTCTTCTCGAAGGCCGTTCGTCAAAACCCAGTGAGACGGGGGTCCTCCAGATAAAAGTGGGTGCCAGGCTTCTAGATTTTTACGAAACTTGGGCACAGAAAGGTGCCGATGCCTGGTCCCTATCCATCCTAAAGAAAGGATATTTAATCCCCTTCAGGGAAAAACCTCCCTTAACGACAACTCCAAGGGAGTTAACAGCAAATTACAAGGAATCTGTCAAGAAACAAGCCCTTCTACATCTCGTGGAGCAGATGCTTTACAAGGAAGCCATAGAGGAAGTAAGAGATCTCTCTTCCCAGGGGTTTTACAATCGCCTGTTCTTAGTTCCGAAGAGCTCAGGAGGTTGGAGGCCAGTTCTGGACGTGAGCGCCCTGAACGAGTTCGTAGCAAAGAGGAAGTTCACAATGGAGACGACAGCCTCGGTGTTAGCAGCCCTGCGTCCAGGGGACTGGATGGTATCCCTGGACCTGCAGGATGCTTATTTCCACGTACCAATACACCCGTCGTCCAGGAAATACCTAAGATTTATGGCTCAAGGAAGAGTTTTTCAATTTCGGGCCCTATGCTTCGGACTATCAACAGCCCCCCAAGTTTTCACGGGACTAATGAAAAATGTGGCTCACTGGCTTCACCTCGAAGGGATTCGGATATCCTTGTATCTAGACGACTGGCTGATACGAGCACAGTCGCGAGTCAGATGTCTGGAGGACTTAAAACTGACACTGGAGTTAACACAGTCCTTGGGACTGTTGGTAAACCTCGAGAAATCCCAGATGATTCCCCAGCAGAACATTGTTTATCTGGGGATTCGGATGGATTCTCGGGGTTTTCAGGTGTTTCCATCACAGGAAAGACAGAACCGCTGCTTGGAAAAAGTAGCAACCTTCCTAGAGAAAGAACAATGTTCCGCGAGGGAATGGATGAGTCTTCTGGGGACCCTTTTCCTCGTTGGAACAGTTCATTTCTCTAGGAAGGCTTCACCTAAGGCCGTTACAGTTCTATCTAAGAGAACGTTGGGATCAGAAATCTCAAAATCTGTCCGATTCCTTCCAGATCACGAAGGAGATAAAGGAGGACCTGCGTTGGTGGATGAATCCGTGCAGGATCAGCGAAGGAGTTTCCCTTCACGTTCCGAACCCTCGGCTAGTGTTGTACTCCGACGCCTCAGATGCGGGGTGGGGAGCCACTCTAGGGACGAGAGAAGTGTCAGGCAACTGGAGGGGAGAACAGGTGTCCCTGGCACATCAATATGAAAGAATTAGCAGCGATTCACCTGTCCCTCATACACTTCGAGGCTCAGATCGCAGGTTCGGTCCTGCAGATCAATTCGGACAACACAACAGCCCTAGCTTATATCAAGAAGCAAGGAGGGACGCACTCGTTCTCCCTTTACAGGAAAGCAAGGGAACTACTGCTTTGGGCAGAAGAGAGAAGAATCACTCTCCGGACAAGATTCATCCAAGGGGACAAAAATGTACGAGCCGACCTCTGAGCAGGAGAGACCACGTACTGCCTACAGAATGGACGTTGCATCAGGAAGTATGCAACAGACTATGGAACCTCTGGGGGAGAATCAAATATAGATCTTTTTGCCACCCATTGGAACAACAGGCTGGAAAGTTACTGCTCCCCGATCGCCGACCCAAGGGCGATTGCGGTGGACTCCCTTCTCCTCGATTGGGCTGGAATAGACGGGTATGCTTTTCCTCCGTTCAAGATATTATCGGAAGTGGTAAGGAAGTTTGCAGCAGCAGAGGGAGCCAAACTGACCCTCATAGCCCCGTTCTGGCCTTCACAAAACTGGTACACAGAGGTACTTGGGATGGATGGTAGACTTTCCGAGATCTCTCCCAAACAGGAGCGATCTTCTCAGACAACCCCACTTCGACAGGTATCACAAAAACCTACCCGCTCTCGCTCTGACTGCCTTCAGACTATCGAAGGACTTGTCAGAACGAGAGGCTTTTCTCGAGAAGCTGCGAAAGCTATCGCAAGAGCGAGAAGACCATCTACTATTCGAGTCTACCAGTCGAAGTGGGATGTGTTTCGCAGATGGTGTAGAGCTCAGAAGATATCCTCTTCCAGTACCTCTGTGACAGATATAGCGATTTCCTACTGTATTTGAAGGAGAAATGTAATTTAGTAGTCTCTACAATTAAGGGCTATAAGAGTATGCTATCTTCAGTCTTCAGGCATAGAGGCCTTAACATTGGGGAAGACAAAGATTTGCATGACCTGATAAGATCCTTCGAGACGTCAAAGAACAGAGGGATTAGAGCACCTAATTGGAACTTAGATGTGGTCCTAAAGTACTTAATGACCTCAAAATTCGAACCTCCCTGTAAGGCTACGTTCAGAGACCTGACAAGGAAGTCTTTATTCTTGGTCGCGCTGGCTTCAGCGAAAAGAGTAAGTGAGCTACAAGCCTTAGAACATAATGTTGGCTTTAGGAACGACTCGGCGTTCTGTTCCTTCAAACCAATGTTTTGGCGAAGAATGAGAACCCTTCGAAACCTTGGCCTCGAACATTCGAAGTAAAAGGACTTTCTTCGCTTGTAGGAACAGAGCTAGAAAGGGCTCTGTGCCCAGTGAGAAGCCTTAAGTTCTACATAGAAAGGAAGAACGAACTACGGGGGGGGGGGAGTAAGGAAAGTTTATGGTGCTCAGTGAGAGATCCCAGAAGGCAGATCTCTAAAACAATTGGCTCAGGCGTTCTTCATCAGCGACGTAATCAAGGAAGCCCATTTACAGTGTAAAGAAGAACAACTGGACCTCCTTAGAGTTAAAGCTCACGAGGTAAGAGCAGTCGCTACCTCTTTGGCATTCCACAAGAACTTTGTCTATACAGACTCTAGTGGAGTCGACCTTTTGGAGATGCAATTCGGTCTTTGCAGCTCATTACTTGAGAGACATTCAAGTGACGTACGACAAGTGCTTTACTCTAGGAGCGTACGTATCTGCGGATTCGTTGCTGGGACAGGGAGCTGAACCCAATCCTTTTTAGTTTATTAAGTTAGGGGTTTTTAATGGTGTTTGGTTGCATTTTTTTGTTCGATTGAAAGAGGGTGCAGGAGTTGACCCTTTCAAATCGTAGTGCTAACATGTTAGTGTGGTCAGGTGATCGGGATTGGTCGTTAGGCTCCTTGTGTTGTCTTAAATACCTAAAGCTCTATCATGTAAGAGGGTTAGCCCCCGTGGTATGATACAGGTCAAGGTTCTGCCATGTAAGTGGGTCAGCCCCATTGGTACGATCCAAGAAAAGGCTCTACCATGTAAGCGGGTAAGCCCCATTGGTTATGATCCGAAAGGGTTATCAGTCGCAGGTCTCATCCTCTCTGTAACTCTGATGGCAAGCAGACTCATAGACAGTATCAATGAAGTCTTCTTCCATATCAGGTAGGAACCAAGGTTGTTTTTTGTTAATATACCTACAACGTATGTTGTTTCCCTGTTTTATATTCAAAAATAATTAGTATGTAACTGTCTCTTGCCCTCCACCAAGGGTGTCAATCAGCTAAGTATATATCTGCCGGGGAAGTTGCATGTACAAAAATGATATTGTTAGTATACAATAAAGTTTTGTACATACTTTACCCAGGTCAGATTATGTACGAGTTAATGGCCCGCCCAGCCTCCCCTCAGGAGACAGGTGGAAGAGAAAAATTCTGGTTAGAAAACGGGAATGGTTCCTATTCCCGCCACCAGCGGCGGGAGTGGGCTGGTCACCTGACCTACCGCTGTCGCGTGTGCCGCGAGTTTTGAATTCTGTTGGGACGTCAGAGACTATAGCTAAGTATATATCTGCCGGTAAGGTTATGTACAAAACTTTATTGTATACTAACAATATCATTTTGCAGTTAATTATGTTGCCCAAATCCAAAATGGAAGCACTACATGAAGTAGAACCTGAAAAATGAGCAATGCCGTTAAAATAAATGATTCACAATTAAGTTTGAAAGTGGAATGATCCTGCTGAATTCATGTTTAGACTGAATAGATAGAACATGTACGTATTAACTAAATCATCATTATTACACATTCTCTAATTTTTATATCAAAACATATGCAAATATTGCTGGTCTGCTGGAATGGTTGCAGTTTTTGTGACATGCCGACCTCAAGCCTATAAAAACAATCCTTAGGTCTGTATCATGATCAGTTACTGCCGCAATTTGGGGTCTGCAGTGGGAGGTTGAAACCAACACTCTTAGGAAGCTTGAATTTGAAGTCAATGACCCCTGTGTGCTTGTTCCATGTGAATAGGTTTCATCTACTGAAATAATAATGATAGAATATCTTTATTTTGCAGGGAACCATGAAAGAGAAGACATAGTCTTTGCAAAGATTAGGAGTGGAGAGTCATGTAGTGTTAACAGTAAGGTATGTATGTATACCTTGCTTCCAAGGTACAATGAATATGCAATCTTCATGAAGTAATCCCCCAATTATTCGTCTCTCATTTGCACCATGCCCATTGGCAAATGTGCCATGGTATGATAAGATGCATAGAGTAAAGATTGAACAGCTGATTGGCAATATGAGACTGTTGTGTGTTGATTGGCTTACTGTGAGAAGAGGGAGGGAGAAGAAAGGGATAATGTGTCAGTTGTGGGTGTTAGGAAAATTGTGTACTGAATTGGCCTTAGTCATGAGGTTTGTTCTCTCAACTGTGTTCACAGTTTGGTCTGGGGTTCATCGTAGATTTGTCAGAAAATGGACTTAGGTCATTTCCTCTGGAATTGAACTCTGATTCCATGCGGTGTGAGAAGAGGTTGGAATCACTGAGCCCTGTATCTTTTTAAGAGGTGGTATTTGGTGATTCTATCATGGACAAAAGGATTTATTCAGCAGAAAATTAATTTTAGTATGAAAAGGTAGTTGTTCCTACTTGATATACAAACCCTTGGTCCTTTACAATAGGAATATGCTTAAGGTGAACCCGGACCAGCCGCTGAATTCTTAGCAAGGCAGTTAGGTTAGTTACCTGCCGGTCCGGTTGTTGGCATCTCCAGCGCTGCTACCATACTACATGGGGAGAAGACCATGTTCTCCTCGGGAGCTTGCATCGCTTATACAATCTTGCTCTCCTGAACTCGCACACTTGTCGCCACTGTAGGCTGGTGCAAGGCCTTGGCTCACTCCCCAGGCAGCAGCGCTGTGAAAGGGAGTGAAGGTATACAATTCAACTTTCGTATTCCATTTATCGCCATTGTCATCATGTCCCGGTACGTCGTATTGTTCCTGGAGAATGTTTTGAAGAAGTCGAGGAGGAAGAGAGCTAGGAAGGTGTGGTTGTCTTCCTCTTTGCCTGCCTCCTCTTCCCCTTTACCTCTGAAGGTCCCCTTTACCTCCGAAGGTCTCACAACCTAAAGAAGGAGAAGGTCCTCTCTCCCCCCTCCTAAGAAGTCTCATGCTGAAACTTCTAAGGGTCTGCACTCCTCCTTCGGGAAAGGGAACCGAGGCTCCGCCTTCAGAGGCCAGAGCCTCGGCAGCCTCTGGAAAACCGACTAGCGTTCGCACTTCAACTCCGAGGTCTGCTGGTGCTGCTGGAGGAACCAGAGCCAGCCGTGTTGGTGTCTTGTTTGCGAGTAACTCTGAGTATATTGCCTTCCAAAAGGGGCAGCACATCCACTGGTGGTGCCACGAAACGAGAGAAGGGATCGAGCCACGGCTTGAACCCTTCTGTGAAGACGAAGACTGGTTCTTTGTCAGGAGCCATGACCGTTGCACCTCCCACATCGGAAGGAGCAACGGAAGAGACGAACAAGATGGCCCCTGTTCAATCCTCTTCATCAGGGGCTTTGGCTCCGAAGAGCACTGGGACGTGTCGTGAGGAGGATGCACGTTCTCAGCAGGTGGGGAACCGAGTCTCTGTGACCAGCAGCGCTGCTCGGAAGAAGACTACGTTTCCCACCAGCGCTGCTGCCAGTCCTGCTACCAGCACTGCTGCAGAGCGAAGAGAACAGTTGTAGTCTCCTCGGGAGTCCGCATCATTGGTACGTTCATGGTCTCCTAGACACACGTCCTCGTCACCACCACGGTTGGTACAGGGGCGTGGCTCACCCCACCTGGCAGTACCGCTGCTAGGAGGAGTGTTGGCATCCAATCCATCTCTCCCATTCCGCTACTTCCTCGGGATACACTGGGAGGGGCGAGGTGAATGGTAGGAACCCTGTAGAGACTTCTCCATGGTATTCAGCGATGGCAGCATACGTTCCTGGAGTCCTAGGACCCCAACGATCATGCGCCAAAGTCGTTAGGTATGGATCGAGGGATGTCTGGCTTGGTTCCTCCTGACGGAGGAGCAGATCGGGTAGACCGATCTCTGGAGGAACTTGGGCCTTTACCAAGGGATTCGGACACCCCCAAAATGCGGAGGACGTTTGCAGAGATCATTGCGCTGATCCGTCAGCACAACGATCTCAGGGATGCTGCCACAATATCCTCTTCAGGAGATTGTCCCTCCTGCCTCGAATCCTTTTGGGGTCTGTGAGTCGGTGCATGATCTACCTGGATGGGGAGCAGCGCTGCTGACTGCAGGAGCCCAGGGCTACTGCAAGTCCTTCTACCAGTCCTGCTAACACGCAGTCCCGTAGAAGCCCCTGTCTACAGCCAGGTAACCGGGACCCAGTTTACCTGGGTCCAGGTGTGTCTGTGCATACCTGACGAGCAATAGAATCTCTCTCAACAGGAAATAGAGACACTGTAGAGTACTATGTCAGCAGCCCTTCAGGCAGTCTCCTACCTAGACTTGTGATTCGTCACAAGTGACTAGAGTCGCAGCTTCCTTGTCAGTAATTGTCCTGGAGGAAAACTTAGTGTTCGGGAGACCTGTCCGGAGGTGGGACTTTTCCTGCCTGGCACCAGCCTACTGCCTAGATTCCTGCTCTCGTCGGCCTTCCCACTTCTCCGTAAGTAGGGACTGAGTTTCTCTCCCCAGCGATCGGGATCTTGGGGCGGAGGGTGCCTCTGGAGACCAAACTAAGATTCGTTCTCCAATCTCTGTTCCCATGGGCTCTGCTCAAGGGACGGAGATTGTGTCGGAATCTCGTTCACAAGAATCTCCGAATGTACAACCTCCTAAGGGAGGACATAAATCCACAGCCAATGAGGTATTCTGTCCTTTCCATGACAGTGACACAGAGCAAGAGCAGGACTCTAACTAAGGCTATGTCCTACCTGTGAAGAATCTTGATTCTTCTACAGGGGTTAGGGACTTTGTCGCTATTCCTTGAGTCAAGACACATGGAGGATAGCGGGAGATCACTTGTCCGGCCCTCCTTCCTTGAGTTTTCGGCCTCAAAGAGAGTTTGCTGTCACTACGGGTCGACACGAGAACGTGGCTCATTCGCCCTGACAACGGCACTGTTAAAGGGAAAAAGCATTCGATGCTCTTCTCTCATTCCTTCTACTCCTCGCACAACACACTGGTCGAGCTCTCAACCGCTCCACAGGTGTCACGAGTGTTTGACCTGGTCTCAGCTTGAATGCATTCGCATGGTATATGTCTTTGAGGTATCCCAACATTTGTATGGTCCAAGTGAACTCCCGTTCATGGTTTTTCACAGGACGGCAATAGACTCCTCGAGTGTCTCTGGGATCTGAAGACCCGGATAACCGTGAGAGGTTCGATTTCAAGCTCAAGCAGAGGACTTGCTACCTGTGCTTGCTGGTACATGAGCCCTACGCGAACTTTAGTACCAGCATGTTCAGGTAGACAGTAAGACGGTTCCAGTCTTGACAGGAACGATCTGTTCGGCCATGTCTTGTCGTCAGGCTTTGACTGCTGCCCCTGGAGAGTCGGGACCGAGGAAAAGACACGAACCAAGAAAAGTTGCAGAAGTACGGGAACTTCAAGACAAACATCTTCTCATCAACGTCCTGAAACTCAAGGTTGCCTTCCTGGTTCTCCAAGAGTTTTGGGAGACCGGGATAATCAACACTACAATAGTGGCACACGTCATTAAGCGAGAGACTTGCTTCTCCCGAGCTTCTCCTTAACAGTGCAGGTGATCGAGTGGGCAACAGCACACTCGATCGGTCAGTCAACCAGATGCTTTCCAGACGAGAAATGTAATGGTAGACAAGCTTAGTCTTCAATATCTGATGACTTCGAGAAATGACCAGGAAGAAGTACTAATTTGCTGCTGATGGCAATGGTACACTTCCCCTGAAGAGGTCTTGAGGCCAGGGGCATTGCCCCATTCACTCACGTCCATAGAACCTGTTGGTTCAGGGTGTTACCCACAGGCCCCTGGACACTTTTCCTTGGGATCAGTGGTGGCTACTTGATAATTAGTGTATCTTACCCAGCTCCTATATTGGATAGTATTGCATCTCGCCTTGTTGTACGGTATGATTGAGCTGATTGGGGAATGACTGGCTCCCCCTTTCCTGTCTTTCATCCTACCTGGGAGAGTATGCGGACCGTTACATTCTGGACCGAGCGATTGAAGCGGGTATGACACTCCTTGGAGTAACCTACCTATTTTCTTGATTAGATAATAAGAGTAACTCCCGCCCATTCCCTTCACAAGGAGAGGAAGAGGCATCTGGACATAAGACAAACTCATTGCTTGCATTTGCCTTATAGTCTCCGACATTTGGTTCTTAGCTTTCTCTTGAGGGGGACATATTCTCTCCCTTATGAGTAAGCCCAGAAGACTGACTATTATCTTGCAGTTCTTAACTCTGATCAGTAGTCAGTGGCTGGATTCCTTTCCTAGCTCTTACGACCAGGAAGGAAATAGCAGGTAGGGGAACCCCCTGTCAGTTCACTGGAGATCACTCAGATTCCACCCTCCAATCAGCGAGTCTTCCTATTGTAAAGGACCGAGGGCTTGTATATTGTGTAGGAAAAATAACTAACGGGGTCACAAGTTAAAAAGGGGTATGTAAGTGGCTCCACATGTCTCGTGACCAAGCACATATGCCAATAGTCCCTTGCACACACAATTATTTTAAACTACCGGTTTCCAGCTAGCGCTGAGTATTTATCCTAATGTTAAGACCTCAGGTTTGTAAGTTATGAAAAATACAAATTGTTTAAAAATTTATCATTTTTGGGAGTAAATTGTATTTTTCCTAACTATACAAACCTGAGGTCCTTTACACTAACTTCCCACCTCACGCCACCCCTCACTCTGCTACCTGGGCCAAGGCAGATTGGAATGTCTATGTCCGGTCAGAGGAACTACCAACGACCGGACCAGCAGGTAACTACCTAACTGCCTTGTTAAGAATTCAGTGGCCGGTCCGGCTTTAAGCATATTCCTATTGTAAAGGGACCTCAGGTTTGTATAGTTAAGGAAAAATACAATTTACTTTCAAAAATTGTGATTTTGAAGAAAGCAAAGGGAATTTCTGAAAAGTAGCCAGCTGAAAGCAGATGTAGGTGGGGTCCAAAAGAGGCAGTAAAAAGAACTTTAGATATTGCATCATGCACTGCATGGTGCAGGAACACTGGGAAGTAACTCACCTATGGAGCAGTTTATTGATCATGTAAATCCAATAAGTTATTGCAGTTTGCCGTTTCTTATTCTCATTATATGCACTTTTTGTTTCCCTGTTAGCTGCTGCAGTAATATAACTTTTAGTCCAAAAATATGTCATTTGCTTAAATGATGACACACATCCAATTGCTTGAAGTTAAAAATTATCTTTAATGCATCAGAAAATTTTTTTTTTCTTTCTTTTTTGTTAACTACTGTAGTGCAAGTTTTGTAGCCTACATATTTTTATACTTCAAATTAAATGATGGTTAATAAATTTTATACTTTTATTTCATTTTATGGTTAGAAGTACGCATTGTCTTTATATCCTTGAAAATGTTTTAATACATTTTTCATCTGGCTCAAATAAAGTCTGGTTTACATCTGAAATTTCTAACATTTGCAGGATCTTCCTTCTTTTTGGGAAACATCACAATCAGGAATGTAACAAAAGTGCAGATTCAGAGAAAGTGAGATCTGATCTCTTCAAGAAATTCCGGATCAAGCCTTCTTCTATTCATGGACCATTTTCAAAATATCTTTTACAGGTAAGCTGGATGGATAGGCTTATAGTAGTGTTGTGATTAAAACAGAATACGTACGTACATGTAACATAATACACAATCGGAACATCGAGCTGCATTTTTTTTTTTTTTTTTTTTTACAAATAACATTTCTTTACCTCGTTACTTGATGGGTCTTAATTAGCTTATAATTATTGCTCTCCTGGCTTATTATTATTAATAGGTGTTAGTTTTTCCAGACCTCTGAGTCTCAAGTAGACTCTTCTCGGGCTCTCCTGGCTTAGAGTACTGTAGAGTAAGTAAAACCGTTTCTTCCTATGAGGATACAAACAAAACCTACCTTTGAGATAGCTTTGTTCTAGCAAAGCACCCAGCATGCTTGTTTTAGTTATGTAGCAAGGTAAATAACACATTTTTAATTATTATTAGGTAGGTAATGTAACCAGATCACCAAGTCAAAATACAAAGCAATTATATACAGGGTTGTCGTGAAGCCTTTGTCTTTAATACTGTCTTTATTATATTTGAGATAGTTTTGCTAATTTTGAAGAATATGTTGCTGCTTAGCATGTTATACTTTTTTATATGATAGATAGCAAAGTGTTTTATTTTACCTCACTTACTCATTTCAATTCAGTTAGAGTTGCAAGGTGTCCAAAAGAAGATAGAGGGCCAAAAGAACCAGCAGAAAAATTTAAAAGCAAAAAAAGGTAGAACTGACATAAAAACATCCAAAGATACCAGACAGTGTAAGGAAGACCTGGGAACCAAACAGAATTGCATGCTTAACAAGACCAAAAATGGCTGTAGCATTCTTAATCCTGAGAATGGTATCAGCCAGACAGCTGAAAATGTAAGGACATATCAGTGATGCCAAAACCAACACAAGTATAGCAAGGAAAGTAAAGACCAGGAGATTAAAAGCCTCACCGGGTCAAAGATAATTTATGCCAGTGATAGGAAAGAACCAGATAATCTTGATGGAAATGAATATCATCAGGTCAGAAGTTTCAGAGAAGCAAAATTAAATAAAGTTTCACAGAACAGTGGACAGTTTGTACATTCATGTCTTGAGATAAATAAAGATCAAGAAGTAAGGAACATCAATGGGGCTAGAATAAACAAAATGGATGCATTTAAACACAAAAGTACGTTAGTTGTGCATGATTATCTTGAGAGAAGTATAAATCAGGATGGGCAAAGTACCACAGGAACAAATAGAAATGAGACTCAAGATAATGTACAAATAGCACAAAGTTATTTTAAAGGTAAAGAACATGAGGTAAAAAATACCAAAGTGATGAATATAAATAAGGCTAAACACAGAATTTTGGAATATAATTATTTTGAGAATAATGAAGATCAGGAAGTTAAAAACATCAAAGGGACAAATATAAATGAGGCTAAACATGAAAATTTACAACATGAGTATAATGAAGTTAGAAATTTTGGGGTTAACGCAAATGTGGCTAAACCCAGCAATGTGCA
>NC_087221.1:49291584-49439084 GCF_015104395.2 Macrobrachium nipponense
ACACTAAGCTTTCATACAAGTACTACTTGCAATTGGAACCATAACAAACACACATTACCATTAAAAATATATGAATAAAAAGACATCTGAAGGAAAGTATCCTTGACACTGCAAAGTCATTCACTATATAGGGCACACTAAATTTCTTGTCTATTTCATTCACAATGAGCCCAGGGGAAAGCATCCATTCACTAGTGCTTTGAATAAAAGAGCTACAAGACATTCCAATCAACAGAGTAAATGGCAAGCAAACAATTATGGAAAAAATTTTTTATCATTTTTTGCTCCATCTAAATACTCATTTTTGCTCCATCTAAATACTCAAATTACAACTCTAAAAAGGAATATTCTACAAAAGGATACAAAATTTTCCTAATGGTAATAATTAAAACTTTTATGGTGATCTGAACCTCAACAGTTATAGTGTAAAACATCTTCACTCTGGCACTACCTGAATTAAATTCCTGCAAATGCTCTTCCACAAAATGTACTACAACTAAAAAGATAAAAAACTAATGGCACGTACATAATTGGTGCTTCCAATGAGCATGCATAAACTATACTTACACGTAATAGGGACTTGACAATTTTGCTTTCTCAAGTAATCCAAGACAGAACCAAGTGGAGCTAACTCTGTAACCATCATCAGAGGGTTGGAAAGAACTATACCAAATAACCTGCAAAGTAAAGAAAAGAAGAATGTGCCCAGCTACGTAGTGCCTGCAAATTTAAGCGCTTCTTTAACCTAGGTAATGTACAATCTGATATTGTTAAATCATGCAAAAAAAAAAAAAAAAAAATTTAATATAAACCAAATGAGAATAGTAAAGCTCTACAGTATATTACAATCTGTTGAACAAAACTACCTTTAAATAAAAAAATTAAAGTACCAATGCTAAAAGTGAAAATTTGAATAATCTATGTGATTTTAATAAAGATGACATAAAATGGAGAATCAAGCTCAGGATAACAATGCACCAATGATGCAAATGTATTGTTAACTTACTGTATAAGATTTGGGTGGGAGAGCTGATGCATTGCCTGGACTTCGCGAATGAAATCATCAAGTGCCCCTGGCACATGAAGAACATCTTGCTTTAATATTTTAACTGCAACCTATAGAAGAATAAAGAGTAAAAAAAACAACGAATTACATAAGTTATGTACTTTACAGCCTGAATAAAAGACGAGCCCCTCAGGCAAATTATGAGAGCAACTAAACTTTCCCAACAGATCGCACGGTTTCCCCCCCACCTTTCTAATCATCTTGTAATCCTGAAAAATAAAACAGAAAACTGCAAGGTCAGCAATACAAAACCATACAAAATTTCCTATACAAACAAAAGATGTCTTAAAAAAATCCATTTGCCCTAATTACGGGGCCATATCACCATGGTCATCATTCACTGAGAATATTCTAGCTTGTGCAGCATCAAATAATGAGGCAAATTAATTTTGTAACTAGGTAATCATTATCTGAATGACACTGAATACCAAGGTTTGAACATCTGTGAGCCACACTGAGACTATACATAATTAAAATGATATTGTAATGATACAATTAAGTTTGTTCATACTTACCTGGCAGATATATATATAGCTGTATTTTTCCGAATCCGACAGAAATTTAAACACTTACGACACGCAGTGGGAGTCAGGTGGTTAGTACCCTTTTATTCCCGCCGCTGGGAGGGCGGTATCAGGAATCATTCCCATTTTCTATTCATAATTTTTATTTCCACTGTCTCCTGAGGGGAGGTGGGTGGGTACTTGATTATATTATATCTGCCAGGTAAGTATGAACAAACTTAATTGTAATCATTACAATATCATTTTGTTCATGAAACTTACCTGTCAGATATATATATAGCTGAATCCCACCTTTGGTGGTGGGAGTAGACAGAATAGAAGATTTTAGGAAACATATATATGCAGATAATTGATATCTTGATTCCTTACCTGTTAGCATAGCTGACTTCGTGGTTACTGCCGCGTAAGTCTGCTTGTGCTACTAGAGTTGCCCAGCGAGGTAGAGACCTATATAGCTGGTGCACTCCAGATGATCTGTCAACAGGGCGAGACCACGACGTGACTAGACCATATTGACCATACCATGAGGGCTAAGAAGTAAAAATAAAATAAATATATATATATATATCACCACCTGACCAACCTAGCCAAAGTTAAGGTGTGTTAACTAAGGCTTAAGAGTTAAGAAGTCACCGTTGTCGGCGACTCAACACTAAATTAAGAGCTCTTCCTAACCATTTTCTACAGGATAGGATGAGTGGTACTTCTTGCCCCAAGATTGTGTCTGCAGACACGTATGGCCCTAGCGAGCAGCAGATCTCATATGCCATCTTCACATCTCGCAGGGAGTGTGAATTGAACACAGAGTTGCTTCGCTAAAACATGGTACTCAGATGTTGCTGAGTGCCATGCTCTGTTGAAATGCTTCCGAGGCCGCGCCCTCACCTCGTGAGCATTCAAATCAAAAGATTTCAAATCTTTGTGCAAACACAAAGAAGGAGCTTTTTTGAAAGAACTCCTTAACAATAAAGCCAGGCTGTTCTTCGATATGGGCAAGTCTGGTCTTTTCGGAACACTGCAGATTGTCCGTGCGACTTCGACTTTCTTGAGTTTTATGTAGATAAAACTTGAGACCTGACAGGGCACAGGACTCTCTCTGGCTCCTGCCCACTAACTTGTGCCATCCTTGCTTCCAAGCTCCTGGCCCAAGGACAAAACGGGTTTTCCATTCTTAGGCCATAACAAAAAGCTTAGAGAGCACACCGCCTTGTGTTCTCTAAAGCCAAAACTTGTGACGATGGCTTAAAATCTCACTAACCCTCTTTGTCGTATCTAGGGTGGTTAGAAAAATGCCTTCCTGATCACATGCAAGAAGTTAACAGGTAGGAGATGTTCGAATGCTTTGACATCAAGAACTTCAGACTATGTCTAAGTTCCATATTGAAAGCTTCGATCTGGACATGCACAGTCAGTCCGTCTGTACTAACGTCAGGTGACCGACCAGTTGACCAGTCAGACGAATCCAGGACAGCAGGCTGTACCCTGAAGACCATAAGGCACTATTCTTCGTGAAGGATGAGTGTCTGGACTGCCTGAGCGATTCAATCTAAGCAAAACTTGGGGGGTGTATCAACGAAACCAACGTCGTTAGCGAAATCAACTCCTGAGCACTCCTGCACTCGAAGCTTTGGAGTGCCAGAGAAAAGGAGCGAGGAGAGCAAAAAGGCGATTCAGTCCCGAAAGGACGGAATGCCTGACAGTCCAACCTGGTCTCATGTTACACGATCATCGGGGTGTATAAACGCAAAACCGACTTAGTCAACAAGAAACTCAGGGCTACTTAGTGTTCCTGAGCTCACACCGAGTGTCTGGACCTCTGAGAAAACACACAACCAAAGGTTTTTTTTTTGGGGGGAGACAAAAAGTAGATGGTGAGGCGAGTTGCGAGATTTCCCAGAAACTCAAAGATAGTGAAGGGCTTTGTTGTTTGACAGAAGCAAATTCTGAGCCAAAGGCCGTCAACAACATATTTGCGTTTCTTTAAGAGTTGTGATTGCCAGCTTATCCCATTCTTCCAAACGGAAGGGGAAGGACTGCAATCTTATTCTGTCAACATCTCGATAGTCTGAACGTAGTTCAGACTCAGGCGGAGAGGTTATAGGACCTTCGTGTAAAGGAAGACCGACTCTCTCGGGAAAAGGTCCTTGGAAGGACGTGACCTTCTGGAATCTAGGATCTTGAAGGCCAACATGGGCCAAATTAGCGTCATGGTCGCTCCCTGTGATGAATAAATCATCTTATTACATTTCCTAAGCGATGGAAAAAGGGGAAACGAGACTAAACATCCAATCCCCGTTTACAATATCATAGGATGGCGTTTAATGTTACCGCTCCCGGGATCGAGAATAAGGGAGCAGAGAAGAAGACGCCTCTTCGTCCCAACCTAGCGAGGAGATGAATGAAAGGACGTCCCTAAAGTCTCCACAACTCTCAACAACTTCTAAACAAGAAAGATTCCACTCGGAAGTCAGTTAGTTGCTGCTTCGATCGAGACGATTCGTACGGACCTTTTGCAATCCTTTAACGAAACCTCTAGAGGATAGTTCCATTCTACGCCTGTTGTATAGGAATGGGAATATGAAGTTTAGGCTTGAAGCCAAGCACTGGAATCCCAAGGATTATTCAGCGCTTTAAGTGAAAACTGGTTTGACATGAAGATTGGTTGAGGATTTTATAAAACTAAATAAATACAGGGATTTTAAAATTATGATAAAAAGGATATCCGTCAATAAAAAATTATAACTTCGCATGTCGTGAATGCAAAACAAGAGTAACAAAAATTATATCTACATTGTACAATACACATACCTCATATTTCATAAAGTATGCTTATATAAACAACTTTTAGTTGTATCCACTACACTTTGCCAAGTTAATGGGCCGGTCAATTATTAAAATTTCATTAAAAGATTAATGTCTCTAAGAATCCAACAATTTCTATTAACAGCTACATCAGGGACAAGAGTTCATTCTACTATATCCCTGCCCACTAACCCATGTTCTGTGTTGCGCAGAGAATACTTATGGCAATGGCATAGAATGTGTTAAACAGCTAAGAGGAGAGTCACAACTGCATACAGACTGGTGCAGGTACACCCTCAACAGAATCGGTGGGTCAATCGAGTATGGCCAATTTCTTAGACGACATAATACGTTTACCTACCGATTTTGTGGAAAACCAGAGGGCCCAAGTTCAATACTTTGTCGGGATCGTTCTTGCTTGTACTTTTTATTGTTGGCAGATAGGGAGATGACCAACGTGCTTGCCATTTATTTTTAACATAGAAACGATAGTTCCATTTAATGTCAGTGGAAGGAATATGGTGGAAGAGAATGCTTTCTTTATTAATGACATCTCTCTTGCTTCATGGTCAGCAAGTTCATTACCAGCCAATACCCACATGGAAGGAACCCAGCAAAACTGGCAGATTTTGAATTTGGAGGCAAGCCTATTAAACCATTTCGAATACGTTGAAACAATTGGATGTTTAGGGTTATACTGCTGAATGGCCATGAGTGCACTATAAGAATCTGAGAAAATGGTGAAAATATTACCCTGTAGAGTAGAAGCAATCTCAGAGATTGGCTAATGCCAGTCAATTCAGCTGGTAAAAATGGATGCATTATTGAAAGTCTGCCCACATAGAGTTATTTTAGTATGAACAACAGCACAACAAACACCACTTGATGTCTTTGACCATTCAGGTGAAAAGTTTTAACAGAACCGAATGCTTTCGGTCATGATCAAGAAAACAAGCCTTCACTTTCTTGGACATTAAACAGATTTTTTTAACAACAGTTTTTTTACAGACGTGGTCTGGGTCAACCAAGGAGGGCAGCTTAGAGCAATGTATTGCCTTAATTTTTTGGTCTTTAATAGGCACAACGTTCAGCTGCAGCATTAATCTCACATGAAAAGGCTTGGATGCTCTAGCATTTGCAAACTGCTGTGAATCGTTTTGGGTACGGATAGATGCTGCGGGTTTTCTGGGTGAACCTCTTAGTTTGAACATATACGCAGTCCCAGTTCCTCCTCGGAGTAAGTCTAGAGGGAGCTCTTCTGATGTCGTATATAAGCTTTAAAACTGGAGATGTGTTTGGAATGCCTCCAGAAAAATTATTCTCAGACACAGCATGATGAACTACATTCCAACTCCTTAAGCTTGCTTGCACTTGCTGAAGAGTAGACTGGCAACCATACTCAAGCTTGGATTAAATAAGTAATATAAACCGTAAAAGTGACCTCTTATCAGCACCCCCATTAAAACTGGAAAACTACTTTTAAAAGGTTTAAGGGGATTCTTAACCTTAATTTTCAAAGAGGCATTATGACTACCCATGTTAGTTCGTATCAAAAATCATTCCTAAAACTTCACCTCCTCCTCATATGGTATTAGTGTGTCTTTCAACCTAATATTTGGGATGGTTTACTTTCGGGGTACACCTAGGAAACGAACTGCCACAGTTTTACTAGGGGAGAATCGAAAAAGCCATTGCTCATCAGCCCAATTGCTGATTGCATTAACTGACTTGTGCAGAAAATTACAAGCTGCAACAGCATCAACTAGTGACATTAAAATTGCAAGGTCATCTACAAACAAAGATGTCTTTACTGGAGGAGGGACCACACATTCAAACAAGCTATTTATAGCCACAGCAAAAAAAGTGACACTCAACACACTGCTTGTGGGACACCCCGCCTCTAGCTCCCAAAAGCATTAGACACGGTGTTTTCCAATTCTTACTTTAATGAGTCTTTCACTTAGAAATGACCTGATGAAATTTAACATATTACCTCGTATTCCCATGTCATGAAGCTGCTTAATTATACCAAAACGCCAAGTAGGTCATAAGCTTTTTCAATGTCGAAGAGACTCCTATAGTCGACAGCGTTTGAGGAAAACCTGCTGAATTTGGGTTGATAAATCTTATTAGTGGGTCCACAGTGGAACGATTTTCCTGAATCCAAATTTTGGACAGAGATAACAAAACCATTTTTTTCTAGATGCCACATCAATCTCGAATTCACCATTTTCTCAAACAATTTGAATACACAACTTGTAAGAGTATTGGCCGATAGATTGTTAGACGATGAGGATCTTTCAATGGTTCTTGATGGGAACATGATTGCAATCTTTCAAGAATGGGGGAGGAGTAACAGTTTCCCATATTTTGTTTAAAAATTTTAAGAAGATAAGAATTTAGCCGATTCTGGGAGATTTTTCAGCATGCTGTAAAGAATGTATCTTCCAGAGGATGCTGATACAGGATGATGACAGGCATCCCTTAATTCCCCAAATAGTTAATTTGGAATTATAAGATTCACCATTTCAGAAATTTAAATTAAGGGGAAATGCTGAATTCCTAATATTCTGGAACCGAGTTGAAATAGTATCCTGGAAACTCGATACTTTGGAGAAATGCTCACCAGTTTTTCAGCAACTTCATTCGGCTGGTGACAAGGTCTCCATTGATTTTTTCAAAACAGGGTGTTGGTTTGGAACATACTTGCCACTTAGCGTTCTAAGCATTCTTTCCAGATCAATCTGGTTGGGTCTTGGAAATATAATGCCATTTATATAAAAAAGCCAGGATTCCTCTTTTTACTTTTTTAAAATATTTTCGTTGTTTTGCCATCGCCGTGGTAAATAGTTTTGCTGTTGCAGACTGACTGGATTTATAACGCCTGTAAACATTTCCTGGGAATTTCCTCAAATTACCACAGGTTTTTATCCCACCAAGGGACAGCAGGTCTGTGGGTTTCCTTTGGTTTTAGGTATTGGAATTTCAGCACTATTCAAATATTTCGGAGGCAAAGTTATTCATCAGCCTTTATATGCATTTGAAGGCTTCAAATTCCTGGCGATAGGTTAATGTTCCTTCTTGAAATTTTACCCAATCTGCTTCCTTGTTCCTTCCATTTTGATAGAGGGACCAATCGAGGGGCATTTTCACAACTTAATGAGAATGGGAAAAGTGATCACTGTCATGTAGATACTCATCTACAGACCAATAAAAATCAAGTTAGAGAGAAGAAGAGCAAATACGTAATTCCATATAGCAGAGAACACCTGTGTAGAGATATGGTATGTCATAGTACCATAATTAAAAAGAATGTAGATCATTATTATTAACAATGTCATCAATGATCCTCCCTCGTGTCTCAAAATCTCCACCCACAAAGGGATTATGAGAATTAAAATCACCAAGGTAGTACAAAAAGGAGGAGGGTAGTTGATGATTAATCCTTGAATGTCCCCAAGATGAACCTACATCTGGGGAAAGGTAAAGAGAGCAGATGGATTTCACGGTCAAAAGTAGCAGGATCGCAATTGCTTGAAGCTGGGTGTTCAGGGGAACCATAAAATGTTGCAATGCTTTAGTAATAATTTATTTGCAACACCTCATGGGCGCGATCCCCATCAGTGGGTTCATTTTGTAGATTCATAATTTACACCTGATTGTATACTGAATCCCCCAATTTAGTTTCTTGAAGAAATACAACCCCTGGGTTATGCTCACTTTTTTTCCTCAGTAATAACTTTAATATTTCTGAACGAGTCCTTAGTCCTTTAACAGTTCCATTGTAAAATTGTCCAGATTGAATTTTTAGTGCTAGATACTACCAAGGGAAATTCTATATTATCTATACTAGTTTTTTTTTTGTTTTCCTTAGGGACTTTATAAGAGTTCTTTAGATAGTCTTGAGATATGTGGCTGTAGGATATGTTTTTTATTAGTTTTTGATATGGAGGGAGAGTGGACTTCCCACTAACTATTTCTTTTTACCAAGGAACTTGATTCCTTGGTTGTTTCAGGGGCAGGCGCATCTTCATTTTGTTATATTTTTTATGGGGTTTGTGATATCCTCCACCTTTTGAGCAGGTGGCGGAGGAGGATGAAGGAGTTCTCTCCTCTCTTTGGCCTTCTAGTTTTTTCTTGTTCATGACATCAGGGGTTTCTTGCTGAAGAGATGGAATAGACCAGGAGGGATTTCATCATCTGGGAGAGGAGTGCTATAAACAGCAGGCCACATCTTTCTTGGATAGGGGTGCTTCAACCTAGCGGCCTGTCAATTAGATCAATGGCTGGGTTTCAATAGTTCTAGGTTTTACTGCCAGGTAGAGGTGCTTTAGTTTTACATGGGGCTACACGAATTTAGAGCCATAGCATAGGTCTTGGTCTGACACAATTAACTTACTGGCGGTAACTAATACTATTGTTCAGCATTCGCTTTACATATAGCTGCCTCTTCATGTTTATATTGGCTGCACTTTTCTATTGAATGGGGTATGATTCTCTTCACCAGTTAATACATTTTGGATGTTTCGAACAAGGAACCATGTTCAGGAGCCGAGCAATTATTAAAAACTTGATGGTTTTTAAGAATCTGGATGGGATGGCCATATTGAAACCAGTTGTAGACACTGGAGAGGTTTTGGATAAAAATGGTTGACTTTGACCCTTGTCGTTTCCAAAATTGATGTAAGATGGTACATCAGAGTCCTCAAATGTTAAAATAACCGATGCCTTTGGAACCGTTTTTATCTTCCATACGAAGTTGGGACTGATTTCTAATATTTCTCTTCTGTCAGTTCACAAAGGTCCTCTTATCAAATACCATCCTTACCATAACTAAATTCATGTGTGGTTCTAATTTCCTTTTATCATATCATCTTTCTCGAAAATTCTTCATTGTCAGCATGTATGACTGTGTCCTTGATTTAGCATGAATAGGACACTGCCTTGCCAACCTTGAGATGTTCCCCATGTCAATACAGACAACCATTTTTTGGATGTATCTGCCAAATTTTGTAGTAATTATAATTTTCCTCCCTAGCAGTTACTACCAACCACATGGAGGTTTTGGTGTCTTTCAAAAGTGGTGTTCGTTCATTCAAATTTGGCTGAGCCACTTGCTACCCATTGTGATGGTTGTAAATATCCATATTTTTTTAGGGGGCCCTGTCAGTCAGTGCTCCCTTGACAATCTTTTTTACAAATTGTTATGTTATTGATACTGTGTGGCTTTGAGTGCATCTTATGTTTTTCAAAAGTCAGCCATTGCCTCCCATTTTTCTTTCACTGTTCATCGTAGTTCATCTCAATCTTCTATTTGCCATAACTACAACGAAGCAGAGAGGTCTCATAGTCACATTCCAAGGGAATGGCTTTACATGCAAACACCACAAACTATCCACTGTGTTCCCACAATGGTGTCTTTCTCATTTGTGATGACTACCCGGAGAGGTAGTACCACCACTGGAGCATTCCATATCCACGGTCAAGTTCGTGGCACGGGTCGGCATCAGTTGCCCAATCATCATCAAAAAGGGACCAGGGGTTACTAGAATCCTTGTGGTTACTAGTCATAAAAGCTTTATTAAAAAAAAGAGAAAAATTAAACCTGAAAATATTAAAAAAAAGATCATCAGCCTTTCATAAAGTTTATTCTTCCACCAATGGCCACAAGTGGGAGCGACTCCCAAATGTTCGCGTCCCTACCCTACCCCACTGGGGATGGCACAACATGGTTAGAGGGTCGCAAGTGTAAGCCAAACCCGCTTGGCTCAGGACTGAGAATATTACAAGAAATACAATCATCCCCACCCTAACCATGTATGGGCAAACGGAAAGAATGCCGAGAGTCATCCCCAGGACCTAGACACCCCTGGGAATCCGTGGGGCCCAGCCCTGAAAGAATTTAGTTCCGCCCTTGGAGTATCAATCTGATATTCTTCTCAGGGCGAACATTATTGGGTAGTGTGATGATCCTACCAAGCGCACACATTTAGCTCAGATATAAAACCCCCCAACCCAGCTATGATATCTTTTCCCATTCGTCCAGGCAATAAATTTTACTGAAGGTGGAAAATTCCAAAATATTACGTCCAAAGAAAAATATACCAAAAAATATGAGACTCTTGGACCTCAACCCAGGAACTAATTCCTGGGGTTCAAGAGCCCCTCACACACGTCAAGGTGGTCCCATATCGAGGGGACGCCTGTGTATAATAGCGCTCTTTCTCGTAAACCCGAACCGGGACCGAGAGAAGATACTTCCTAAGATATGAGAGAGCTGTGGAAGAGCAGGAGTTGATATGGACCATGGTTCCAGAAAAACTCGTTTCGAGGACTGGAGGACGACTGAATTGCTTCCACTTCTTTCAAGATTATGATCAGGACATCTGGAAACCCTCTCCAGATGTCGGCACCTTCTTTCTATCACCTCAAGAGATACTTAAAACGCCACCGAGAGATGTTCAGAATATTCCTCGATCTTTAATAAAATTTCAGATTTCCCGGAGAAAAAAACTGTAGAGGTCTGAATTGCAGTCTATTCAGGGAAAAAAAACGTCGTTAGGAAGGAAATGGTCCCCAGCAAGCTCATCCAATTCCCTCAACACAGTGATGTTTACTCCCTAATAAGGCTGCGCTTTGCCTAAGCAAGAGAGCATATAATAGATGCAATGTTGTGGTAGACTCGTAGTCCTTAAACAGTGCAGGTTAACGAGCACCGAAAGGAGTAAGATATTCTGTAGGACATATTAAGGCCAACACGATGCAATGTTTATTCATTCATGTAAGAAAAGAAATCCCCTCAATCTTAGGCTAAGTACGTGATTGTAGGCAGAGTACAGTTAGTCAGTCAATCCCGCAGGAGAGAGAGAGAGACGTAACTGCAGCACAGAGATACGGTTAGTCAAGTCAATCCCGCAGGAAGAGAGACGTAACCTACCGCGCATGACAGCGAACGAGCGGGTACTGGCTCGTTTGGACTGCGAGGACGAGGACAGTGGACAGCAGCAGCTTACGATCGTCCTTCACGTCGTCTTCTTAACTTTATGCCTGGGTTGCCCAGCTAACCTATTCTATGAAGAAAAAAGGTCCGTTATTTTTAAGCATAAAGAGACTTCAAGCTGGTATATTTAAGCGAAACAGAAACGCTTAAATATATAGATGCTTTTGTGGTGTCGTCAGAACACTACAATAAAACGGTTTAAAAGATAAATCGGAAACTCCTGGAAGGCTGCAGGGAGTACGATTAAATGTCCTTAAAATGGACCAGAGACCTCCGGTTGCATCCGAAGAGGTAACTACAGCAAGCGTATATGACTTGAACCAACAAGAAATAAATAACGCAAGGCAAAAATATGACTTATATCACAATAAAGTTTGTTCATACTGACCTGGCAGACATATATATTAGCGGAATTCGGAAATACATCTACATAATATCTGACAGGCAAGTTTTCATGAAACAAAACGTAGGAGAATCGAAGCAGTCAGCTCAGCTTCTTATGTTATTTGGACATAAAGGGTCATTGACGTAGGTCTACAAGTCTATTTCTTGTACGAGTCTGCGAATGACGAATGAGAGCTCTTCCGAATCTTGCAATAAGAGCTTATTCGCTACGCAATATTCAAGTTAATGAGATGTTTGTCAATGAGAAACTAACCCATTTACGGACAAAAGAGATATTTGGTCAATGAGGGGGAACCCACTTACTTGACAAAACGATTAGTATTGTCAATGGGGGGGAAAGTCACTGAATTACCAAACGTTAATCCAGGAAGTCGAGATTTTATTTCCGATTCCCGTCTCAAACGAGGAAGGGCAAGAATCTGTTAAGAGACAGGGCTTACGTCAGGTTAGAACGACGATGTTTCAATTTCGGCCCAGCGTAGTCCCGACTAGAACTACAAAATCTATCATCTGAAAAGCCCTTTTCAGCTGGCTAAAAAGCTGCAAAAAAAAATATCCTGGGAAGAGGAAGAAACTCTCCAACCAGCTTCCTCTCCCGTATCACAACTACTGCTGCTAAAGCTAAAAATTTATTGGCAGTATGGCAAAGGAAGTCCTGTCTTGCGCTTTCCTGAAAGAGCGTGACTTTGATGAGTGCCTTTGCAAGAATCCTACTGAAGTTGCGAGGAGTCCTGACATGCAGGGACATCGGCCTTTATAACCGTAACGCCTTATCGCAAAGTCTTGATGGGGTAGTGGCAACTTAAATTTATTGCAGAAGGCAAAGCTCGCGGTCTTTTTTAAGAGCAAACGAGAAATTCCCTGAGCTTTCCTGAACATCCATCCACCTATCGAAAAGCAATATTAATTGACAGAGACCTCTTGAATCACGAAACCCGATGTCTTGTGCGGTTTCGAAGAAGTGTATGGTTTCACTTTAAGCTTCCTCCGAGCATCTGCCTACTTCACCTTCTTTGCAGGTGAGGTAGAAGGTATCATCGAAGGTAGAGTAAAATTCTTTAAGCCCAAATCTGAAACAAAGAGCTTTGTAAGATGTTCAACATGTAAACGTTCAGCCAGGCGAACACACCTGGCATTGCGCTGGTGCACGCTCGGCGTTCTCACTCGGAGCTAGCGCTCGGCGTCACTGGTGCGCACGCTCGGCGTCCAATGGGCGCGCGCTTGGCGTGCACCCATGCGCGCCCCGCGTTGGGCGTCGGCTCTCAAAAGTTACTGCTACTATGATTTCTGTTACGTATTCTCGGTGGAAAAGACGGACACGAGTTAAGGCGACGTTCGCCTTCTTAATTCTCACTGAACGCATAACGAAGAGAGAGAGAGAGAGGACGTGAAGCGTCCTCTTCTATAAAGCTTCTATTTAGAGGGCGTGCGAGTCCTTCCGCAAGAAAGCTTCCACCCCTGCGCGGGGAGGGGACGCTTCGGGAGGACGAGAAGCAATCTTCAGGATGCGTGCACGGGCACGCACTTAGGCAGTTGGGGATTTTCATCAGAAAACTGCCGAGGCAGCCCAGATCGGTGGGGGTTCCTCGTTAACCTCCTTCGGCTTTCGACATGCTCTCTCCCTGGTTCTTTCGGAGTCAAGCCAGTCCGCCTAGAGGCGAAACGAGGCGATCTGGACGCACCTCACTACACAAGGGGTATCACTGCACTTTCACTTTTACTCTCTAAAGCAAGCACTTTCGATTCTAAGTACGAATCGAAAGAGTATCAGAGAAAGGGCAATTTCTCTACAGACACGTGCTTAGGGCCCGAAGGCAACACTGAGGGTTAGGAGTAACAATTACAGAAGTAGCACTTCACAGCAATGAAGGAGAGCGAGCACCTATCATAGACATATACATAGCCCGTAGGCCATACTACAGGGTATGCAAAATAAAGGTCCTACAGAAGGTTAGCAGGTCAATACCCTATTTTGGTTATGCATTAATTGCGTACATACGAATCATACGCTCTTCCTTACGGAATTAGACATGTTACTGATAATTGCGACATACGAATATACGTATCCCTACGGGAATAGACAAAGTCTCACCACTCCTTACATGGAAAAATCTCAACAAAGAAGCAAGACCCATACCCCCTCGTACATACAAGTGCGAATCTACAAGCTTTCGGTAAGGGCCACACCCTATCTTTGAAGACAACCCCGTCTGAAACTAGCCTAACTAGTTCAGATTATTTTATGCAAAAAAAAATGAATCAATTCAAAATCAATTTAGATAGCGTATGCCTAGCCACCAAATCCAAGAACAATAAATCAAACGACATTAGGATCCTTAGCGGCAATGAAGTTTCCAAAATCCTAAGACGGAGGTAATGAAAACAGGTCGTTTTCAGCACCGGCGACAGAAAAAATTATGAATAGAAAAATAGGAATGATTCTGATACCCGCCTCCAGCGGCGGGAATGGGTACTTATAAACAACACCTGACTCCCCACTGCGTGTGTCGTAAGTGTTTAAATTTCTGTCGGATTCGGAAAAATACAGCTATATATATATCTGACAGGTAAGTTTCATGAACAAAAGAGAATGTATTGCTGACTTCTGTGCTGATGGAGAATATTCAAGCAAGGAATATGGTTGAAAAATAACTAAAATTATTATCAATGAAGACCAAAACGTACAAGCACATTCACTAGATAATCTCTTCACGCTAGGAAGGCAGAATACTCTAGTCTTAAGAAACATGGTTTGACCACTTTCATAAATCAACTATAATAAACCTAAGATTCATCTCTCAACTTAGCAATCTCTTGACAAAGCGAATTCTACATGAAAGCCAAAGATGATCAAACCAATGCTATGTGTGACTCACCTCTTTAACTTTACCACTTGCTGTCACCCATTCTCCACTGCGCACCACACCAAAGCTGCCGTCACCAAGCTTTCGCCCCTGAGTAAGGTCCTGTAAAAAAATGAAATTTTCATTAGCATTAAAATAAGTTTATTGTATACTTAACGAAACAATTATAGAGCGTGATTTCCACAGAGCGAGGATACTAAATTCAAATTTAGCGCGTCGGCGTCACACAACACTAGTGGTGATGACGTCAATCTCCTCCACCGCGGGAGAACCAGGTACAATCCTGCCCAGGTGAATCCAATTCTTCTGCCGTCCGTCCACCTAAGGGGAGAGGGTGGGTATTATAATCATAATTGTTCGGTAAAGTATACATAACTTTCACTTTAATAATGAAAATTTCATTTTTTATTTTAGTGTCTTACCGAAACAATTATAGAGCTGATTACACATTATGGGAAAAAGGTGGGATTCAGTGGACCACTAGTATTTTAAATGGGTACATTTATTGCAATACCAGTAAGACCAATTCAAGGTGTCCTGTTGTTACCTTACCGTGTAAGAGAGCTACGCAGACTGTAAGCCTCTGGTCGGATGCTCTTCTTACTATTGTAGAGGAATTGGAATTAGACCAAAGTTAGCCTCTACAGGAAGTGGCATCCTTCGTAGTTCAAGCGGAGTCAGGCTGACTGACGGAGGGATAGTAACAACAAAGATTGCCCTTGCCCGAGGCTAAGACCAGGAAATTCAATCATACAAAACATTTGTCACAACACCAGAATGTAAAAAACATATATACCCAACCATTGTAAAATCTGACCTAACCGACGGTGAGTATCCCAGGTACTCAGTACCCCAGCTTCCCTTGAACTCGACAAACCTATTAAGAGTGAAAAGTTAGCCATAGAGGTGACGACCCCTGTGCCGTTTCTCCCAACACCATGCCAGAAACCGCCACCGGCCCTAACGTTTACAATTCTCGAAAACCGTTTCTATCTCTTTGAGATAATGACTCGCAAAAACCGAATTCGATCTCAAGAAACGTGCTCTGAAGAATCGAAGTAAAGATAAATTCTTTCTGAATGCTAAAGAAGTTCCACTGCTCTAAACCTCGTGAGCTTTAACTCTCAGAACGGGGAAAGATTGCGTTCTCGGACTGCGAAGTGAGCTTCCCTGATAAGCTCTCTAATAAAGAACGATTAGTAGCATTCTTAGAAAAGAGGACGAGAGGGATTTTGAACCGAGGTCCAGAGACTTAGATTGTCCTCTAATACCCTAGTGGCAACAGATATGCTAATAAGCCCCGACTGGAACATAAGAGCCTTTCCTTCCTCCTCCTGTCCCCAACAAATCCAGATAAGTTCCTTACCACAAAACTCCTCGGCCAAGGATTAGAAGGATTCTCATTTTTTGGCTAGACAGGTCAAAGAAACGAAAATCAGGCCTGCCTTGACGAGAAAACCGACTCTTTTGTCTATAGCGTGCAATTCGACTGACACGCTTGAGCAGAAGTTAGTGCAATAAGAAAGAGTGCCTCTTAGTCAAGTTCCTGAGTGACAGACGACTTCAAAGGCTCAAACGGTGGGCCCCATGAGGAACTTAAGCACCACATCTAAGTTCCAAGCCACTGTATCTTGCGGGAGCTTAGTGTGTTCGAAAGACCTAATGAGGTCCGACAGATCTGAATTGGAGGAAATATCCAAACTCGATGCCGAAAAACCGAAGAGGACGCATGGCTCTATATCCGTGACGTCGAAGAGCAGTTTCTTAGAGTCCTAAGAAATAGAGAAAATCTGCTATTTTGTTAAAGAGGTCGCGAAGTAGAGAATTTAGCAATTCTACACCACTCTATTGAAGATTCTCCACTTCCCTTGATAGAGTTGTTAGAAGGACTCTCTCCTACAACGAGCGATAGCTTCTGCAGCCTTCTTGAAAATCCTTTCGCTCTGACAGATTCGGACAGTCTGAACCTGTCAGAGCTAGAGAGGACAATGTTTTGGTGGAACCTCTGAAGTGAGGTTTGTTTGAGAAGCCACTCTCTGGAGGAAGAGTCTGGGGACGTCTACTAACAACTGGAGAAGGTCCGGGAACCACTCTTTCCTGGGCCAAAAACGGGAGCGATTAACGTTAGCGTTACATTGCGCTGCGGACATGAACTTGTAAGCACCTCTCTATATTAGACCGAACGGAGGAATGCATAAGCTTCCAGACCCGACCAATCCAACAGCATTGCGTTCCACGACCAAGCTAAGAGGATCTGGGACTGGAGAAACAAGAGAGAGGAAAGCGTTGTTTCCTGATGTCGCGAACAGGTCTATTGACGGTCGTCCCCAAAGGCGCCAAAAGTTTCTGACAAATCTTGTTGTCCAAAGCCACTCCAGAGGTAACACTTGTGTTGACGACTTAACTCGTCGCCAGGACGTTCATCTTTCCCGGAACAAATCTCGGGACTGCTGAACCTTCGCTTAGTTTGAGTGCCCCCAGGAGGAGATCCTTGGCTACTTCGTACAGAGAGAAATGACTGAGTCCCCCCCTGTTTTCCGCACGTACGAGAGAGCCGTGGAAGTTGTCGGAATGCACTGCCACATACTCGACCTTCTACTAAGTTCCGAAACGTCTGAGCCCCAAGAAAATTGCCTAAACAGTTCCTTTACATTATGTGAACTTCTTCTCCTTCTCCGACCAAGATCATGAAGTCCGTGATTTCCCAGTAGGCTTCCCCAAACCTGTTTCCATGCGTCGGAAAAGAACTGTAGGTTCGGGAGGATGGGTCGTAAATCTAACCTCTTCCAACCTTGCTCGAGAGAGCCACCACCTTAAGTCCTCTTTTATTTGATCTTGTGGACAGAAAAAGGTAATCGAGTTCTGGTTGTGTCTCCTGCACCAAGAGGCTCTTCAGGAAAAAAACTGAGAGGTCTCATGTGTGCAGTCTTCCCAAGGTCACAAAATTTCTCCACTGAGTCAATTTGCCCAGGAGCCTCATCCACTGATTGGCAGAACTATCTTTTTGTCCAAGAAACTCCTGAACTGTCTCCAGACAGCCTTGGACCCTCTTCGGGGACAGAAAAGCCCGAAAAAAAAAACTTGAAGCATCAGAATCATCCCCAAATTAAAGGATGCTACTGAGATGGAACCAATGCGGATTTCGGTTTGTTGACCAGAATTCCTAACTTTTCGGCAAGATCCAGAGTTGTTCCAAGGTCCTTCAGCATCCGATCGATGATTCCGACCGGAGAAGCCCAATCGTCCAGATAGAGGGAGATCTTACTCCTAATATGTGCAGCCAGCTTCATCGGGGATAGAAACCCTGGTGAAAACTTGAGGAGCGGTCGTAGTCCGAAGCAAAGCGCCCGAAACTGATGGAAACACCTTGCTTCGAACATGAAACCTCAGGTACTTCCTGAGCATTCGCGATGTATCGGAATGTGAAAATAAGGTCTCTTGCAGTCAGAGAGAGACCATCCAATCCCCCTGTATGATGGACTCCAGAAGACAGAGTGGTTTTCCATATGAAATTTTGTTTCTGGACATGCAAGTTCAGGGCGCTCACAGCCAAAACCGGCCTCCAGCCCCCTGATGACTTGGGAACTACAAAAAGGCGATTGTAAAAAGCCTGGATGGAAAATCCCCTTCTATCTGTTCTATCGCTTCTTGAGAACAAGGCGCTTCCACTTCTGCCCGGCTAGAGCAGAAATTTGTCTGAGCCCGGAGAGTATGCCGGAATGGAATTGGCACAGGTGATAGCGAGGGAGGTGAAACGAGAGGGAATACGATAGCCGAACTGAGTACTGCACTACCAGGCTTCTGCTCCATATGTTTTCCCATTCCTCCCAAAACAGAGCCAGCCTGGCTCCCACTGTGCATGAAGAACCGAGCTTTCATTTGGAAGTTTGTTAACCTTGGCCGAGGCATTAGACTGGAGGTCGCAAATTCGACTTAGGCCGAAAGAAGAGCTTGGGTGTCTCCTCGAAAAGGCGATGTGGGGCCAGAGGAGAAACCGAAGGAACAGTCTCCACAGGAGCTTTAGGTCTCTTCGTAGACTGTGCACGTAAATCGAAGTAGATTTCTTATCTAGCGCAGACGAAATTGACAACACATCGTCTGGAAAGAGGTTATCTGTCACAAAAGTGAGCAAACAAGAGAGCAGGACTTCTGGGGACGTAACCCTTTAGAAAGCAAAGGAGCACCAAAGTTGCCTTTTCTTAAGGGTACCAAAGGCGTATGAGCGAAGCTAACTCATCACATCCATCCCTAATGGATTTGTCCGCACAGGACAGAACACCAATCCAATCCTCCGCTAAAAAATCCTGAGAAAGAGGAAGGACAGTCTCGATCTTGGCCGCTAAAGCGCCAATCGTCCAATCAAGGAAGCTAAAGACTGCCAAAAGTTTTAAATTGATTCTTTACAACGTGGTCCAAACTCAGGCGCTTAAAGAAAACTTTCGCTGCGGCGAAGAAAAGCAGATCTCTCTAGAGGAGTCGATTAAACTGGAGAAGTCTCCCTGGGAGGAGGCAAGAAATCCAGGAAGAGCTTCCCCAGTTACATAAAACCTATACCTCTTACGAAAGCAACTAGAGGGAGGGTAAGCAAAAAGAGCTTCCCTAAAGTCTCTTTTCATAGAACATCCATTCCCGTCTCTTTCAACGGAAATGTCTACCGCTTTAGATAGAACAAAGTTTTTGGGAGGAGAGGGGCGGAAAGTTTTCCTCCTCATCAAAAAGTCGAAGTTGGGGAGCGCGGAGCCGCTTTCTCAAAATACTCTGGGATAAGATACCAGAAGCAATCTAAGGAGACGTGAATAACACGAGAGGTGATGTGAATCCTCCTCCTCTACTTCTTCTTCATTCTCCGATAAGCCGAAGAAGTAGAAGGAACTACAACTGACTGACGGTGTCGAACACCTTGGACTCATTCATCCCGTTTGGTTAATCTCTAACTGCCTGCGCAAAGGCGCCAGAGACGATCAAAAAACAGTTAACGTAGGCTTGGAAGAGCCCTAAATGTTCAGCAGGAGGCGGAAAAACTACTTGTGCCTCGCTTGGAGCCGCCGAAATTCGAGGCGAAACTAGGCGCACTCAGGCGTAACAGACGAAAAAGCGCCTAAAGAAACACCTTAGAACTGCTAGCTACAGCGCTAAAACCACAATCTCTACTAGTAGATGAGCCGAAAAAGGCACAGATTGAGGCGACGAACGAGCCGCTACACGGCCGAGGCGCAACCTACTATCAGGCTCCTTATAACGCTGACGGAGGAGGCGAAGAACGGCGCCTGACGCCTCTTTAAGGGACGCGAAAGGTTGCGGAAGTCTCGCCAAGAGCGCCGTGCGCACCGGAGACGAATCGCTTTAATCATTTGAAAGGAGTCTCTGACCGCAACACCTTTCCACGCTTAAAACCCGAGCCCTGGTGAGGCGCAACAGGCTCAACAAGAGAGGCGCCTGTCTGTGGCAAATCCCGGATCGGACTCCCTCTGGACTTCGGTAGTCTTCTCCCCGGTGCGGGGGAGATGGACAGTGACCCTTTGTTCCTAGGAGAGTGTCAGGACAGACAGACGCACCCTCAACTACACTCTACCTGAAGCCGCTTTCTCCAAAAAACGTCTTAACTGATACCAAGTTGCAAACCGTATTCGCTAGTACCGAAAATTTCTGATCTAACCCCTCGATCCAGCTGGCAATGTGTCGGAAGAAACTACACGGGGAAGCCGGCAGAAGTGGGTTTAGTAGGAGGAATAGGAGGTCGGAGTTAAATGAGGACAAACACTTTGAGGAGAACAGAAGAGAACAGATGCATCGCAAGACGAAGCAGAGCTAAGTCTACTTTCCCTAAGCGTGATTTTCTAATTCTGTCTTTAGCTAATTTCTCCGAGCATGAACTAAAAAAACTTCCATTGAGAATCAGGTCCACTCCACGACATCTCGTTACATGTTCGATTTGCTGAACAAACCTGTCCCCTACACTAACACATTTAGTGTGAGATGAGAATCATACTCTAATTTGGATAATCTAGTTTTACATCCTGAGATGCAAAACCTAACTCCCGACGGACTAGAATCTGACAGGCAACGCCTAAATAAAAAAGCAAAATAACAACAACGCCAAATAAAGAGTACTTCACCATTCCGAAGATCCAAATCCACAGAAAAAAAAGCGAAAGCAAAGTTCATCCAACCGCACCACCACCGATGTTCACCGGACGCCGGCAGGAAAAGAATTGGATTCACCTGGCAGTTGGACTGGTTCTCCCGGGCGAGTGGAGGGAGATGACGTCATCACACCAGTAGTTGCGACGCCGACGCACTAAATTTGAATTTAGTATCCTGCCGGCTCGTGGAAATCCACGCTCTATAATTGTTGGTAAAGACCACTACAAATAAAAAAAATACATTGTACACAATTTGCTCCAACAAACAGCAAGTAAATTCATTTACAATAACTTTTCTACAGTATGTATAATATATATGCATACATATATACATATCTCTATTTCAAGAAAATAATTCCAAATATAGAAGTAAACACAACTCCACTGTGAGCAATGGTAACTAAAAACCCTTCACTAAGAAACTGTTTCTTTTGGAACATTAGCTACATGAAGAATGGGTCCCCATAAAAATTTCAAGAAAGTGAAAATACAATTTCTATGAATATGAGCTTGGCAAAACTCATTTCATTAAGCATTAGTGATTAGATCACTTTCCTCCACAACATTAGCAAAGGATAAGTACCATATAAATATTTTTCACAAGACCTTTTGCTACTTCAGTGGTTTTCATCCTGTCTCTGTCTCAAAGTGATATAAGACTAAATACACTCAAAACAAAATTTCTACAATAGCCCACCTTTTCTTGAATAAGGCATGTAAGGCTTGAGTTTTGTATATCTGAAGCTGCAGCTGCACTCTTACTCTTTCCTGAAGGAGAGGTCCCAGTCGACAAGATTTTTGACACCAAGTTCTTTCGCCAGGCAGCTGAACGTTTCTTCTTGACAGTCTCCAATAATCGTCGTGCCGCAGGCTTTCCCAGCCCAATGTTTTCCAAGTCTTCAGGACGTACATAATCAAAATGGCTTAACCTGGTTACCTAAAAAAGAAGGCATCAATGCACCATGAGCCTCAAACAACAAAAATACTGCAATATTTTCATGTCTTTAGAGCTTTAACATCTTATCGCATACAATATGATTACATACATCTTGGTATATTTATAAGTTTTTTATTTCATATTCTTTACATTAACTGTTGACTAATCATTTATTTAACAAAAATATCGATCTCCAATGCCATTTGCTTTAAGCAATTGCTTTGCATACAATTTCTCACACACGTACACAAATGATGGCTACACTACAGTTTCAAGCACTGTAAGAAATACAATTGTAATTCTTTTTTTATTTTAAACACCACCATTACCATTTGTGCGACTCAGTGCTGTACCATTCAGAGCACAGCCTTCATTCGTTCATTTCAATGGAAAAATTCTAAGGAAGAATAAAATAAACATACAACACAATCAACTCTTATCTAGTATGCTAAATTCTTATCCAAAGCATATTACAATGTGTACTGTACTCTAGATCCTGTACAGCACTATATCAATGATAAAGGCTTAACTCACACTGCTTTAAAGGTGATCAACACTTGATCATTATTAATACTGTAAAGGAAAAAGTACAATATACAAGAGCCATACATTACCTGTAAATCATCTCGGATTCTTGTGAAAAACTGAGCAAGCTGCACATCAGCAAGTATTCCTCGAATGGTCTCGAGATCATCCTCCCCAACATCACCCATTACATTTGTCTACAAACCTGGAAATATAGTAATACTTCTCATGAATTGCTGGCAATTTCTCCTTGACAAAATATTTTAATTTCCACCATTATGTATTTCTGTAGAATATCACAGCCCCTCATCATTCAATGTCCTGAACACTGTGTTTACATTACCCATTAAGATTCTTCATCTTCATTAACCACCATACTCTGAGTTGGGATGTGTGGTTGGATATCCCCCAATCAACAATCAACTTATCATCGTAAGTGCCTGAAGATATAACCTCTCTTGTCAATAAATGATTGTTTATCCAGGCTTCAAATTATTAATCAATCAGCTATTGTTAATCTGCAGCCTGTGGCTGCTTAATTGATCAGTTTCATTACAAACAAATTTTAATAGTTAATTAACATTTGTTTGTGTGCCATGACTGTGTAACTGATCTTGGCTATCACATCATGTAACATTAAGAGAACCCCACTGTTCCAACATTATTCATCTTTATTGATGCCGTAGCAAATACTTCCAAAACCAGTCAGTCATCAATAATAATTGCTTGTTATTTATGCTCCAACAACCTGCCAGCCAACTAATACACAACTCTTCATTATGGATTTCAATTGCTTCCACTTGATATAGACGTATCTTGATTATGTATCTATCACTGGCACAATGGTTGCTATATAAGCGTTCTGGTTTAGAAATGCTATATGTATAGTATACATCTTATTGCCTTAAAACTATAAACAATTGCCTTTACCTAGCTCTACCCGCTTCAAAGCTACCTTAAAGGTGACATATTTATTTGCACAACACTCATCACACATTTATTTGTCACATACATATACAGCAGTATATGTAAAAGCATTAATGATATAAAGTGCATTCAAAACTTCTGTACCTATCAAACCCTCATTAAGCTAACACTCAATGTCTTTTCCTCCAAAAACATTTGTCTGGCACTCTTTTTCCTTCTATACATTTTCAGTCAACTTCATTGCTGTTCATTTTAGTGAACACCTACCTAATATCTTTCTTCACTAGCCATCTTCAGCCTACCATCAAAATGGCTGATGAATGCATCTTCCTTCGCCAGCTCATATCTACTTAATACTAGGCCTTAAAAAGGTTCGTATTTCTCATATAACTAGTATTCCTTTCTTTGCTGACTTATGACTCATCTAGTTTTCTCATATACCCCAGAATTCCCTCCTTTACTGAATCATGACTCATCTTGCTTACCAACAATTTGTTTCTAATTCCAGTGAAGCTTCTTGTATAGGAACTCTACCAGATATAATGACGGTGAAGATTTTTTAACCTAGTGGTCTGGTCTAGTTAGGCTACCCTATAATATTGCAATAATAATAATGTGTAGCATGATCAATTTGGAGACAACCTGATTCTCCAGTAATAATTGAACTGTGATATTTACATATGAATAAAATTCACAATCATATGCCCCTAGAAGTAAATGCATCCACTGACTTTTGTAATTGAACCTTGTAAATACAGAGGTTATTATATATATATATATATATATATATATATATATATATATATATATATATATATATTCTATCGGTGGTCTTTAGATTCCTTATAGTATTTAAAATGGCACTCCAAAGGTCAATTTGCTGCATATATTTGTATAATAAAGAATTCAACTTCCAATCTAATCCCTTGATATACGTAGCCAAAGTATCTTGTATAAAAGACGAACCCACTATGAACACAGGCTATGGGTTCTTAAGTCATTACCACTCTGTACCCCGTTTATGCAACCGAATACTTTGAGTCAAAGCTAACTAAAAGGAGACCAACATCTCAACGGGTCTAGGTACCCTAGACAAGGATTTACAAATCTTACAGGAAAAATATTACCCCTCTTATCATAGTCTACCTCTAGCTACATAACATTTCTGGGTAAAGTTAATCCTCAGCTGCCTGAGCCAACTAAATTTTGCAATGCTTACAAAATTAATCCCACTTTACGCAGTCAAACAATGTGACACTACAATATTTTTAGTAGGCAAAAGAAATTTGCCAAAGCATATGGATACTCTTGCTAATGCTAATGTACTTTACGTCTAACCTTTACGTACAGCCCCTTCTGATAGTATATCGACTGGGAACTGAAATTAATAAGGAATATCCTACAGGCTATGCAGTACTGTGATTTTCTGGATATGGTTACCTTACGTGTAATATTAGCTTGTGGAAAATAAGTCTTGGTGTCCTTCTAAGTACCTTAGGAGGCTCGGGTCCAGTTAAACGATCTAAACAAGAGGAACAGGTATAGGTAGTAGAGCAAACTTGCCTAGCCTATGTCTCGCATGACTGCCAAAGCAGATGGTATGTACGTTTAGCTAGCTCTCCACTACTCCCTCGTATTCAATATTCATAATAAAGAATTCTAATCAACAGGATGCATTCTGGCAATGCCCTAACATTCCACTGGGGAGAGTCTGGGTCAGTTAAACGTACCCCCCCTAACCTGACATCCGACCCAGGGTAGGCCTCTAATCTAATCGTTCAATAGATGAACCAACATTCACAAGGCCTACATATAAAGGAGAAAACAGAAAAGTTACTTCGCCTCCTTCAGAAAACACCCATCCAAAGGATCTCTCCTCCGTCCTACGCCAACTTCCTAGGCCTTCACCGAAGATCATCTAGGCTACTTCCTGTCATTAGGAAGAAACTTCCAGCTGCCACTTTCGGCGAAATTTCCCATCGCCTGGCGATTTCCAGCACAAAATCGGGCCAGAGGGCTCAACACGAGTTTAAAACGTCGTCGGCAATGCCTACCCAGGTCGCGAATACACCACGCCTTCCTTCAAGCCACAGCAAAGAAAGTACGTCAACCCGACCTGACAATCGAGCTCGAGCAGTACACCACTGAGCCCCAACTGACGGATGTAAACAAAACCAGCACGAAAGTATTGCCAACTCCGCCATGAGACCTTCATATCTGACACCCAGTGGCGCTCTCATTTCCCTTTCCAAGTCCTATCGGACATCGATATCCAATTAATTAAATCATTTTTTCCGCGATGAAACAACATTCCACCACATTCAAATTAATACCTGATCATAAGGAGAGACAACCCAGGTCTGGTAACGATGCTAATGCAACCGCCATCGTTTTTCCCCCCCGACGTCCTTTGCTTTTAAAGGAATATCTTTAACACAGTTTACGTGTTTCACGTGACAGGTTGGTAATTGTCGGATGATTGTTTCGTCATGGATGGTCTCAACGCACCGCGTAAAAGCACGTTTCTCAAGGCTTCTTATCACATTCACCCCGGAACAAACGAAAAAGTCTTCGGACATCCGTTTTATGTAATTCATTTAGAAGGGTGCAGAAATCGGACACCACCCACATTTCCTTTTGTAGGCCTATAATATAATAAGCAATTGCTAAATCCGCTTTGAGAAAGAAGTTTGGAACGCGAGTAATACCTGTTGTTTTATAGAAAATATAGTCCTCATTTACCCCTGATAATGTTATTTCAGTACAACTTAATATTATAATTTTCACTCCAATTTTAATTCGAGAAAATTATTCTGATGATCTGATTATATTTTTTATATATAAATATACATTTAGAAGGTCAGCTTAACCTACAACAACAAGCAGACGTTAGTAAAGCATCCAGATCTCATTCGTCATAATTTTTTTCTGGTATTTTAATAAATCGATCTCATTGCCACTATGTCAATTTTAACTAGTATCTGTTGATTTATCTTAAAATAGCAAAAACACACTCGTCTACCAATTAGAACACAATATATAGGGACTATCGTTGATACTGTAAGTCCCTATAACGGCAATGAATCACCTGATCGCATAATGAATCCACAACCTTGGAGGTCACTGCGTGTACAGCATCTTAAGAATTGTATTTTGAGCGCTCTCACCGGATCCTCTTCTTCCATACTCTCTCTCTCTCTCTCTCTCTCTCTCTCTCTCTCTCTCTCTCTCTCTCTCTCTCTCTCTCTCTCTCTCTGTGTTGTGTGTGTGTGTGTGTGTTGTGTGTGTGCGCGTATGTGTCATTAAAGAGGTGGTCACTGCAAGAGCCCGTGACTGATCATCCAACAAATAGTCTCTCTCCCTCTCTCTCTCAAAAAGGTCAAAAAGGTCAAAATGCAATATCAACAAGAGCCACTTTTACCCACAATGATTCATCGTTACATACGTCATTGCTGTCGTTCTTGCGTTATTAAGGAAGAAATCAGGAACGCAGATTTCTTAAGCAACTGGCGACAAATTTCGTCATGCCCAACCTTTCATTCGCACCTCTAACGGAAACCAGCTGTTGCTTTCTGAGATTGCCGTGACGTACAGTGGTAAAAATCACTGAGTTGAAGGCGTTAGATGTCAAAATATTAAATAATTACGAGCATTTGACTGACCGATATCAGTCATGGAAATTACAATTCAGTCCGTAGTCGCTTGATGCCTTTCTAAAGAGAGAGAGAGAGAGAGAGAGAGAGAGAGAGAGAGATTGTCAATCTTTTGATGACACTCATCCTTCGTAAAACCTTAAGTTTAGTAAATAAACAACATAACGTCAATGCGTGCATCGAATCTGAGACTTTTTCTGACTGAGTGACTGGACTACCACAATAGTGATCATATACGTTGGCAATACTTAATAGTGTCAAATTTGTTGGTACATCGGAACGATTAATGTTTAAAAGACTTATTTATCAATTTATTTATCCATTTATAAGTGTCAATTTTAACTGAGAAGCAATGAAGCAAGATATGCTCTGATGCATAACATGCAAATCTTTCCATTTTCTGAATGAACGGGTGTTAGACACAATGCGCTCTCTCCTCTCTCTCTCTCTCTCTCTCTCTCTCTCTCTCTCTCTCTCTCTCTCTCATAAGATACCAACCCGATTGTATTTTATGAATAATAATAATATAATGATGATAAAATCAATGGTACTAAAGCTGCTGTAATCTTCAATATAATAAAAATGAAATCATAGAATTTCCCGATGCTTTATTATATTTTTAAAATTTTCCCATTGTCTTTCTTGAGAGAGAGAGAGAGAGAGAGAGAGAGAGAGAGAGAGAGAGAGAGCCTTTATTTTTAGGTGTTGATTGGTACTACGAAATAAGAAGAAATCGACTTCCCTACATATTTATTAAAACAAAGCAACATCGAATCAGGTCTGCTTGTGGATGGGTGACCACCAAGCAAACCCATACGTTAGCACATAAGCTCCTGCGACCATCATTGGAGGTACAAGGACAAGCAACCTCATTCCAAAAATCAGTGCCTAAATCTTGCAACAGACGGTAGGAGCCTGCTGTGATTGGCTATGGATCACAATGAGGCCTGAGGAGGCAGAGGAGTCAGGGGAGATTGATGGTATTCTCTGGAAACGGAAGAACACCTCAGATAGCCTCATTGTTGTCACTACAAATCAAACGCTCCGTTGTTGAGGTCACAAGTGTTCGCAGCTGCTGCCAGTTGAACACGCTTTCAGCAGGCCACTGACCCTCCTCTTTCATAACAAAGGCTATCTTTAAAGCTATATCTATTAAATTCGATTGATTACAGATGCTGGTATGTTATTTTGATCTCAGTTCAAATGGTGTTAACGATAATGAAAAAAACATGAGCCTAACACACACTCGATTCAGACGTACGCTATGCATGAGTGGAATGCTTCCCTGCCATGTCACGAATGGGAAATTCCAATACTTATCCAGCCCAGTCCTGAAGAGGACGGCGGAAAGAATAAGGAAGGAACGGGGAATGCTGAAGCAGAAAGAGAATGCCAAAGCAACTATCCCAGTGCGTTCGAGGGTTACTAAATGCGAATAAAATCAGGAGATTTGAGACGTAAAAGAGATCTTCTGTCATGTCAGTCATGTGTATATGAGTCTTGACAGGAAAACTAGCATTATACGTTTCCTGTTTATTTCAAAATATATTTTCACATAAACTGATAATACTTGTGTCCGGTTCCTTGAGTTGCTATTTTTCTCGTTTTGGTTTGCAGAAAGGATTTTCCAGAGAAAGATCATAACTGAGAATAACTGGAAAGGTGTTCAAACCACGTCAACAAACTGCCTTAAACAAAAGTCTTCAAGCAAACGTAGAAAGAAAAGGCCTCCAATGTCTAGAAAATAAAAGACATGAAGCCAACACTGCACAGACTCTCCAATACTCCCTGTTTCATAAGTCGTTGACGTCAGCTAGATCATAGTCTTTAAGTCGCACATGTCAATTACTGGGTACGACAGCCGCAGTAATTGTACGCTTTTCTCCACTACGAGCTACTACAGCAGCAAGAGCCCTTGCTGGCATAAGGCCAGCTCACCCATCAACAACAACAAGAGAGCTGAGTACACTTCGGATACACTCCTGGTGCCCTCCTCTTTAGTGCCCGCATTTTTGCAATGAGTTCGTACCACTCATTTTGCAAAGCGTCAGCGTGTGTAACCAAGGCCAACCGATGTGAACTCGCCGGGGTAGTACTAGGGAACCACATACCATAGTACCACACCGCCTAGTATATAAATAGTTTGCGTTTAACTCGTCTTAATATTACTCAATACATATCGTGATTATGTTTTTCTTGTTTTCGCTCATGGATATTCTATTCTTTGGGAACTAGCTTGGCAATCTAATGATGACCTTTCCGGCATAATCCCTAATGAATGTGAACTCTGGTTGAATAATATTGCTAATTACTTTTTTTATGGTGGCTTAAAGAGGAGGGCACCAGGAGTGTATCCGAAGTGTACTCAGCTCTCTTGTTGTTGTTGATGGGTGAGCTGGCCTTATGCCAGCAAGGGCTCTTGCTGCTGTAGTAGCTCGTAGTGGAGAAAAGCGTACAATTACTGCGGCTGTCGTACCCAGTAATTGACATGTGCGACTTAAAGACTATGATCTAGCTGACGTCAACGACTTATGAAACAGGGAGTATTGGGGAGTCTGTGCAGTGTTGGCTTCATGTCTTTTATTTTCTAGACATTCTGCTGTCTACAACGGGATATGCTGTCATAATTTGCCAAATAATTCTATATTGGATAATCGATCAATTAGTAGTATTCCTTGCATGAATGAGATATTCTAAGGGGTGCAATATTACATATTTCACACGTATTAACACAAAAAACCAAGGCCACGAAACAATTTCTCCTGGGAGCCTTTCTCATTCTCACTTTCTCGCTAGAACTCTTCAGTGAAGTTCCACACCAACAAAAACAGCTTCAGAACAAATGAATGGACCCATTTGTTCTTTTCGGCGCGAAGCGTAATGTTGCCGAGAGCCGAGGCGCATTAACCCGAGGCAATACATCAAACCACCCGGGTGTTGAAAGAATTTAATTGCCTCTTCTTCACCATTACGGCTCCTGCAAGGTAAATAAAGAGCAAAATCCCGGTGCACCTTCAGAGACGCTGCATAGCGTGACTTCCCCGCTGAAGTCTTATTGATCTACACCTTTCTTAATTGGTGGCGCGCTTTCCCGACCTTTTCGTATAAACTGTTGATGAATTTGATAGACTCAGGAAATGACGGAGCGCTTTCTCCGTTGGGAGGGGCGCGCGCCAAGGAAGTTGATCCAAAGCAAGGGAGGGGCGCGCGCCAAGGAAGTTGATCCAAAGCAAAATTGTCTGGGATGTGCTTGTTACGATTCTGTCATGCTTTGCAATAGAAGGAAAGAATGTTGTTTATGACGACGATACGACGCGACCTGCTGCACTTCTCGATTGATTCATTAGTGACAAATGGGCGTCATAACATGCTCGTACAAGTTCGACGGGAGCAGACTGCGCTTTCAAAACAAGAAGAAGAAGAAACACTAAACAGCTCTTGCGTTTTACAAACAGTCTGCAGTAAAGCAAGGGAATCAGCCTACTGTTCGAACTGTCATGTCGGCAAGAGAATGCTTGATACATGAGCCCAATAAATTTTCGAGTTCAAGTGGCTTTTATGACTACTTCCTCTTGACCGAAGCTCTATGAAGTACATTCAGAGCATGAAAGCTTTTAAGGGTGGTCGAGAGGTTCCAAGGGCCAATAAAAAAGAGGGTTCACTCGCATATATTCAAGTCCACGGGGTCATGTTCCATGGTCAGGATATCAGCAATTTCCGTTGGGACACTAGGCTAAATTCGTCTGAATGAGTTTATACAAGGTAATATAAAAATCGACTAATATCTTCAAATTCCATTAAATACAATGATACGTCTGTGAACTGTCTTCCCTGAGAGCTTATGCAAAAGGCGACTGAATTTTTTATGTATACTACTTGTCATTCATAGACCATCGTTGCGTCATTGTCCTTGAACCAGATATTGTCGCTTCGAAATATCATGTCACACATAAGCCAATCATGCGCTTATTTTTCTGCAGACATTGGCGGAAAACTAGAGCACAGCAAAAGTACGTGAAATTTGAGTCTAGGCCTATCTGCTCTCTCTCTCGCTCTCTCTCTCTCCGCGCTTATTCGCCAATCATGCGTCTACTTTTCTGTAGACATTGGCGGAAAAAGTATGTGAAATTTGAGTCTCTCTCTCTCTCTCTCTCTCTCTCTCTCTCTCTCTCTCTTCGGGCTTATTCGTCAATCATGCGCCTATTTTTCTGCAGACATTGGCGGAAAACTAGAGGACAGTCAAAAGTATGTGAAATTTGAATCTAGTCCTATCTGGGCTCTCTCTCTCTCTCCGCGCTTATTCAATTACGATGCAGGGGTGGGGGGTGGGAGAGGGGCTTTCTGAATGACTTTATACAACTCTTGGGTTCCTCAAGGGTTCAAGTTTTTGTAAAGATTGGCTGAACCGGGAAGGCAGACAAACAACCAAAAACGATGAAGGATGCTTCCAAAGGTCGCCTCAATTCATCACACGTCATCGGTTAGCGCGCTAAGTATCCTTAACACACGTGCGGTTAATTCATTCAGACATAACCATGAATGGGATGACTTGTAATGCAAAGGTCAACACGACTTCAGGGCAGAGAGGTCTGCACAAAATCAGCTGGTATTTATTTATTTACTTTTTTTCAAGGTGAATTGAACTAGATATAGAATTTAGACCGAATGTCGAGTACGAGGTCATTCGGCGCTGAAACTGAAATTGACGGTCAAAAGTTTGAAAGGTGTAACAGGAGGAAGACCTCAAAGCAGTTGCGCTGTGAATCATTGTTAGTAGAGGGTGGACAGTAAGATGGGAGAAAGAGAATATGAAAGGAGGTAGAGTAAAAGGGAATGATAGGAGTCGCAGTTAGGGGCCGAAGGCACGCTGCTAAGAACCTTAGGTAATGCCTACAGTGCACCGCATGAGGTGACATGACGGCACTGTCCCCTACGTGTTTTGTAACATTTTATAAGTTGGTCGTCTCGTGAACAAAATTACGATAATAATAATAATAATAATAATAATAATAATAATAATAATAATAATAATAATAATAATAATAATAATAATTCGCATGTCACTAACTTTCTGCACATAACCTTTACTCGTGGTCGCGCTAACAAACAAAAACTCATTCTTCTTCTTCTTCTTCATTTATCATCAACATACCAGGAACCACTTCCTCTAAGGTGTGACTTCTGAAGAAAACATGACACCCATCGCTGCCCCATCCACCAACTACCAATCATTATCTTTATCATCAACCCTGTCAGAACATTAACGAAGGACTGTAAAAGGGTCACTCATCGATAGTTCTCATTCATAATCCATTAGTCTACCCTGGTTGTCTACAGATTTATGTTTAGAATAACAACCTGGTGTCGTTTCTGTTGTTGCTGTATAGAGCAGAACAGAGGCTAGAACTCAGTCCTAGGGCCATGCGCTGGGAACTATCAGGTCATTCAGCGCTGAAACTGAAACTGGCAGGCAAGGGTTCGAAAGGTGTAACAAGAGGAAGACCTCAAAACAGTTGCACTATGAATCAATTGTATAGGAGAGGGTGGAATGTAAGATGTGAGAAAGAGAATATGAACGGAGGTACATTAAAAGGAATGAAAGGTTGTTGCCGCTAGGGGGCTAAAGAAAGGACGCCGCAAAGATCCTTGAAGTGGTGCCTACAGATTTAAGCTGGCCCTCATGCCACCACCACGGTCTCTTGCTTCTGTAGAACAGTAACGGAAATAGCGTTTATTTAAGCCCGCTCACTCGTTTCGGATACGCGGATACTACAGTATAGTCTTGTCGGTCATAATTCTTTCAGAGAAAGTTTTCGTGGTTCCTCCGACTTTGTTTCGGGTTTCAGCCGACACCTTCTTTTGTCTGGATTCCCTCAGAAACAAAGAAATAAAAGAAAAAGGCGAAAGAGACAGTGGTACTATCATTCCTTCGCCTTTAAAGATCCCTTGAAAGCTTTAGCGGGGGAGAGGAAGAACAATGGGAGGAGGAGGAGGAAGTGGAAGAGGAGGAGGAGGAGGAGGAGGAGGAAGAAAGGAGAAAACAGAAGACACACAGGCGCTGGAGGAGGAGGAAGAGGAGGAAGTGGAGGAGGAAGAAAGGAGAAAAAAGAAGACACACAGGAGCTGGAGGAGGAGGAAGTGGTGGAGGAGGAGGAGGAGGAGGAGGAAGACAGGAGAAAACAGAAGACTACACAGGAGCGCTGCAAAAGAATGACGGAGAGGATATTTCAATTGAACCGAGAGTGCGCCCAGTGCGAAAGAAGATGATTGAGGAAATGAAACCAATTGAGGATATATATGGCGACTCAAGGAGCCGTGTGTATATTAAAGGCAAAGTGTGTGTGTGTGTGTGTGTGTGTGTGGGTGGGTGGGTACGCGCGCGCGCACGTTGTTTATTCCTGTTTATTCCGCATTCTTCGACCGGAAGGAAGTTAGTGAGTCATGGGGCCGACTCCGGTTTCTTTCTTCAACAGAAGATTTCATTAGGGGAGAGAGAGGAGAGAGAGAGAGAGAGAGAGGAGAGAGAGAGAGAGAGAGAATAGCTTCAATTTCTTCACGTAGTCTTATGAATAATTTTAATCATCTTGGAAGCTCTGCATGGGAATACTTCGAACCCAAGGTCTATAGATGTAGTTGACCTTGACTTCGCCTATACTTCTTATCTTCGGTGATAAGAGATTCCCACTTATTCTTTGCCCTTTCTTTCCCATTCTTAATTTCTTCTTCTTCCTCTTCTTCTTCTTCTTCGTTTGCTGGTCTGTTTCTCTCAGGTCGCTTAGAAATCTATAGGGCTCTCACGTCTCATCTCTCGTTCTCTTTTCTTGAGTTGTAGTAAATCTTCGTTTCTTTCTTTCTTTCAAGAACCTTTGTTTCTCTTATCGCGAGAGATCCCCCCTCCCCCCCCCCTCTCTCTCTCTCTCTTGGACATAATTAGATGCAAAACACGTCAAACAGGACGACGCAAGAGACTCAGCAGACGTTACAACACTCATCACATTCTACGCATTCGTGTATTCGTGCTATCGATTCTTTCGTGAAAAAAGGAGTGGAATATACAATTTAGGGCAAAGACCAAGCGCTGGGACCTATGAGGTCATTCATTGTTAAAACAGAGGATTTAAACGTGTACCATGAAGCTATTGTCAGGAGAGGGTTGATTAAAGTCAGATGGTAGAGAGAGAGACTATGAACAGAGGTACGGTAAAGGGAATGAAATTGGCTGCAGCTAGGGACCGAAGGGACGCCTACAGTGCACCGCTTGCGCGAGGTGCTATGGCGGCACTAATCTCTTTCGGGATTCGTGACAAAGGAACCATATAGTAAGACTTCGTTAAATCTTAATAATTCATTATTTAGTTCTTTGTAATACATGCGATTCGTGTATCTGGATTTTTTAATGTTTATTCACGAAGAGAAAGTTCAAAAGTTCAACTTGTAATTCCCGTAATTCGGTTCTTAAATGTACATTCACAAAGAGAATAAAGTTCAGTACAGCAAGATTCGGTCGTCTGAGATGTCACAAGAATATTTTGTACTCTTCTGAATTCTTAGCTGTCGAACTCAAAAAGCTCCTCATTTATAAGTACGTCAGCAAATGTTCTTATAGCTGTCGAACTCAAAAAGCTACTCATTTATAAGTGTGTCAGCAAACGTTCCTATAGCTGTCGAACTCAAAGTTCCTTATTTATAAGTATCTCAGCAAATGCTCTTAGCTGTCGAACGCAAAGCTACTCATTTATAACTGTCAGCAAATGAGTAGTCTTTTTAATGAACATTACTATAGCGGCGACCTTCACGCGAACTAGTATACTAATTGGGAACGTGCTTTTACAAGCCAGCGTGGCCTTGTGCAGCATTAACACGGGTGTGAATTTCTCATTATTTGAACAAATGTTTACATTTTCTTGAATGCTACACTCGCGCGTGCACACACACACACACATACACACATATATATGAAAGTGTCACAGGTGAGTCTCTAATAAGGGTAATATTTTTCCAAATTAACACTTGCGTGTACAAACGTCGACAAGAAGTTCGGGAATAAATGAAACTGTGTGTGTGTGTACGTGTATGTTCTTGTGTAAGGTTTGTAGGTGTACATACCTTGTGTCTTCGCTCAGGAAGGTCATTACGGTAAAGAATAAGGATCTGATATGAAAGGCCGTTAAGTACAATTCTTCTTGACATTGAGAAAATGGAAAATATCGACCTCGCATCTCTCTCTCTCTCTCTCTCTCTCTCTCTCTCGTCTCCATCTCTCTCTCTCTCTCTCTCTCTCTCTCTCTCTCTCTTTGTAATTCTCAGCGTCTTCATCTGTCTAGGAAAGTAATATGTGTGATGTCTTTTCCGTCCTCCCTGGTTGCTGCTCCCTTCAGGGAAATGTGGTTCGCACAGAGAGAGAGAGAGAGAGAGAGAGAGAGAGAGAGAGAATCCTTTGGAGTGACTCCATTTCCACCCACCCACCCACCCCCCCTCCCCCACCCCCTTTCAGGAGTAATAACTTTTGGGGCCCACATTCGGAAGAGAAGGATACTATTACATGCTTTGCTTTGGGTGTGTTGTGCGTCTGGCTGTCTGACACTGAGAGAGAGAGAGAGAGAGAGAGAGAGAGAGAGAGAGAGAGATGCTGTTGACGTAGCCGAGATTAAGCTTGCCTTAAACCAAACACGGGCTCTTGGATATGAGTAATTAATAGGGAAAGTGCGCAGCTTCGTACCGTCTAGTTACTGAAGACTGCAGTTAGATATTGTGAGTTTCTTATTCACAGTCGCTTTGTAAATGATAAAGAACAGATCTTTAACCGGCTTGATTATAGAGAAACTACGTCTATAGATTAATAACAACAGTGGCAGAGATAAGACTGATCAGTGACGTATTCAACAGGACAAAAGCGCAGCATCATTGTCCTATTAAGCTTCGCGACATCACACGACTCCTATCACCCGGTCATCGAATCGCCAACTAGGTTAGTGACATCATATGACTAAGGAGTCTTTGTACGATTGTTAATATATAGATAACATACCTTTAGGACTTCGTTAAAATAAAAGTAATCGATGCTACTGGTCTCTTGAAGGACGCGGGAACTGAAAAAGCAACGAGATCACATTTAAGAACTTTGGACTCAAGAGTTCTGTGCAAGACCAGAGACGCTGACATACATAATATACACGTAGATTTGGATGGGGACAGAGGCGACCTACTCCTACTGGGCTAGTGACCGTTGGCGTCCAAGATTGACGCCATCTTGTCTCGGGGGGAGCGAGATGCAATGTGAATAAATAGACCTGGTCATAAAACCGCCAAAAATTTCGTTAATTACGGAAAAGTTTTCAAAATTTTGCAAATGGACTACCGTCTCAGATCATAGCTGATGACCCTGACTGCCATCTATATCTGGTTGCTTTGTCACTGATGCAACGCAAGACTGCCCGTGGTAAGATGGCTGCCACTATTACATCAATTGACGCGTGAGTGTCGCATCTACTTCCTCTACCTCTATGCGGGAGTGACTCAAAAGAAGCAAAAGTTTTCTCCCTTTTCTTAGTATTCAGTAAAAGAAGAGACTCTTGAGGTGGCTTTGCCTGTCCGTCCCCAATTATTTTTCAGTCCTTCAGATCTTGAAAAATACTGAACCTAGAGGTCTGCAAATTGGTATGTTAATCATCCTCCCTCTAATCATCACACATACCAAATTGCAACCCTCTAGCCTCGGCAGTTTTTATTTTATTTGAGGTAAAAGTTAGCCATGACAGCACGTCTGGCACCGCACGGCCGGCTGAGAGTTTCGCGGGACGCGGCTCATATATACGGCATTATACCGAGACCGCCGAAGATACATCTATTCTCAACCTAGACCTAGTTTTCCGTGGCCTTGATTATACGCTGTACGGACAACTCGATTGCGCCGAAGAACTTAAGAGGTCACCAAGTGAATTCAAAACCTGCTTTACATTGTATCGATTCCATTCATCGGTTGGGTTCATCCGGTTAATTCTAGTTAACGCTTCGTGATCGGCAGTTAGAGTGTGTGACTCCTGCTTCCCGAGTCTCCCAAAACCGCAAGATGGAAAGAGAGAGAGAGAGAGAGAGAGAGAGAGAGAGAAAGTAGACCCTCCCAACCATTCCCCCTCCTCCGTCGTAATCCGACTCTCATTTTTTTTCTTTCTGCCTTCAAAGTCGTCCACCCCAAAAACACGCGAACTTGAACCTCTTTTATTTAATAACAGTGGCGATTCACCAACCGAAACTAAGCTTTAAGAATATATATATGAATGTCTTTTACTGTAATGCAACAGCATAAAATGAAGATAAAAGGCCCATTAAACACTACTTGAACGTTGCAACCCTATATTTCGAGCACTTCCTTCTGTGCTCCTGATCACTGGTAAAATATGAACATAGGATATCTTACATATGTTTGTATATAAACTCTTGTAAGATATCCTAGTCCATAGTTTACCAGTGATCAGGAGGACTGAAGGAAGAGCTCGAAATATAGGGTTGCAACGTTCAAAAAGTGTTTTTATGGGCCTTTTATCTTTATATATGTATATATATATATGTGTGTATATATATGTATATATTATAATATACATATATATATATATATATATATATATATATATATATATATATATATATAAAATCATACTACAGGTGTAAGTAACCATACACAAACATGTAGACAGATTCGTACGAGACCAAAACATGAGAACTTCCCTCCCTATCGTTTCGTTAGCACCCAAAATCCACAATTCACTTCCATAAAGGATGATTGGCTCAACAATTCCTTCACACATCCCCAGACCTTCCTTCCTGCTATCCTCTGCTTTGCTTCCAAAACTCTTTGCAGAGATCCTACAAGCTACTTTGTTGTTATTGCTATTGTTGCTGTTGTTTGTTTGGGGGTAGGAAAGGTCTATGGAAGAGCCTAAGAGGGTCTGAAAAGGTGTTTCGCATTGAGTGAAAGATACAGGAGTTTTAGGAGAGGATATTCATAATTTATTTATTAGAATGAAAATGTAAAAAATAAATCATGTGCACGTTAAACAGTACAGAATGATTATTTGTAATAAAATATAGTGTATTTATTTTAATGTTCGTTGGTGAAACAAAGCTCTATCTGACTGTAGATTTTAGCATGTTTTAATATACGTTAAAAGTTAGGAATATGATGTTTACAACTTAATACGTAAGGGGGAAATCTTGTACTAATCACGAGTAAGCTTGAGGTCGGATGACGCCTTGTTATTATTATCCTTATTATTATAATCATTATTACCATTCACAGTTTGCATGCAGTTTTATGAACGAAACCAAAAATATGGCTGACTGATTGTAAGTTATATGGCGTCCCATCACATTTGATGCAGTAAACAATTTAATGGTAAATAACATAAATAGGTAAATAAATCAATAAATGAATAATCAAATAAATAGGCACGTAAATATAAAAATGAATTGATAAAATCGTGTCACTACAACGAAAAAAAAAAAAAAAAAAAAAAAAAAAAAAAAAAAAAAAAAAAAAAAAAAACAAAAAAAAAAAAAGGAGACGCAACGGGCGAATAACATACCATAAAAGTGGCAGCCAGAAGGAATCTTAACTATTGTATATTGTGGCATATATACTGTCAACACCACCCGCGCATGCGTACGAAATTCTCTGAATCTCATAATAATAATAACATCCTCTTTAGCAAGTGTTGCACGTCAATCATACCGTGCAGAGTTGTACTACATACAGATGGGGGGACCTCTCTCTCTCTCTCTCTGTTTTATACTGAGCAGATTTCATGTATATCCCGATGAATATATGATAAATTCTAGTTCTGCAATTTAAGACCAAAACAGGAAGGAAAATATAGACACATTCCGTTAAAAGAATATGTATATATATATATATATATATATATATATATATATATATATATATATTTAATTTATTTATTTATTTACTTAATTTTTTTTTGAAGGGCGGAGTAAATACAGAAAATGGCAACCTGTTTTACAGCCTCAAAGGCACAGGTTCGGTTCCTGGTTGGGGCAAGAGGAGGAGGAGGAGGAGGGCAGTACTACAAGCAATGAAAGGGATGATAAAGCAGGACCGACTGACCAACAGAACGCGCCTGAACAGCAACCCCTATCTAATCGAACGCGCCCCGTCCGTCCTCGTGGCAGCGCGAAGCGGCGTTTTTTTAAGAGACGCCTTCTGACAGAGAGGTTCAGGACGCAGTCTGCTTGATGGATAGATGCGCCTGAAAGAAAACTCCGGTGGCAACATCCGAGAGAGGGAGAGGAACAAAAGCCTAGTAGTCAATAACTTGAGAGTGGGACGAAAAAAAAAAAAAAAAAAAAAAAAAAAACTCGCGATTGATTGACCGTCACAGCTGACGAAAAAAAAAAAAGGTTGGTAGATAATACGACCAGTCTCAGGCCGGAAAGATTGCACGAGAGAGAGAGAGAGAGAGAGAGAGAGAGAGAGAGAGAGAGAGAGAGCTGAATTAAGGTCCTCTGTTACTAGGCAGTTTCAAGATCATGCAGGTCCTCAGAAAAGCAAAAATAAAATAAACATAAATAATAAAAAGAAGAGAGAGAGAGAGAGAGAGGGGGGGGTTGGGGGGGGGGGGACTGGATTAAGGTCCTCTGCTACTAAGCAGTTTCAAACCAGGTCCTCAGAAAAAGCAAAAATAAAAAGAATAAAAAAATTTAAAAAAGGGTCCTCAGAAAAAATAAAGAAATATAAAAATGAAAAAATAAAACTAAAAGAAAATGGAGGGCTGAGAATGCGAGAGGCTTTTAACCTCAAAGGAAGCAATATCCTCGCCTCGTTGAGAGACGTCGAGAACGTCACGGAAAACAAAAGCAGCTGTAGAATTCGAGAATTCGAGAGTGGAGCAGTGCAATCTGAGAGCTGCCGAATTCCACGAAGTTCAATAGGGGGGGGGGTTTGGGGGGGGGGGGGAGAGGGAGGGAGTACGTGTCGCATCTTGACATCTCAGCAGGAAGAGGTAGAAGCATTACTAAAAGCAGTGCTTTTCGCTATATAGTCATCCATACGACCCATTAGCGATCGTTCAATTGTGGGGTGACGTTCCGTTCCGTGCGGACCTTGGAACAATGCTCCTTGCTATGGTCGTCCATACGACCCAAGGCAAGGCAAGGCAAGTTCAACTCGCGACGTTCCGTTCCGTTCCGTTCCGTGTGGACCTTGACAGGGGAACAAACGTGCTGGGGTCACACATTCGCGTATCACGACGGTGTATGCCCACGTATGTGGATCGTGGGCATCATCGCGGTGAAATGACCTTGAATAGCTGGTAAACAGGACACGGGCTAACGGACGTAAAGCGAGCACCGTAAATTGCGCCGCAAATGTACGCGCAAAGAAAGCAAGGTCGGACGTCTACCTGAAACTAACGCCGATATTGTAATGCTCTATGTACGTCAACTTCACGTCAAGACCACGCCCACCGTTGTGATGCCGTAGGGTACAAAAGGGCGGGCCTGTGAACAGAGCTTGCCGTTCCGTAAACAATCATTGTAACAGCTCGTCTCTTCGTTGTTTTCCTACAAATTTATCTATTTTAGTTTTATGGTAACTTTTTGATAGTAGCCATCTGTAATATATATAATATGTAATTAATGTAACATCACAAATAAATGAACATAGGATAAGTACTATGTAAGACTAACACTAGAATTTTCTTGCTTCGATTTTACCATTCAGACATACAATTAGACATATAAAACTGTTGACTATGGGCGATTTAAATTTAAGCGATATAGAATAACATCTAATAACTTATCAAACATTTTTGGAAATAAATAGGAATTCTACCTATTCAAGATAATATTTTTTAGATGAATATAAGAATTCCTCTCAGATATTTACATTATTTGTTACACCATTATTGTAAGACTGCTATTCAGAAGAAATAAATATCTTCGACAAGGGAATGTTCTGTCCCTCGTCAATGGGGGTAGCTTCATGGAGAGTTTCCGTGTCGCTGTCATCAGTCAGAATCTCATCCAACTCCGACTCCTGTAGGTGGAAGTTGACATTTTCCCTGTTCTGAATGTCTGCAGGAGTGGTTGTAGGAGTGGCTGTAGGAGTCTTTTCCGGGCCGAAAGAAGGTCCTGCAAGATGTGACGTTGATGGTCCATTCCTTGGTCGTTTTAGGAGGTTAGGCATCTTGAAGGGCGCTGTGGAGAGCTTGAAGGAAACTTCTTGTCTTGGGAGACGGAAACAACAGCTGACCTGAGGGCGCCGACCTGACCTTTTATACCACGCTACAGCGTTGCCATGTCGTACAGGGTTGTAAATGTGTGAATTGGTTTCGCCGTAGGCTACAGCGCAATTAGGAGGCCCGCGTGCTTCGCCGCGGAAAGAAAACAACGACGGCGAACGATGCTGGTGACCCTAGCGCTTACCCCGCAGCAGTCACCGTGGGTCCCAGGTGCAATGCCTGGAGCTACGTCAGGTGACATTTGGCGTGACCACCCACGACTTGTTTTGAACATTTCAAAACTGGAGCGGGCTACGGCGCCCTAGTGGGCGGAGCTTAGCGCCCGGACGACCCGTCACCGTACGTCTACGATTGTACGTATGTTTTACGTTACATTTACGGTTTACTGACGTAAGCTGTTGCCAACTACCAATTTCTGCTCATGCGTGGGCGTGCGTGCGTTGATACGTGAATGTGTGACCTTAGCATAAACGTTCCACCTGGCGATTAAATTTGTCTCGCTACGGCTACCAGAATAAAATGTTTGATTTCCGATCCATGCATAGTTAAAAAAAAAAAAAAAAAAAAAAAAAAAAACTATTTAACTTTGTTTCCTGGTATAGTAAGTTCCAGAAGTGAAGCGACAAATTTCAGAATTGATCGTACTTCCGAAACTCTCGTGGGGTTGCCAGTTAGTATATTTTATTCCAATTATTGTCATCCTCTTAATCTGATAATACGTATCAGTGATTAACTGTAGAAGCACAGAAAGTATTTCCCCAGTGAATGATCAATGTTAGCTCAATAATTGTTTATTTAAAAAAAATCCCCATAGAGACATCTGCGGCTCTCAATATGTGATATCAAGTGTTCACCATTGAGTGGCAGCAGGAACCGAGTGCATAAGCATTGGCCTAGTATGATGTGTAAATTAACTCTACTTTTATAGCGTTATATCGAAAGTTATTATGATTTCTTTTGATAAAGCACAAAGAAGTTTAGCATCTGATTAACTGAAATATAAATAATCACAAGTTGGTGTGTAAAAAAAAAAGAGAAAGAAATCCAAGTTATATGCGCGTTTAGCATTGGCTACATGGTTAGCCCTATTCAAGAATCAAGGAAATATATTTTTCAGCTTGTTAGTTAATAATTTCATTGAATTCCTCAATTGTGCAAATTTTTGCATGCGGAATTGCGTTCAGGGTCGCACCAAACGAGTATTTTCGTAGGTTTCCACTTTTTTTTTTTTTCAGTGCATAAGTGAGACTATTCTTGCCCATACGATCCGAAGTGTGAATATGCTTGGCGAGCATTATTTTAATTCGAGTATCTCCTGTTATGCTCTCTCTCTCTCTCTCTCTCTCTCTCTCTCTCCTCTCTCTCTCTCTCTCTCTCTCTCTCAGGATCTTTTATCTACTCAGGAATAACCAGAGGCCTGTTTTTAAGAATCGAGCACTTGGCCTATCGCCATGCTCGGGTTCTATATATATAACATATATTTCTATTAATAATATATATATATATATATATATATATATATATATATATATATATATATATATATATATATATAGATATATATATATATATACATATATATCTATATATATATTATATTTTTAAATATATTATATATATATATATATATATATATATAATATATATATATATCTATATATATAATATATATATATATATATATATATATATATATATTACTATAATATATATAAATATATATCTAGTATATGTACCCATAAAATCAAAAAAAAACCTAAATTTCTGTTATCCAATAATGCTTGACTGGATCGATCTGATCACTGGTTGCCCGTGGAAACATGAATTGGGGTGATATCACTCCCTTATGATACGCCCACTTACGCAAATTCAGTCTTAAATTTCATGGTTAGAATATGATTAGAAGATTTGAGATTAAAAGTTGAAGTGAAAAAGGTGAAGTTAGGGTTATGGGTAAAGGTAGAGGTAGAGGTAGAGGTAGAGGGGGAGGAGGGGTGATTGGGGTCTGTCGTCTCCCTACTTAAACAGGTGGTGATTTTACGGGTGTTCTGGTTGCTTGCGACCGTCTTTCTTATTTTTTATATAGCGAGTCTATTTCCCAGGTGCAAGGACAGGTCCCAGTGTCGGTTCTACCTTTGCCTAAATGACAGACAGCGGCCCTGCATTGTAAGCCTTGGTATTCCCGGAACTAGGCCTAGTCACCTGAAGGTAGCAGCAACAGTTAGAGCCTTGCTCGAAGATGGTGTTTTATGCTCAGTCCCAGAAACTAAAATCCGAACTACCAACCACACTCAACTTCTCTGTTGAATCTAGGTGCATTTCATGGTTGATTATGTTTAATGTTGCGGAGATAATCCCTTTACATTCTATTGATATTTGCATGGTTTTATGCATCTTCGATAAAATAATTGATAATACAGTATGATATTAAATATTCGTTTCCACATTGCTCGAAATATACACTGGTAATGTTGGTAATCCTGTGTAGAACGAAAATTTCAAATTGTTTTGTTTCTCTAGTTTGAAGTAATTACTACACTTTAAAACAATTACTATTACCGTAATTTTTTCTTATGATTGTTACAAATATCAAAGATTTTATATTTGTGCATCATATGTTAGCTTTATCTTGCTTGATAGAGCTTTCACTGTAGAACAAAAATATGTTTTTCAGCTACGTGCTGTAGTTGCCAGTTAGTGAATTACGAGCAAAATCCTCTGAAATTTGTCGCTTCACTTCTGGAACTTACTGTACTATACTTCAACCATTCGTGTGATTCTGGGAGGTTGTACCATACCTGTAAGGACGACATGAAACACCACAGCATGATCTTGCATCACAGTACAACCCTTTTCTAGCAGGGACTTAACTAATAGTGGTTTCTAACGCGCCATTTGGTTAGGGAGTTATTACTGTTCCATGAACCACGAAGAAATGTATTATTTAAATATATACCAGGTTCCTTCTCCTCTTTTGACCAAAATAACCGGCATGAGGGCAATCATATAGGATTAGTTTTGTTTTATATATATATATATATATATATATATATATATATATATATATATATATATATATGTATATATATATATATATATATATATATATATGTGTGTGTGTGTGTGTGTGTGTGTGTGTGTGTGTGTGTGTGTGTGTGTGTGTGACACACTTCGATTTTAGCAAAAATATTTTCATTGGTTGGATTACGCGCAGTTATTTATTTATTGTCAAGTTGCCAATAACCTAACCAAACTATAACGCTTGTCCCATGCATTTTTATTTTGAATAATCTAAGTAACGGATTAAATAGATAATCAATTCTTCTTGTTCGAACTACGAACTTTGTAGCCTTCGAATATTCATAAGGCAAAAGTCGCCGGGTAAGTAAGTGAGAGAGAGAGAGAGAGAGAGAGAGAGAGAGAGAGAGAGAGAGAGAGAGAGAAGCCACCTCCTAAAAGTTCTCACTAAAAGAGAGAGAGAGAGAGAGAGATGTGTAGACGAAAAGCCAACCTCCATAAAGTCTAAAATTGGCGAGAGAGAGAGAAGAGAGTCCATATAAAGTCCTCATAAAACAAGAGAGGGAGAGAGAGAGAGATGTGTAGACAGAAGCCACCTCCATAAAGTCATAAAATGGAAGAGAGAGAGAGAGAGAGAGAGAGAGAGAGAGAGAGAGAGAGAGAGAGAGAGAGAGAGAGAGTCAATTTTGAGTTTTCCAATTTGCACAAAAGTACCAATGAGAGAATTTAGATTTTTTTCAACAAGGAAGATAATTTAACTCCAAAATAATATTTGCGTTTTCCTGTACGCATCTGAGAATATTGAGAGTGAATTGTCGATGAATCCTGCTGGCCTTGTAGAGCACCAGTTCTTGCTCTTACGAAGGCGCTGTTAAAAAAGAGAGTGGAGATTGTGGTATGTTTAAAAGCACGCTTATACATATACATATAAGCATATATGCATACAGACATAATATACATATACGTACATAATATATGTATATATATTATATATATATATATATATATATATATATAATATATATATATATATATATATATATATATATATATGTGTGTGTGTGTGTGTTATAACTCAATCACAGAAAGTTTGGAACGTGATAAATGCATAAAATAAAGGTATAAGCCACGAAGGAAAGTGAAACACTGGAGTAGCTACAAGATCTTTCGACTCAATGTCCTTTACTTAGCAGACGAAAGATCTTGTAGCTACTCCAGTGTTTCACTTTTCTTTGGGGCTTATACCTCCTTAATATATATATATATATATATATTCTATATCTATATATATATAATAATATATATATATATATATATAAGAATATTATTTATATATTATAATATATATTATATATATACACCTATAATTGTACACTTATAAGTAACTACCATGTGCCCAACACACGCTAAAAATTAAAGGTAAAAACGACCTTGCACAATATATTTATTCATTGGTATAAAGGAATTTCTATATATTCATACATTAATTGAAAAATATAAGCAAACACAAATATATATTTCGTATTAGCGAGCTGACAGCCATTAGCGGCGTCGCGCCGTCGAGGGAATAACTTTGCAATGGCTTTTAATAATAATAATAATAAAAAATACGGGTAAATCGCACAATGCATTTTCTGAACTAAAGACACTTAACTCGAATTAAAAGGTAGAGCTGTATTGACGTTTCTATGATTATGTTTATTATATTAATAATAATAATATTGCACAACTGGAAATGCATTTGAATTACTGTTTCCTTTTAAACTTGTGTACTTTTTCTCTAGTGTTAGTTGTTTGGGTACATTATCCTTTTTGGTTTTCTGCAAAGAAAACTATTGTACCGGGTTTGTTTGTCCGTCCGCCCTCATATCTCAAAAACTACTGAGGCTAAAGGGCTGCAAACGGGTATGTTGATCATCCACCCTCCAATCATCGAACGTACCAAATTGCAGCCCTCTAGCCTCAATAGTTTTTTTTATATATATTATTTACGGTTAAAGTTAATCATAATCGTGCTTCTGTCAACGCAACAGCACACGCCACCACGGCCCGCTGAGAGTTTCATGGTCCGCGGCTCATACAGCATTCCACCGGGAGATAGATCTATTTTCGGTGGCCTTGATTATACGCTATAGCGGCCTGTACAGAAAACTCGATTGCGCCGAAGAAACTTGTTGATTTAACCTTTTTATTTTTTTTTTTTAATATTTTTTGGTGATATTAATACTAATGATTGACGTAATGATATCATAGGAAAATGAAATCTACCTTTTTTCTTTCAATTCGTCAATAACTATAGGTGTTGTGACGCCAGTAGCTATAATCAAATCAATTTCCTGTCAATTATGTCTACGTTTAGCTCTCCTTAGGACCAAAAAAAAAGCGACTGGTTCTCTTCGGTCCCGCTGGAAGGTCGAGCCAGACTGGTATAGTCCCTAGTCTGGGGAGCTGCAACACAGAAATCCCTGTGACGTCATCATGACGTCATCGTGACGTGGACTCTCCTTTATATGTTACTCACCTGGGTATCGCAAGCTTTGACTCACTAGGGAATTCCCTGTCCATCTTTCTCCTTGTCTCTGTCCCCGTTCTTACACAAGACTTTGCATCGAAGGCACACATCTCTCTCTCTCTCTCTCTCTTCTCTCTTGACTGGATCTTTTAGGGTACATCAAATCTCCCTTTTTTCTCTGTTCTCTCGTACATTGGATCCTGGGCCTTTTTCCAGGAAACAATTGTTCTCTCTCTCTCTCTCTCATTGTCTCTAAACTTTCAGGAAACACCTTATCCCCTATACGTCTCTCTCTCTCTCTTTCTCACTCCCCCCCTTCTCTCTCTTCTCATCCTGTCTGTCTATACCTTCAGGATAAAACCAATTACCCAACGCATCTCTCTCTCTCATTGTCTCTACACCTTCAGGAAACACCCTATCCCCTACGTCTCTATCTCTTTCTCTCTCATTGTCTCTATATATTCAGGAAACACTCTAGCCCCTATACGTCTCTCTCTCTATCCTTCTCATACTGTCTGTCTGCATACCTTCAGGATAAAACCTACGGATACTCTCTCTCTCTCATTCTGTCTGTCTGTCTACTCCCCAACACCTCTCTCTCCCACATTGGATACTCTCTCTCTCTCCCAACCCTTCGTCCTAGGGAAGGCTACTCATTACACCTTAAAACACAGCCGGCATTCCCTTTCAGCGGTACAATGGGTAGGCGGCCAATTTCGGGGCTCTTTTGTTTTGGCACCTAATGGCACTGCCTTCCCATTATGAAGTTCTCAGTGAAGTTGACTCGAGTTAAAGAGATTTTTTTTTTTTTTTTTTTTTTTGCAGCGGTGCGCTGATGCCTCATTTCCATTTATGTGTTTTTTTGTTTTACGTTTACTTTTCTTTGAAATTTTGTAATTTTCCATAGAAACATTTCATCACTACAGCCTAAATTTTAATGAATAGAAATGCTAATTTTCATATAAATTAAGCGTATAAAGAATAGAACAAAAATGAAATGAAAATGTATTATAGTACTACTTATGTTGTATAAGTGTTGTAATATGGAAATCTGAAAAGTGTAAAAATTAAAATGAAATATATATATATATATATATATATATATATCTATATATATATTATATATATATATATTGTGATAAAGTGGCCAAGAGTATCTGGGTCTGGATACCATTAATACTTGGGGGAAGTAGCCAAAGATCTGGGTCTGGACACCATTAATATTTGTTAACCCAAATTGCCAAGTATCTGGTTACTACACTTACCATTTGTACTTGTTAGTGCAAGAGACCCTTTTATTCCTGGGTCTAGGACACCCTTTATACTTGGGGCACAGTTTGATCAAGTACTTGATTATTGCTTACCTCACTACAGCCAGACACCTGACCCTACATCACAAATACTAAACGACTGAATGCTCTAAAGGTAACAGTCAGTCAAGAAAACAATCAGTCCAAGTTCATTAAAATGGATGTGAGGTAATCTTAATTAAAGGGCATCACTCCTTCTGCAATTTCAAATCTCCCTGATTCTGATTCATTGGATGGAAACGGCACAATTACCACTCTATATTTCTACCTAAACGAAAATAAAATATAATACTGGTGGTAAAATAAAATGCTCATATAAATTTTAAATACAAAGATTTATTTCTAGATTCAAAATTTATAAGTGAAATTCACAATCTCAGGGAAATTGGTATTACTTGAAGAGAAAAGTTTAAGTAATTCTTGAATTAATTACCAAGCAAACTTAAATCAAAATTTATCAAGAAAATTAATTAAATTAAATTACAAAGCAATAATTAAATTTGAAATAAAATTTAATTAAATACAAATCAATTCAAAAGTGTAAGACTCAAAATTTACACAATCAAAAATTATTCAAACTAATTAAACAAAATAAAGACAATGCAGAAAACATAATGCATAATATGAAAAAAATAAAGCATTGACAGTACAGACATTAAGCATATAAAATGGACATGTCAAAAGAACAAAGCAAAAGAAAATGCAGAAGTAAAATAATTTTATCCAAACACTGTAAAATAAAACCTCGAAGTGCACTTCAAAACAGTTGTAAAATACCTGTATACGCAGTTGCAACTTCTAACTCAAAAGAAAGTCCTGTTACAATCTTCAACACTTCCGTGGGCACCTTCGCAAAATTAATATTAATAACACTATGCTTAGATTCCACAAACAACATATACATTACTAACTGAGCAACCAGCTCATATATAAATGTGAGTTACATTACGTTAATGAAACAGTCTCGCGATTGGGCGACCGAGAGAGAGAGCTTTTAGAGAGAGAGAGATAGAGAGAGAGATTTCTCTCTAACGCACCCAACCAGGTATCGGAATCGAATGAATAGTTCTCTATCCCCATAAGCATATGGGCATATGGGGCGATTAGCTTCAAGTTCAAGATGAAAACATATTACGTCATCTGCGTTCGTGTATGCGGATAAATAGGCCCACCTTGTGTTCCTCACGGGGCCGCTTCAGACGACAAAAATTGAGCTTAACTCATCTATTTTCAAGGGGTTGGATAACAGCAAGTTCTGCTCGGACAAAGCAGTCTCTCTCTATGTGTCTTACACTACTTTTTCCTCTCTCTGCCTTATGTATGTTTAAAAATGAAAAGTTACACTACTTAACATGTTATCTTTACATGTGGCAATCTGAACACAAAAACATACATTTCACAACATTATACACAGTTTCTGAGGTGAATTAATTATATTACCAAAATTATAATTGCATTACAAAACTTACATAATAAGATTCCTCCCCCGAGATGATTAATTATCCTGGGGTTTCATCCAACGATTCACAACGGGATAAATAATCGGCAACTACATTGTTCTTACCAGATATGTGCTCAAGCACAAAGACCACCTGGTCAGTCTTTGATTATGGTTTTTCATCCTCTGTATAAATGACAGGGGATTGTGATCAGATAACACTAAAACTTCTTCATTCCTAGGTCTGTTCACATACACTTTAAACTTTTTCAATGCTGTGATTAAGGCTAGAGTTTCCTTTTCAATAGTTGCATAGTTTTTCTGATGCCTTTTCAGTTTCGAAGACAGGAAACACAGGGTGTAGAAGGTTATTTTCATCTTCTTGAAGTAGAACAGCTCCAATTCCACAATCAGAGGCATCAACCTGTATCACAAATTTCTTATTAGTCTGGCAATTGAAGCACTGGTCTTGAAGTTAAAATGGCTTTTACCCTCTCAAAGGATTCTTGACATTCTGGAGTCCAAACAAACTTAGTTTTGGGACTAGTTAAGTCTGTCAAGGGAGCTACTGCGGCTGAGAAATTTGGACAGAAACGACAATAGAATCCAGCCATGCCCAAAAATCTTTGTAGCTGCTTCCTAGTAGTGGGGGGGGGGGGGGTAGCCTTACGGATACCTTCTACATTAGCATTCACTGGAGCGAGAAGGCCTTTCCCAACTTCAAACCCAAGGTACTGAACAGTCGCCTTCCCAAACTCACTCTTCTCTAGGTTGACTGTTAGTCCTGCCTCATGTAGTTTCTTGAAAACTTTCTTCAGGATCTGCAGATGTTCTTCCCACGTTGTAGAGTAAATGACAATGTCATCAAGGTATACACCTACTCCTTCTATAGATCCTAGCAGTTGATCCATCACTCGTTGAAATGTGGCTGGTGCATTAATCAGACCAAATGGCAGTACAGTATACTGATACAATCCAAAAGGAGTAATAAAAGCTAACAGCAACTTCGCATTTTCATCTAAGGGTATCTGATAATATCCCTTCAATAAGTCTATCTTGGATACAAACTTGGCTTGCCCAATATTATCAAGTAACCGATCTATAAGAGGTAAGGGATTGTCAGCCATACTAATGGAATTCAGTTTCCTATAATCAGTACACATCCTAAAGGAGCCATCAGGTTTCTTCACTAACACACATGGAGAACTGAAGTGACTTGAACTGGGTTCTGCTAATCCATGTTGCAGTAAATACTCAACTTCTTTCTTCAGAACATCTCGATGAGAAGGTGATAAGCGATAAGCTCTTTGCTTGAATGATTTTCCATCTTCTTTGATCTTGATTTCATGTTTGGTCAGATTAGTATGTCTACGTCTGCAAAAATCTCTGTGAAGCTTCTAATCACTACACTCAATTCCTCACCTTGTTCAACATTAAGATGTTTCAGTTTATCCTCCAAATTTTCCAAAATTGAAGAATTATCCATCTTGCTTTCAGCTCCCAATTCATAGCCATCATCATCTTCTGTAGATGAAGTTGTCTGTATTATTGACACAGTTTCATTTCTAGTTTCTGAGAAGTAAGGTTTCAAGAGGTTCACATGTATCTCCCTTTGTAGTTTTCTTCTTTCTGGTGTTTCAATCAGATAAGTTCTATCACTTAACTTCTCAATTATCCTGTAGGGACCTTGAAATTTATTGGTAAGAGGAAATCTCTTGACTGGCAGAAACACTAACACTTGTTGACCAACACTAAAACTTCTTAGCTTAGTCTTCCTACCATAGTTCCTTATCATTTTCTCTTGACTCATTTTCAGATTTTCTAAAGAGAATTTTCTAATCTCTTCCAAGCTTTTCCTTAAGTTCTTCACATACTCTCCTTGGCTTTCCTCTTGATTATCTACCCAATTTTCTGCAAGAATCTTCAAAGGTCCTCTCACTTCTCTTCCAAAAATCATCTCATTAGGTGAACATCCCATGCTTTCTTGATAAGCATTTCTAACTTCAAACAACATTAAGGGTAGACCAACATCCCATTCTCTTCCTGACTCAGAACAATACTTTGTCACCATACTTTTCAATGTCCGGTGGAACCTTTCTAAGGCACCATGAGTCTCTGGATGATAAGCAGTTGATAACTGGAATAACTTGGAAGTAAAGTTCGATCCTCTATCACTTTGTACAATTTCTGGTATCCCAAACTTTGAGAAAAACTCCACTAGTTTCTCAGCAACTATCTTGGCAGATAGGTTTCTAGCAGGGATCGCCTCAGGATATCTGGTAACAGGACACATTAATGTCAACAGATATTAGTTTCCTTTCTTCGTCTTCGGAAGCGGTCCAACCATATCTATAATTACCTTGTTAAAGGGTTCTCCTCTAAATTCTATAGGTTGTAGGGGGGGGTTTCTGAATGGTTTCAATAGGTTTTCCAGCTATCTGGCAGGTATGACACTCTCGACAGAACCTGCTAACATCTTTATGAAGTCCAGGCCAGAAAAAATATCTCATAATCTTCTCCACAGTCTTCCTGATTCCCATATGTCCAGATTCATGAGCTACCGCTACCACTTGCCTCCTTAATGGACATGGAATCAAAATCTGATGATGTTCGCCCCACTCAGCATTTCCGGGTATATCTGAAGGTCTATACTTCCTCATCAGCAAACCTTCCTTCAGATAATAAGAGGTAGGAGTTTATTGCATCTCTTCCTGATCAACAACTCTGAAGAACACATCAGCTAATGATGCATCCCTCTTCTGCAAGTCCATTAGCTTTTCTGTTGTCACCTGTCCAACTTCAAGGGTGAACTATAAATATCTGCTACCTCAGCTACTCTAGTTTCACTACTATCTTCAGGAACACTCTGACACTCGGAGTCTCTTCAGGAACAACAGATTCTTCATTTTCTTGGGAAATCTCTTCTCGGTCAGCTCCACGGGAGGCATCACTCCCGTGAACAATTGTTCTAAGTTCAAAGATCCTTCACTTGATCCATCTTGGGCATGCAAATCCTCAGTTTCTTCACCAACAATCGTAATCCTCCTCATACTCCTGGTAGTTACACAACTAGGGAACAGGTGGGGGTTATTCTTCTCCAACTCTACCATAGGACTAATCCTCAACGGTTTGTCTATCACTACAGGACAAGGAACAAATAGAATACCACCACCAACTTCATTTCCCAACAGAACATATGCACTTCCACAGCCAGTGAGTCCTTCAAAGCAAAATCAACACTCCTTGTCATCAATTCACAGGACAGGTGTAAGCGGCATATAGGAGTTACTTCCTCTCCTCCTATACCCTTCAAAATAACTGAATCTCCAGTGAGATTCTTCTCCAACATTGGGTGAGCACCACATAACACCACACTATGGTTGTTCCCTGTACCTGCACACTCCCTTCTTGAGTTGCCAGTGTACCCTCATAGATATATGGCTTAAAGGCCTCCAAACAGCTCAGCCACTCACTGCTTGAAGTTACATTTCCACTGGTTGCTAAACACTCAGCATGTTTAGTTTCAGTCTTCCCTGTAGTCGGATTCTTCCCCACATTGTTCTTAACAGTCTGTTTCACCTGGTCACCTCTTACTATTTGACCAACAGGCTTGGACTGCTGATAATTCCGATAACACTCCTGACTGAAGTGTCCTGCTCTTCCACACCTGAAGCAAACAACATTAGGCTTTTGCAAATGTCTTGCAAAATTAGATGAGGATTTCCCATTAGCTTGCTGAGGAGTATTATTACTTGTAGGTTTCCCATTTATAAAATTGCTCCTGAAACCTGGATGAGACTTAAAATCTGTGCGTGGTTGATTCTGGCACTTGACATTATAATTGCGCCTGCTACTAATTATATTGTAGTCTTCACTCAGTGTAGCAGCTTTGTCAAGCTTTATAACCGCTCTCTCTCTCTCTCAAATAGGCTCTTATATGCTCAGGAATACCTTTAAAATATTGCTCCAAAACAACTAACTCTTCTAACTCTTCAAAAGTTGTAACATAAGCTGCCTCCAACCATCTTTTAAAACACCTCCTCACTTTATAAGCGTAATCCAAGAAAGTTACTTTTTCATCCTTTTTTAAATTTCTGGATCTTTCATTGTAGTACTCTGGGGTCAGCTGGTATACTTGTAGCACATTATGTTTGAGCACCATTTAGTCTTTACACTGATCAGCTGTTAAGGCTAAATAAGCGCTTCTCCCTTTACCAATCAAGACACTTTGTAGCAAAACTGACCATTTATCTTCTGGCCATCCCATACCTAAAGCCACTTTCTCGAAGTGATCAAAGAACTCATCTGGAGCCTCTTCAGTAAACTTAGGGATTAACTTCTGCACTCTTACTACATCAAATGCAGGATCTTGTGTTACAGGCAGTGTGGATCTAGCTCTTATCAATTCCATATCCCTTTCATGCCTTGCAATTTCTCTTTCCTCTTTGATCCTTTGCCTTTCATCTTCTGCTGCTTTTTCTTCTTCTCTTTCTCTTCTTTCTTGTTTTTCCCTGTCTACTCTGTCTTTTTCAGCTTGCATTCTCTCTCTTTCAGCCTGCATTTTCAGCTTAATCAAACTTTCTTCTGCTTCTATGCTTCTGAGTTCTAACTCTGTGTCACTTTTCTCTTTCTTTTCTACTTACTTATTTATAAGATCAGCTTGTGCTACATTCAACAACTCTTGAGCTAGTTCTAACTCATCATCATCAGTTATTCTACCATAATCTATCAATGATTGGGGGGGGGCATAGCAATGCATTTGACTTTTTCTTTAGCTTTTATCATGCTACTAGGCACATACACCCCCATGTTACTGCTAGAGCGTCTCTGTGCCTTAGTCAGAGTAGTTTCAGATAACACTTGGATGGAAGGGGCTGCTAAAAATTCTTGAGTATCGAATGGAGCCATTTTTCTCATATACAATTCTTACAATAAAATGCAAAAACAAATATATGGTCACTCTTCTAACAAAATATATTCCTAACACCACCAGTATAAGCTAGAGTGCTAATGTGATTTGTTTTCCTCCCTGGTCTCTGGGGATTATAATACTTGTGCATCAAGTGCCAAACTATCCCGGGTCTCTGGGCACCATTAATACTTGTAACGAAGTGCCCAAGAGTATCTGGGTCTGGATACCATTAATACTTGGGGGAAGTAGCCAAAGATCTGGGTCTGGACACCATTAATATTTGTTAACCCAAATTGCCAAGTATCTGGTTATTACAATTCTTACCATTTGTACTTGTTAGTGCAATAATAGACCCTTTTATTTCTGGTTCTAGGACATTCCCTTTATACTTGGGCACAGTTTGATCAAGTACTTGGTTTTAATTGCTTACCTCACTACAGCCAGACACCTGACTTCTCACAAATACTAAACGACTGAATGCTCTAAAGGTAACAGTCAGTCAAGAAAACAATCAGTCTAAGTTCATTAAAATGGATGTGAGGTAATCTTAATTAAAGGGCATCACTCCTTTTGCAATTACAAATCTCCCTGATTCTGATTCATTGGAGGGAAGCGGCACAGTTACCACTCTATATTTCTACCTAAACAAAAATAAAATATATTACTGGTGGTGAAATAAAATGCTCATATAAATTTTAAATACAAATGTAAGTGTAGTTGGTTTTGGTAGCTGACCGAGCTAATGTAAGTGTTTACATAATAAAAATATGGAATGTTTAGTCATATATATAAAGTCTAAAACTAAAGAGGTCAACCAGATTTGCTTGCAGGAATGTGATCAGACTAGAGACGCTAAAGATGACGTATACAATAAGTTGTGTAAGCTAAGATACATGCCGTCACCTGTAGTCCATTCAATTGTTTATAAACATTAGTGCCCAAGCTCCCTGCTTGAGACAACTACCCCGACCTATTATTCAACGGCCTACGTGATCTGTAGCGTGTCTCATTTGATTGTGTGTTCGTATGAAACTATGTCATTGTATGTATGTTCATATTGTTCGAACTACTGTCTGCTTCTTCAAACTTGTAACGAGATGGTAGACAAGCAGAACAGAGTTAGTGATCGTCATTAGAAGACCTGTACCTCTTTACCTAAGCTTTATCATGTGAGGAATAGGATTAGCCATCATCATTGGCAGAAGCGATCAAGCTATCGTCATAGAAGACTTGTACGATCATACCTGATCTTCATCATGTAAAACTTCAGAAGATTATACTATTTTTATAACCTTGTGTGTTTTCTACAAGAACCTCACCGAACCATGAGTTCAACACATCGTCGTAAAGATAATACCGACTTCGTAAGTGATCTACAAAACCCCAGACACTCCATTGAAGATGGAAGTGCAATACCAACCGACTTAGCGTATAGATTATCGCTAGTCTAACATTACCTCATAGGGCGCCTTATCATACAAGGCACAAAGCCCTAATACAAAGATTTATTTCTAAATTTAAAATTTATAAGTGAAATTCACAATCTCAGGGAAATTGTTATTATTGAAGAGAACAGTTTAATTAATTCTTGAATTAATTATTAAGCATACGTAAATCAAATTTATCAAGAAATTAATTAAATTATATTACAAAGCAATAATTAAATTTGAAATAAAATTTAAACTACATACAAATCAATTCAAAAGTGTAAGATTCAAAATTTACACAATAAAAAATTATTCAAACTAATTAAACAAAATAAAGACAATGCAGAAAGCATAATGCATAATATGAAAACAATTAAAGCATTGAGAATACAAACATTACGCATATAAAATGGACATGTCAAAAGAACAAAGCAAAAGAAAAATGCATAAGTAAAATAATTTTATCCAAACACTGTAAAATAAAACCTCGAAGTGCACTTCAAAACAGTTGTAAAATACCTGTACGTATACGCAGTTGCAACTTCTAACTCAAAAGAAAGGCCTGTTACAATCTTCAACCCTTTCGTGGGTGCCTTCACAAAAATGATATTAATAACACTATGCTCAGATTCCACAAACAACACATACATTACTAATTGAGTGACCAGCGCATATATAAATGTGAGTTACATTATGTTAATGAAACAGTCTCGCGAATGGGCAAGCGGAGAGAGAGAGTAGAGGAGAGAGAGAGAGAGAGAGTAGGATAGGAGTAGAGAGAGAAGATTTCTTTCTAACGCACGCCAACCCAGTATTTCGGAATCAAATGAATAGTTCTCTCGACTCTATCCCCGTAAGCGTATGGGCATATGGGGCGATTAGCTTCAAGTTCAAGACGAAAACATATTACGTCAGCGTATGCGGATAAATAGGCCCCCTTGTGTTCCTCACGGGGCCGCTTCAGACAACAAAAATTTAGCTTAACTCATCTATTTTCAAGGGGGTTGGATAACAGCAAGTTCTGCTCGGACAAAGCAGTCTCTCTCTATGTGTCTTACACTACTTTTTCCTCTCTCTGCCTTATGTATGTTTAAAAATGAAAAGTTACACTACTTAACATGTCATCTTTATATGTGGGAATCTGAACACAAAAACATACATTTCACAACATTATACCATTATACACACTTTCTGAGGTGAATTAATCATATTTCTAAAATTATAATTGCATTACAAAACTTACATTATAAGAATTTATATATATATATATATATATATATAATATATATATATATATATATATATATATATATATATATATATATATATACATATCCCGCACACAAATATAACAAGAAATGCACAAGAAACATACAAGTCATAGATATAAAAAGGTACATACATAACCAAATGCATACAAAATAAAATAAAAAATAAAAAACATATGTACAATATAAAATTTACAGTAAAGAATACACTTATGAAAATTATAAAAATACGCAGAAAATCTAAAACACAAAAATTACGTGTCACATAAAAAGCATTGTCGATTACGCCTAAACTATGGCGTGACAATTTTTAATCATATTTTATCACGAGACGATTTTATATTCTCATAATAAAATCATATTTGGGTTATCGTTATGTTTTGTGTGTAATTCTTGATTGGAGTGACATAAATTGGGTTGAAGCCAGTAAAACCAATATGGGATATGCCAGTGGAAACTATAACCATAACCATACGAACACTAGGCACGATCCCAAGAGCCCTGAGAGGGAACCTGGATAAACTTAGATGCCGAAGTAGCTCCAGGACTCATGCAGAAGTGTGTGCTACTAGAAACGGCGCACATGGTGAGAAAAAGTGACGTCCGGACTCCTGAGGAGGCAGGATGCAACTCGGAACCCCACGCTGTAAAAACCACCCGGTCGAATTGGATGATTGTCATAGAGTGGCCCACCCAACCAACCAAAAAATATTGTTGTTATTTTTACTAAGAGGTAAACGAACTTAAAAACAGCTCAGTACACAAACGTCAATGTAATCTGTAGGGGGGAAAAAAATAATCGGGCCGTGCCGAAGAATGACTTTAATTACTTTGGCCGAGAGAGAGAGAGAGATAGAGAGAGAGAGAGAGAGAGAGAGAGAGAGAGAGAGTCTCCCTTGTAATCTTGGCAAGCCTTCCGCGTTTTTAGGAAATTGGATTGTACGGTCTACAACATCGTTTTTCACAACGACAAAGGCTGCAATCTCAACCGTCTAGCCCCAGTTGTGTTTTCTTTCTTTTCTTTTAAAAGGAACATTTTTTTTTTCTTTAAAGTTTGTGCCAGGAAGATTCGCGCGCGTTGAAAACTGGCGGTAATTTTATAACAAGCAACCTAACTCTTTTCCTTAAGTACTATAGAGGTGTTATTATTATTATTATTATTATTATTATTTGTGAAAGCTGGAAACAGATCTTCTTTCAAACATTGTTTTTGTTAAAAATAAAGGCACGAATCAATTCTCTAAATTCTGCCATTATTTTTATACATTATTATTATTATTATTATCATTATTTGTGTATCCGGAAATAGACCTTCTTTCAAACATGTTTTAGTATAAGTAATGGCAACAAATCAATTCTGTAAATTCTGCCATTATTTTTAATAAAATATTATTATTATTATTATTAATTATTATTATTATTATTATTATTATTATCATTCAATCAAATCTCATCATGGCGTGCGTCACTAAAATAGTGAAGAAACCCACAATTTTGTGTGTCAATGTATATATATATATATATATATATATATATATATATATTAATTATTATATGTCGCTACTTTCAAAATGCATATATCTTCTCCTAGACTGTATGAAATGTTTAGAATAGAGTTTTTGCAACATCTTTCAGATTCCCTAGCTAGCTTAGAGTTATAGGATATCTTAAAATGTATGTTCAGATTTTGCATAACATAATGTAAAAGAATATGTAACGTATTATGAAAAGAAAGAGAGAGAGATTAACTTTGTCCGTTCGAAGCTAGAGTTGGTTCCTTAATATGTCATCGCCTCGAATTTAAGAGACCCCGAAGTCTCTGCTTTGTTTTCCAATCCTGTCAACACGTTTGATTAGAGATCTCGAGATCTCCTTTGTGTTTTGGATTCCTGTCTTCAAGTCTGATAGGGATTTCTGTCTCGATCGAACACATGACTTTGTTGAGCATACTACGTACATGACATGACTGGTTTCATACGCGTACGTCTTTGCCGAAACCATGTGCAGATTTCACGATTTTGCTGTCAAGTTACGTCATATTAGAAGCTTCTAGAAGGATTGCACCATCTTTCGCATGCCCAAAACGTTTTGTGCCATCTCCACTGTCCAGTTTCTGAGAGCAAAAGATTTTATTACAGACTTTGAATCCCTGGCATTCAGATCTCTCCCTCTCTCTCTCTCTCTCTTGCACGCCACTTTTGATTTAATGTTAACGTAAAGACCTTAGTGTACGTAATCACTGGTAACTCATAAATTTCATATTTGATATTTCTTAGAGTTATTTAGTATTATTTAGTGCTTTTTGTGGAATCTGAACAAACATTGTACAAGTGTGTAACAGCGCCTTTTCATTTGAGAAATATTGTGAATTGGTGAAATTGTGAAACAAGCTGCAGCAGAAAGAAAACTGGTACCAAGGTAAAGTGTTTCTATGAATTTATTAGTTGCAACTAATAGTAACAGTGATTTGGTAAAAATTTAAACTAATGGTTACAATGGTTTGGTGAAATTTACATTTTTACACATTGCAAATTTTTGTGTTTTGTTTCAGTTGAAGTGATTTTTGTTTGGGCATTTATTCATTTTTCTTACTGAAGTGTGTGTTTTTATTTTATATTCTGTGTGATTGGTGCTTTTTACAATTTTGGTTCTTTCCATATTTTTCTGTCTTTTCATTTGCATTCACAATTTAATCAACTTAGTTGTTTTCATTAATTAATGATTGCACATTTAATTGAATTTGCATTTACTTAGAAATCTTTTCAAGTTTTATTGTTGTTTAGCACTTGTGAATTAATTTCCAAATTTTAGTTATTGCCTAACACTTTTGAATTTTGATTGAATTAATTTTCTTGAATTTTGTGATAAATTAATTTTGATTTAATTTTACTTAATTAATTCAAGAATTATTTAAACGTTGCTTTGTTTTCAAGTAACAGTAGTTTTCCCTGATATTGTGAATTTCACTTATAAATTTTGAGTTTAATAATAAACTTTTGTATTTAAAATTTTTATAAGAGTTTTCTTTTTTCACCAGTATTTGTATAATTATGTTTATGTTAGGTAATTGAGCTTATTTTCCTTCAATTTACTTGAAGTGAGTTAGAACCAGTGAAGTACTTAGACTTCTGAAATCAGAGAAATACTTACTTTTAAAGTTTTTGATGGAGTGATGCCCTTTAATTGATTTGATTACATACAAGATTACCTCACACCTGTTTTGATGAACTTAGTCTGATTTTCTGCAAAACTGGTAAGTTGTTTAAGGGATCACTGTTGCCTTTAGAGTATTCAGTCGTTTAGTACCTGTGATGAAGGTTCAGGTGCCTGGCTGTTGTGAGGTAACAATTAATGATTGGTAAGTGTAGTAACCAGACACTTGGCACTTCGTCACAATATATATATATATATATATATATATATATATATATATATACATACATATATATATATATATATATATATATATATATATATATATATATATATATATAGGCACTTACACCATTGTGCATTTCTTCACCATTATTATTATTATTATTATTATTATGTTTTCTTTGCACCAAACTAATATGGAAACCTCAGTAATACTGCTTTTCTCCGTTTATTCGAAACCCCAACCCTAACCCAAGCCAATCCCAGCGACGGCCCCCCCCCCATCCCCGGGACTCCTCCACCCTCACCCAGAAACGAAGAAACAACAAAAAACAACAATATTGCGGCCCGAGTGATGCTGCTGGTGCGCCGCCTTGAATACGAAGCAGCGCTGGAGACGTATTCTGAAAATAGGGTATAACGAAAAGCGCGGCAAGATGGCGGATCACGAGATGCATTTAGCAGGTGCAGACGAGACCACGACCGCCTTTTTGAGATCTGTGGGGTTTTTATATACGTGATCCTCGCTATCTCACTCCGACGGCTGGGGGGCCGGGGGTGGGGGGCGCGTCTCTGGTTTACGGGCCACTTTGTGACCCACTGCCTGTTGCTCCTACGGACCTATACCCACCCGGACCCACGGTCTAGGTGCCCGGACTTAACGAGATATACCCTAACGAGGGATACCAAAGGAATTACCGAGACAAGGATATTTACGACGACATTTTCTCAATATCTGACATTTGCGTCAGATATTGATTTTTAATTAATTAACTTTTTTTTGCAACGGTCTCGATATTTGTAAAGTCAGTCAACTTCAGGTAAGATTGTTTTGTTCATTTGTAATAGTTCTTGAACGTTACTACCTTATTGGAAATCAAATTCCAGTTTGATTTCAGAGCTTATTGATATTCACGTTGAAAAATCCGTTAGAAATGAACCACAAGTATTTTTCTTATAAAAGATGAATTCAAGTCTTCAGACATATCATACCAGCTTTGAAACAAATGACGAACGCTGCGTTGAAATGAAAGTCAAGCTATAATGTACAAAAAAATACTTTTTGAATAAAGAAAAAAGGCTTCTATACTAAAGCCTTTTTTATTTATTTATTCAAAACGTATTTTTCACTACGTCTACTACAGCTTGCAAGTCATTTCAATCCAGCGTTCGTCATTTGTTTCAAAGCTGGTTTGATATATGCCTGACGATATTAAATAACCATTAATGAAAAAGAAAAAAATACGTGTCATGAAGTCACAAGCGATTCCACGTAGACTCTGAGAACGGACAAGGTATATCTTTCGAGGCCAAAGGACCCCCCCCCCCCCCAACTCAAAAAACAAAAAAAAAAAAGAAAAAAAAAATAAACAGGGCCCACAGAATCGAACTGGCAGAAAGGAATCCATCCACCCGTCTATTCAACGGACGTCTCTTTTCCAAGGTGCGCATCTCTCGTCACTTTTGGTTTGAAGAAGATTGACGTATTTTTTTCATGCACGAGCTGGCTTCATAATCTGGACAGTCATGGGCGCGTCCTGGTGGAGATCTCTAAATGGAGAAGAAGAAGAAGAAGAAGAAGAAGAAGAAGAGGAGGAGGAGGAGGAATGGAGAAGAAGAAGGAGAGAAAGAAGAAGAAGAAGAGGAGGAGGATGAGGAGGAATGGAGAAGAAGAAGAAAAGGAGGAGGAGGAGGAGGAATGGAGAAGAAGAAGAAGAAGAAGAAGAAGAAGAGGAGGAGGAGGAGGAGGAGAGGAGGAGTAATGGAGAAGAAGAAGAACAACAAGAGGAAGACGAAGAAGAAGAAGAATGGAGAAGAAGAAGAAGTAGAAGAAGAAGAGGAGGAAGAAGAAGAAGAAGAAGAGGAGGAGGATGAGGAGGAATGGAGAAGAAGAAGAAAAGGAGGAGGAGGAATGGAGAAGAAGAAGAAAAAGAAGAAGAAGAAAAAGAAGAGGAGGAGGAGGAGGAGTAATGGAGAAGAAGAAGAAGAACAAGAGGAAGACGAAGAAGAAGAAGAATGGAGAAGAAGAAGAAGTAGAAGAAGAAGAGGAGGAAGAAGAAGAAGGAGAGGAGGAGGAGGAATGAAGAAGAAGAAGAAGAAGAAAAAGAAGAAGAAGAAGAGCAGGTGGAGGAGGAGGAGGAGGAGGAGGAGGAGGAGAAGAAGAAGAAGAGCAGGAGGAGGAGGAATGAAGAAGAAGAAGAAGAAGAAGAAGAAGAGGAGGAGGAGGAGGAGGAGGAGGAAAGTTCCTGAGGAGCAGTCTTCGGATTAGATCACCTGACTACAGCGAGAGAGGAATGGAAGGAGGGTCGAGCTAAGAAGAAGTCGGAGGAGTAGGAGGAGTAGAGGAGGAGGAAGAGGAGGAGCAAGAAAAAGAAAGTTCCTGAGGAGGAACCTTCGAATTACAGCACCGAGAGAGGAATAGAAAGAGGGTCGAGCCACAAGAGCGTAGTAGTAATAGTATAGTCACAACGACCGGAGAAATTGTTGTCGTAAATATCCTTGTCTCGGTAATTCCTTTGGTATACCTCGTTAGGTGTAAAAAAAAAAAAAAAAAAAAAAAAAAAAAAAAAAAAAAAAAAAAAAAAAAAAAAAAAAAATAGTATCTCGTTAGGTCCAGGTGGGTTCGTCCCGTTCGTTCGTGAATTTCTCCTCTTCGGAGCTACACGGTCCCTATCTAATTTTCACGGTCTCACGGGGATGCTTTGGGGAGGTCGAGAAAAGAGTCAATTTAGGCTTAAAGAGTTTTTGGTTTTTGTATATATATATATATATATATATTATATATTATATATATATTATATATATATATATTATATATTATATATATAGATATATATATGATATATATATATATATATATATATATATTATACTATTAACTTTATCCCCTACACAGATGTTCTGTGCATTAATACAATTACTAACTTTTCCGCTAAATACCATCCTGTTTGAACGAGGCCCTGTTAATAATATAATAATAATAAAAAAAATAATAATAATAATGATACATATTTGTATATATTACATGTTTATGTGATAATTTATTTATATATGTATAAATGCAGTAAATATGATATATAAAAAATAAAAAAATATACATAATAATAATAAATAAATATATAGGTATATTATAATATATATAATATATATATATATAGAAAAATCATACTTAGTCAGGCCTTCCATATATCTATACATAAATACATACGTATTTACTCACACACATATGTTTAGTAGGAACGGTAGCATTTTAGACAATCGTGACGCTTGGCCGAGAACTCAAGAGAAATATAAGTTATATAATAAAATAAAAAATGAAAAATAAAAAATAAAATACGTAAGGGTACGTGTCTTAATTTAAGCACATACGAAAAATGTTTGCATAATTATGCAAATGTATCCAAAAAATTTAGTTTACCTTTAATGTATACATACTAAAAGACCGAATACATAATTCTACAGCTTTGGACGCAAGAGAAGATACTTGGTATTACAGAGTTTACCGGAAAACACCTGGTAAGGTTTCCGACGTAAACACTGTCGCGATAAAAAAAAAAAAAAAAACTGTTTCATGCAATCAAGCTGCGAATTTACCCCACGTATGTTTTTGGTCAATATACGTTCCCTGAATGGGGGAATTCTCTCTCTCTGTCTCTCTCTCTCCTGTTTTACACATATATGCAAACACACGGAGGTATCATTACTCACACATACAGGTGCACACACATTATTTACATAATTATATATATATATATATATATATATATATATATATATATATGCATACATACAAGTACACTGCTTGTACTTACACTTAAAATGAACTAGAGATATATTCATGAATTCTCTCTCTCTCTTTCTGTGTGTGTGTGTGTGTGTGTGTGTGTCCTCGTAGCAAGCATTAGCAATTTTAATTATGAAAGACTGTACAAATCTGTTAACCTAAAACACTTGCACCAACTGCGAGATTCACTCTCTCTCTCTCTCTCTCTCTGTTGGTACTCGCGGCGTTATGAATACTAACCAGCTCCACTTTGGGTGATGGGAAAGCTACACGTACCTCTCTCATGGCCTGGAAGTGTTTTTCCAGTTGTCAGAATTGAACAGCGCCGGAAATATTGAAATGCATACGGGGAAAATTTTTTGGATGTTGCAAAAAAGGTACGAAGTTTACTTTATTTATATATATATTATCTCTCTCTCTCTCTCGCCCTATCATTCTTTCAAAGGTACGAAAAAAATATTTTGGTGGGGATTCTCTCTCTCTCTCTCTCCCCCTATTCATTCTTTCAAAGGTACGAAAAATAAATTTTGGTGGGGTTCTCTCTCTCTCTCTCCTTATTCATTCTTACTTGTTTAACATTGCTTCTTTTTTGTGTATCTGTCAGGGGTGTTGCATATGTATACTACAAGTGTTTTAAAAACCACTTCCTACCTTGAGTCTATCTCGTAGATGCAGAGGGTTAGAATAGTGTTATCTTATATATATATATATATATATATATATATATATATATATATATATATATATATATATTATATATATATATATATTAACCTACCACATGATATTCAAAATACAATAATTATGATTCATCGCTCTAGGAAAAATGAAACACTTCAGCGAGAAAGTTCAATAGGAATTCGTGAAACAGGAACAATTCAAGCGGTTGTTGAATACCTCCTTTGAATTCCCGCTAATGAACTGGACAACAATTCAAGGTCATGGGCTGTTTTCATTAAGTAGTTAACCTATTGTCCCAGTCAAAGTTCAAGGTCATGGAAAATTGGAGAGAGAGAGAGTCTTCACTACAATCGACATGTCAGGTACGTATCGTCTTTACTCTAAAATAATCTTCACTACAATCAACATGTCAGATACGTATCGTCTTTACTCTAAAAAAATACCTTCATTGCAATTAACACAGATACGTATCGTCTTTACTCTAAAAATCATCATTGCGATCAACACAGTCAGATACGTATCGTCTTTACTCCAAAAAAACCTTCATTGCAATTAACACAGTCAGGTAAGTATCGTCTTAACTCTGAAATCATCTTCGCTGCAAATCAACACAGTGTGATACGTATCGTCTTTACTGTAAAATTGTCTGCATTGCAATCAACGCAGTCAGGTAGGTATCGTCTTTATGTTGAGTCAAAATTCCACGAATGCTAAAAATCTGCTTCAGTCAAGACCATCTCCTCCTCTTTAGGCTTCCAGCTCCTGGAAGCTGTTTACACGCCGTTCCAGAGGCGACTCTGGAAGCGAGCAAAGATGTCCCCTTTCAGACGACGTCGCCTAGTGCCTGTTAAAGACGTCCAAGCGGCAGATAAAATTGAGATTGTTGTTGTTGTGGGGGGGGGGGGTGTTGTAGGGGGGAGTCTTTAAGGCTCCATTGACATCGAGCCGGACGCTGCTCAGACGAATTGCCAATAGCGCTCTTCCGATGATTCTGTCGACACGCACACTATACGTAGTAGATTCACATCATGCGTACGTCTGATGTGTAGGCCAGTCCCTTACGACGCTCCTGATTGGCTGTCGATAAACCAATCAGAGGGCTGGAAACTCTCACAGCCTCTCGAGAGAGTTCACAGAGGCAGGATGTTGTATGTTCCACCCCTCCTGAGGGATACGTTTAAAAGCCGTATCCCTCAGTAAAGATGGAACATACATCCTACCTCTGTGAACTCTCTCGAGAGACTGAGAGTTCATCGCCCTGTGATTGGCTTACCAACAGCCAATCAGGAGCGACGTAAGGGGCTGGCCACGGTTGATCTGAATCTACTATAGTCGTTTTGCGCCAAAGATTTCTAAACCTTTATGCAAAATATTTTTCCTCCCTCGGAGTCATTTGCTCAACCGTCGACAAATTGAGTTCGCGGTCGGTGCTTGGAGCAGCGGCGGGTCATCCGAGAGGGAAGAGTAATTAAGGATACTGCAAAAGACTCGAAGTTTTCCCACAACACGGCGAAATTAATTTCAGGACTTGGATGCAGGAGTCCTGGTCTCCTCCGGCTGCCAAGAGATAATATTAGAGGAAGTTCGCTGGACACTGCAGGAATCATAATCATGCGCTAGTATAGATGGACACGAGCGTGCTTACACGTATGCATATAAACTTGTATGTACATTTACACACACACACACACACACACACACACACACACACACACATATATATATATATATATATATATATATATATATATATATATATATATAGGTTTGAAAGGTGTAACTGAACAAAAACCTCGCAGTTGCACTAAATAATTGATAGGAGAGGGTGATTAGCAAGATGGAAGGAAGATAATATATATGGAGGTACTGTAAAAGGAATGAAAGGGGTTGCAGCTAGGGGCCGAAGGGACGCTGCAAAGAACGTTCAGTAAATGCCTGCAGTGCACCCCTCAACAATTTAACATTCAACTTTCTTTCTTTAATTTTCCACCTTCCACAAGTGTTCTTTTTCTCTCTCGACAATTTGGCATTCATCTTTCTTTTCTGAATGTTCCTCCTCTCTCTCTTTCTCTCTCAACAATTTGTCATTCAGCTTTCTTTTCTTTTTTTTCTAATGCCCCCCCACTCTCTCTCTCTCTCTCTCTCTCGCCTCACCCACAAAAAAATTTGTCATTCAGCTTTTTTTTTTTTATTTTCATCTCTCCTCTCCTCCTCTCCTCTCTCTCTCTCTCTCTCTCTCTCTCTCTCTCTCACACAAAAATGTCATTCAGTTTTTTTTTAGAATTTTCTACCCCTTCTCTCTCTCTCTCTCTCTCTCTCTCTCTCTCTCTCCTCTCTCTCTCTCTCACACACACACACACACACACACAAATTCGTCATTCAGCTTTCTTTTTCTAAATTTTCTACCTCTCTCTCTCACAAAAATGTCACTCAGCTTTCTTTTTTTTTAATTTTCTGCTTCTCTCAGCAATATGCTAATGATTCACCTCTCTCTCTCTCTCTCTTTCTCTGTCAAGCCCATTCGACAATTTGGCATTCATCTTTCTTTTTTTAATGTTCCACCTCTCTCTCTCTCTCTCTCAAAGATTCCGCCAGATTTTCACCAATTTCGGCGGGATTGCAAAGAGATCCCCTTTTGATCCCCGGGGATAAATCTGCCACAGTTTATAATACAACTCGGTTATATACTTGCTGTGGCTTTTGGCCTCGTGACCTTTTCCTCTTCGGTCCCTTTGCCGGATCTCTCCTGGATGCTGACCACCCCCAGGGGTCTTCGGGGGTCGTTATCTACGACTAATATTTCCTCGAGAGTCGTTCTTTATCATTACGATACTGGACCCCCAGGTGGTCTTCGGGGGGGTCAGTTATTTTCTACGAACTAATATTTTCCCTCGAGAGTCGTTATCCTTTACGACAAACTGACCCCAGGGGTCCTTTCGAGGGTCGTTATCTGGGACTCATATTTCCTCGGGAGTCGTTATCGTTACGGTACTGACACACCCCAGGGGTCTTTGGGGGGTCGTATCTATAGGACTCATATATCCTCGGGGGTCGTTATCTTTACGACACTGAACCCCAGGGGTCTCCGGGGTCGTATCTAGGACTCATATTTTTCCTTAGGGGTCGTTATCTTTACGATACTGACCACCCCCAGGGGTCTTCGGGGGTCGTTATCTAGGACTCATATTTTTCCTTGGGGGTCGTTATCTTTACGATACTGACAGTCTTTTGTTTATGTTTTGCCGGTCATCCGAACTCATCCGCCAAAGGGGTTGGTACTAAACACGCCGCAAAAGTGGATGCATGCCCGGTAAAAAAAAATGGCTATCGAGATTATTATGAGAATTATTATTTACTATGAATAAATACTGCGGAAATTTACCGTCAGCTAAGAAAAAGAAGAAAAAAAAAACCTGGTCATAATCATCCATAAGAATGCATGTCAATTTTGTTTGTTTGTTTATCCTTACTAAGTTCAAAGACCCTGTGAATACCATATAGTTTTATTCTGCATTATTTATTCACGCGTTTTCAAAATTTGGAACTCTCCGTTTCAATGTTTCTCAAATCTTTAAATCCCACCCCGACCCCCCCACCCCAACGACCCTGCCCCACCCTCTCTCTCTCTCTCTCTCTCTCTCTCTCTGGAGAAAGAAGACCTTCTGAAGTATAGAGAGTAACTTTTGACTCCTTCTTATTACAAACTTTGGGGAAGAAACTCGGGACCTGGTTAGATGTGAAGATTCTTTTTGTACAGAAGAATATTGAGTCAAACTATTCCAAGATCCCTTATGGCCATAGTTCACTTTCGAGGGTTTGGACGAACTTTGGCGAAGAGAGAGAGAGAGAGAGAGAGAGAGAGAGAGAGAGAGAGAGAGAGAGGTTTCCTTGGCTCAACAGAAGATTTATCTTCATTCCTTTTTCTTACATACATAAACACACACACACACACACACACACACACATATATATATATATATATATATATATATGTGTGTGTGTGTGTGTGTGTGTGTGTGTGCGTGTGTGTATTATACAGGAAAACAACGATGATTTGTGGAGAAGAGAGAGAGAGAGAGGAGAGAGAGAGAGAGAGATGAGAGAGGAGAGAGGTTTCTTTGGCTCAACAGAATATTTATCTTCATTTTTCTTACATATATAAACAAACACATTGTGTGTGTGTGTATGTATATATATATATATATATATATAGTATATATATATACCTCGTAAAACAAATCACGCATTACTCGAAAACGTACATGAACGATGCATAACTTCCATCCTCTTCTCTTTGAGACCGTTGTTTTCGCACCGGCGGCAATCCCAAAACGCACACTCACTCGCTCTCTCTCTCTCTCTCTCTCTCTCTCTCTATATATATATATATATATATATATATATATATATATATCTCTCTCTCATAGGAGGTCATGAAGTGACAAAAAAATGTAAACAAAAATAAAAACACCGGTTGTTTGGCCAAAACGATGAACCCAGGCCGACATCAAAGCGACGCCTATTTCGGGTAATATTCAAGCGCCGTGCTTGGACAAGGCTTCCGGCGAATTGCTTATCCGGTCAATTACAGCGGGGTTGGCGGGGGTGGGGTGGGGGGGAGGGGGTGGGGGGGAGTAGTAGGTTAGCGTTGCAATACATGTTTGATACGAGGATGGTATGGTACTGGTATTGCTTTTGCTTCCTCTCTCTCTCTCTCTCTCTCTCTCTCTCTCTCTCTCTCTCTCTCGCGTATAGTTCGTTAGTTTTACTGCTGGTCCCGAAAAAAAAGTTGTTAATGTTGCAATACATGTTTGATACGTGGATGGTATGGTATTGGTATTACTTCTTTCTCCCCCCTCTCTCTCTCTCTCGTATCGTTCGTTATTTTGTAATCGTTGTCGGCATAATCTGTTTGCTGCTGGGCCCAAAAAACGTAGTTAAGTTGCAATACATGTTTGATACGAGGATGGTATGATATTGGTATTGCTTCTTCTCTCTCTCTCTCTCTCTCGTATCGTTCGTTATTTTGTAATCGTTGTCAGTATAGTCTGTTCATTGATGCTCCTAGACACCGAGGTTAAAGTTGCAGTACATGTTTGATACGAGGATGATATGGTAGTGCTACTGCCTCCTCTCTCTCTCTCTCTCTCTCTCTCTCTCTCTCTCTCTCTCTCTCTCTCTCGTATCGTTCGTTATTTTGTAATCGTTTTCGGCATAGTCTGTTCATTGCTGCTCCTAAAATCCGAGGTAAATGTTGCAATACATGTTTGATACACGGATGGTACGGCATTGCTTCTAATTAAAGAGGTGAATTGCCATAGAAATTAGGACAGAATGAGACAAGTATTTCGCATTATTTTTAGGTTACAAACCAGAGAGATCAGAGACAGCGTCTTCAGATGAAAATCAACAGTAGAACATGACGTTCCAAATCTTGTTAAGCCAGTCACCAGCCACGAAAATTGCAAGGTTCTAATAACCAAATAAAGAAAAATATGACAGGACCACATTTGCAGCGGGTCCAGTTACAGCGAATAACCAGGAAATTAAGACGTTTAAGTAAAATAAGACAATATTGATATAAGGTTAAAATGAGTAATAACATAAAGCTGGAGAATATTAATATAGTATAAGGTTAAACAGTATCAAAAATAAACCAATAGCGCCTCAGTGTCGTGGCCGGTATGGTGTTGGCGTGCCACCTCGGTGGCCGCGAGTTCGATTCTCGGGCATTCCATTGAGGGGTCAGAGATGTGTATTTCTAGTGATTGAAGCTCACTCTCGACGTGGTTCGCAAGCCACGTAAAGCCGTTGGTCCCGTTGCTGAATAACCACTGATTCCATGCAACGTAAAAACACCATACAAACAAACAAATAAACCATTGACTGACTGACCACGAAAATCAGAACGGGTACTATAATCAGACGTCCTCTCTCCCAGTTTCCTAAAAACCTCAACAAATAAAATAGATGCTGCCATTGAAAATTGAACGCAAGGACAGCAAAATAACCCCCCTTCGCGTTTCCGCTTCCTGACTTAGAGGGAACAACCCGGCAAATGCTGTAGTTATTCCCTTCGTTTTTTGTGCAGTCCTGAGCGCGGAAATCTGAACGCGGAAAATTTTCGCGCGCTTTCCTCGAATAATTCAGCTCGGCACTGCTGACAGCGTTGCTGACCCGAGGCTGGGAGCAATTTCAGCGGCCGGACACGTGACGGATTCCGTATTAGAGAGAGTGGCGCTGATTAATTAATTAAATCGTGTGCAACGATTTATGGAAACTTATATATGTATGTATGTATATATATATATATATAATATATTATATATATATATATATATTATAATATATATATATGATAGTATAGTGATACTTCAAAAGATATTCCACTTACTGAAAATTTCAGCGTTGACGTCCCATTTTGCGACAAAAATAGACCGGCAAATGCTCTTAACCGAGGCACTCAGTAAGGAACTCCCCTGACAAATACCTTGCCAAAATACCACAGGCGGCCCGGCATCAAACTTCATGAGTCACTTAACAAAGTCTATGTTGGTCTACCTGGAAAATGACAGTACAGAAGGGAGCAGTGTAAGAAAAAAATGCATAAGGTATACGCACGTGATATTAGCGGATAATTTAGTCAGTTCAGGATCCTGGAGCGAGTCTAAGAAAACTATCGGAGATCGGGCGTGCGAGTTGGTAGTGAGCTCTAATAGCACATTGATTCTCGTCCTTTTCGACTGATTCCAGGAATGGAATGGAATTTAATAGAGAGTTTAGGCCAAAGGCGAGTGCTGGAACCTATGAGGTCATTCTGTGCTGGAATCTATGAGGTCATTCTGCGCTGGAACCTATGAGGTCATTCTGCGCTGGAACCTATGAGGTCATTCTGCGCTGGAATCTATGAGGTCATTCAGCGCTGGAATCTATGAGGTCATCCACCCCTGGAACCTATATGAGGTCATTCTGTGCTGGAACCTATGAGGTCATCCACCCCTGGAACCTTTATGAGGTCATTCTACGCTGGAATCTATGAGGTCATTCACCGCTGGAACCTATGAGGTCATTCTGCGCTGGAATCTACGAGGCTATTCTGCACTGGAATCTATGAGGTCATTCACCGCTGGAATCTATGAGGTCATTCACTGCTGGAATCTATGAGGTCATTCACCGCTGGAATCTATGAGGTCATTCACTGCTGGAAGGAATTTTGAGAGTAATAAGTTACAAAGGTTGCAATGTGGAAGAAATGTAATATGAATCGAAGTACAGTAAAGGGAATGAAAGGTATTGCAGCTGGTTACCCGAAGGTGACGCTTGCAAAGAACCTTTAGTATTGCCTACAGGGCACCCCGTGAGGTGAACTGACGGCACTGGCCCCCTACGGGACAACTGATTCTAGTTCTGTAGAAGAAAATGATATAGTCTAGGAATGTATAAACCTAATGACGCGTTTACTTCAGAAGAAATATGTAAAGGGTAGAAATATGTAATGAGTGCGATCTTGTCCTATGGTCAAAAGAAAATATTAACTTGTCAGTTTTCCTTTTATGAATAATAATAGGACAAGTTGAAATAACGGACAAACTCTTTTCATGTATATACGCAAATCAGAGATGCTGATTCATCTCTTCCCAGACTCTCTTCAGAAGCTTTCGGGCCTTATTTTATTGTATTTATTTATTTATTTATTTATTTATCTATTCATTTAATTTGCTACATGACAAACGAGACAGACAGGTGTGATTAACCTAATTCTCAAAAGTAGGAACTAAAAAAAAAGGTGGGCGGGGTGGGGGGCAAAATGAGTGTATTCGGAGCTGATGTAGAGGCAGCTATACAAACACGAGCTAGATTTATTTATTTATTTATCTTGATACATGGCAAACGAGGCAGACGGGCGTGATTAACCTAATTTCACGAGTAGGAACTAAAAAAAATAAAAATAATAAATATAAAAAATTGGTCAAAATGAGGGTATCAGGAGCTGACGTTGAGGCACCTATACAAACACGAGCTAATCCTTCCCTCTCGTATATTTCCACCAACAGAAGGTGCACCTTACCCTATCCACCAGCGAAAGGTGGACGAAACCTTTGGCCATCCATCGCCGCGCAGACCTTGAACACAGGACAGACTCCGTCCGCCAGGAGGAAAATTCAATACCTGACGGAGGTCGCGAAGCGACGACAGGAACGAACAATATAATTGACCGCGCGCGCGAACAATAAATGCCCGCGAAAACTCAGCACTTCCAATTTCGATTGCATTTGCTACGTTCGTCCCGATTTCGAAAACACTTGGTTGGTGGGGGGCGGGGGGAGGTGGCTGTTGCTGGAACCGACGGACTCGACTCATGGTTAGAAAAAAAAAAAAAAAAAAAAAACAGCGTCGGGGTCAAGCAGCCTCCTCACTTTAAACCCTCGTGTCATGAAATGGATGCATAGATGGCACTTCATGAATATTTGTCGAGGCTAAGTAAAGGGACTGTGCTCGGAGAGGTCACGTCGAGTCAGTCAGTCCTCTCTCTCTTCTTCTTCTTCTTTAATTCGCACTCTATCTTAGATCATATCAAACGAAGAACAGTTTTTTTTTTTTTGTCTGTCAATCTTTGCTCTTGTGTATACGTAAAGATTCCCCTCGTTAAGATTAACCCTCCTTATGCAGTAAGATTAACTTCCCCTTTATTCGGATAAATGACCTTGACAAAGCTTTATTCATTCCCCTCACTGAGATGAATTCCTCTTTTGAGGATTTATAATTATAATTGTTTTTAATTCATAAAGATTAAATTTCTTTACGAGGGTCAAGTCGCTTCGTAAACTGCGTCGACCCCAGAGATTCCTCAGGTCATCTCAGAACAGCTCAGTAAAGCTTATTCTGAGTTTGCAACACCATAGTCTCCTGTTCTATGCAATATAAACACGGGAACGTAAATCATCACCCATCCTAACACAGCGCTAGAATACGTGGGATAAGTGTGCTCTGTATGAATAAATGCAAGCACAACACCTGTTTTTATTGTGATTCTAAGATACGCTTAAAAAAAAAATTCTTTCTATTTAGGGAGAGTATAGGAATACCCCCCCATCCAAACAAAACTTCATTCTTCATCTTTCCTAAAACACGGGGCTCCGGGAAGTTATGTATATTTCAGGCGAAACAAAACACAAAGAATAGAGACAGTGGAAAGCGAAATGGCTCCTCCTTCGTCCTGCAAAAGCAGAAAAGTAAACCGCATTTCACGGGAAAATGGATGCGAAAATCTACGTGGGGGGTGGTCAGGAGGTAACTGAGGTGGTGTAGGGCGAGGGGGTGTACTATCGCCACTGTCAGTAATATAATAATAATAATAATCTGGAACATCTACGTGGGGGGTGGTCTGAGGGTAACTAAGGTGGGGTAGGCAAGGGGGTGTACTATCGTGGAATAATAATAATAATAATCTGGAACCTAAGTACAACCGTGTACTATCGACAATGTCAATAATAATAATAATAATAATAATAATAATAATAATAATAATAATAATAATAAAAAAAACCATCTGATGTTCATGGACGACATCAAGCTGGATGGTAAGAGCATCAAGAATAGATATTCCTAATCCAGACTGTAAGGATTGTATCTTGGGGACATCAGGATGGAGTTTGGAATAGAAAAATGCGCCTTAGTCAACATACAAAAGCAAAGTAACGAGAACTGAAGGGATAAAGCTACCAGATGGGAGCAACATCAAACACATAGATGAGACCGATACAAAATACCTAGGAAACAATAATGGAGGAGGAGATATAAAACACCAAGAGATGAAGGACAAGATCAGGAAAGAATATATGCAAGAGACTCAAGGCGATTACTCAAGTCAAAACTCAACGCCGGAAATATGATAAAAGCCATAAACACATGGGCAGTGCCATTAATCAGATACAGCGCAGGATAGTGGATGGACGAAGGCAGAACTCCCGCAGCATAGATCAGAAAACCAGGAAACATATGACAATACACAAAGCACTACACCCAAGAGCAAATACGGACAGACTATACATAACACGAAAGGAATGGAGGGAGAGGACTACTAAGTATAGAGGACTGCGTCAACATTGAAAACCGAGCACTGGGGCAATATCTGAAAACCAGTGAAGACGGAGTGGCTAAAGAGTTGCATGGGAAGAAGGGACTAATAAAGCAGACGAAGACCCAGAAATATACAGAGACAGGAAAAGACAGAAAGAACAAGAGGACTGGCACAACAAAACCAATGCACGGACAAACATGAGACAGACTAAAAAGCTAGCAGCGACGACAATTGGCAATGGCTACAGAGGGTGGGGAGAGCTAAAGAAGGAAACTGAAGAATGTCTAACAGCGGCACAAGATCAGGCCCTAAGAAACGATATGTTCACAAAAGTAAGATAGACAGGAAATAACATCTCTCCCAATATGTAGGAAGTGCAATACGAAAAGGTGAAACCATAAACAACATAGCAAAGTGAATGCCCGGCACTGCACAGAACCAGTACAAAAAGAGGCATGATTCAGTAGCAAAAGCCCTCCACTGGGAGCCTGTGCAAGAAACATCAGCTACCTTGCAGTAATAAGTGGTACGAGCACCAACCTAAAGGAGTGATAGAAAACGATCAGGCAAAGATCCTCTGGGACTATGGTATCAGAACGGATAGGTGATACGTGCAAACAGACCAGACGTGACGTTGATTGACAAGGTCAGAAGAAAGTATTCACTCATTTGATGTCGCAATACCATGGACAGAGTTGAAAAGAAAGAGAGGGAAAAATAGCCATTTTTATCAAGAACTGGGATTTATTGTAAGCAAATACTACCCGGCAGTCAAATTAAAATTGATCCCATGTAACCCAATGACCATCAAGTCTTGTTAAAATATAAAGAGAGTCTGCTCCTTGATGGCCTCGAGAGTCATATATTTGTTTTAATTGCCCAGATCTGAAAAATAGAATAAGAAGGATATGGGAATAAGCCAGTGAAAATCGTACCCATAATCATAGGAGCACTAGGCACGATCCCAAGATCCCTGAAAAGGAATCTAGAAAAACTAGAGGCTGAAGTAGCTCCCAGGACTCATGCAAGAAAAGTGTGATCCTAAGAAACGGCCCACATAGTAAGAAGAGTGATGGACTCCTAAGGAGGCAGGATGCACCCGGAACCCCCACACTATAAATACCACCCAGTCGAATTGGAGGACTGTGATAGAGCAAAAAAAAAAAAAAAAAAAAAAAAAAAAAATAAAAAAAATAATAATAATAATAATCTGGAACCCAAGTACAACAGTACCTGAGACTTGACCAAAGAGGGGCTGTACTATCTCCACTGTCACTAATGCATAATAATGATAATTTGGAACCTAAATACAACCGTACCTATGAGACTTGGCCAGGGCAGACTATAACTGCCTGGCATACCAGCGTGTTTCCCACAACTTCCCAACTCAGCAATGACCCAATTGATAGTAGCATTGCATTCGAATTATATCCTTTATTTTCCTTTCTGAGTGAAAATAATAATAATAATAATAATAATAATATATAAATAATAATAATAATATAATAATAATAATAATATAATAGAAACAAATGTTTTTATACAGCCTTTTTGTAACTAAAGTCAGATCGACAAGGAGGACTCTGTGCAGGTCATCGGAAGGTTTCTGCTGTATATATTTTAAATAACAAAAACATACAGGCATACTACTGTGATTTACTTTCCCAATAATAATAATAATAATAATAATAATAATAATAATAATCAATATAATAATAAAAATAAAAACATCGAAAACAGAGCACTGGGGCAATATCTGAAAACCAGTGAAGACGAGTGCTAAAGAGTGCATGGGAAGAAGGACTAATAAAGTAGACGAAGACCCCAGAAATATACAGAGACAGGAGAAAGACAGAAAGAACAGAGGACTGGCACAACAAACCCAAATGCCGGACAATACATGAGACAGACTAAAGAAAACTAGCCAGCGATGACAATTGGCAATGGCTACAGAGGGGAGACTAAAGAAGGGAAACTGAAGGAATGATAAACAGCGGGCACAAGATCAGGTCCCTAAGAACCAGATATGTTCAAAGAAAACGATAGGACGGAAATAAACATCTCTCCCATATGTAGGAAGTGCAAAATACGAAAAATGAACCATAAACCCACATAGCAGTGAATGCCCGCACTTGCACAACCCGTACCAAAAAGAGGCTGATTCAGTGGCAAAAGCCCTCCACTGGAGCCTGTGCAAGAAACATCAGCTACCTTGCAGTAATAAGTGGTACGAGCACCACCTGAAGGAGTGATAGAAAACGATCAGGCAAAGATCCTCTGGGACTATGGTATCAGAACGGATAGGGTGATACGTGCAAACAGACCAGACGTGACGTTGATTGACAAGTCAAGAAGAAAGTATCACTCATTGAGTTCGCAATACCCTGGGACCACCAGAGTTGAAGAGAAAGAGAGGAGAAAATGGATAAGTATCAAGATCTGAAAATAGAAATAAAAGGATATGGATATGGGCGCCAGTTGGAAATCGTACCCATAATCATAGGGGCACTAGGCAACGATCCCAAGATCCCTGAAAAGGATCTGGAAAAACTAGAGACTGAAGTAGCTCCGGCCTCATGCAGAAGAGTGTTATCCTAGAAACGGCACACATAGTAAGCAAAAGGTGATGGACTCCCTAAGGAGGCAGATGCAACCCGGAACCCCACACCTAAAATACCACCACCCAGTCGAATTGGAGGGGACTGTGATAGAGCAAAAAAAAAAATAAAAAAAAAAAAAAAATAATAATAATAATAATAATAAAGTATTTTAACTCACTCTGCTACCACTAATTATCAAACTATTTTGAGAAGTAGTTTACACATCTACAGATACGACACCAAGCACACTTTATAGTTTTTTACAGTTTTTCCTTGCCAGGGATAATAACAAAATATATACATTGCGCCTGACCACATATGCCTCGAAATTATGTACTAAAAGCCTTTATGGGACGAAAGAAGAAACCGAATAAATAAATAAATTGCGGCACAATCAATGAGGGAGGACGATTTGACATACTAATTAAGGCATCCCTCTCTCTCTCTCTCTCTCTCTCTCTCTCTCTCTCAGGACTGGTTACAGAAGATCTACAGTATGTAGTTACTGTACGCTTATAGCAGAGTGCGCTTGAACCTTTGAGCCCACGTTCGTCACGGAAAATTTGGCACAAGTTGGACAGAAATTCCCTATCCTAGGACAGGTGCCGGTGTGTGTGTGTGTGTGTGTGTGTGTGTGTGTGTGTGTGTGTGTGTAATGTATAAACTATAATATTCTACCCCGCAGGCATATCGTAATACCTGTCCGTCGAACACTTTCAAACTTTTCATTTTCGGAATGTGAAGAAGTCGTTCGTACTCGCAGCCATACCCAACCAAGATGGTCACTGGGGGAGCCCATGCATCATCAACAGCATATCACCTTCGTTGGTGGTCACCTATCCACGCACTTACCATAGTCAGCTTGGCTTATTATATCACGTCAGAAGACGAATGAAACGCTCAGGATGCAAGGAATACGTCTCCAAGTGTGGAAATCAAGCCTGGATTTGATTTCCACACTTGGATTTGATTACTTTACAGAGAAATGATTCTGTTAATGAAAAAATCGAGGGAAAGGAAGAATTTCCCTCATAAGTTATCAATAACTCCTAAATCAAAAGGATATATGATATAAGGATATACGTATATGATAAAAAATAGAATATTCGAGAGAAAAAGGACTAGTAATTCTCAAAGGCAGAAGTCAAGCGTTTACCGGGTCCTATACATCGGATGTCGTAACGACAAATCATCGACTGGTTGATTTATCAAAATGGTGTCGCAACGATACGAAAGATCACCGACGGTAATAACTAATATTAAGTGGAGGATCTATCTGCATCACCTGCAGTAAGAGACGGAGGGAAGGAGGGAGGAGATTCGCCAGTCGACGCATGCGCATTCTGCTCTGACCCTTTATGGATACGAGACGGAGAACAACCGCGCCTCACCCCCCCCCCCCCCCCCCCCCCCCCGACTGATACATCACATACAAGATTGACGAGCTCGGTGAGAATAAGTAATCACTGCCTCATGCAAGGGGGAGGGTGAAGGTGGGGGTCGGTGCGCGCGAATAGGTCACTGACAAATATAAGCAAGTCGCTTATTCCCGACGTCGATGCCCGCGGTAGTTGTAACGCCAGGTCGTCGGTTCAAATTGACCATTGATCGCTCTGGCATCATGGCTGCAAAATATTTATTCCTTACCCGTCCCTCTTTGGCACATTGAATTGCTTATAGAAATTAGGTCAATGCCAAGCGCTGAGACCTGTAAGGTCATTCAGCGATGACACGGAAATTGACGGTATAAAGGTTTGAAAGGTGTAACAGGAGAAAAACCTCAAAGCAGTAAACTATGAATCAATTGTTAGGAAAGGGCTGAGGAAAGTAAGAAGGAAGAAAGGGAATATGAAAGGAGGGACAGTAAAAGGAACGAAAGGGGTTGCAGCTAGTGGCCGAAGGCACGCTGCTAAGAACCTCAAGTAATGCCTACGGTACATCGCAATGAGGTGCACTGGCCTCACGCTACGAGTGCTTCTTTATTCGTTCCCTTTTCGGCAGGATTCATGCAAAGTCCATTTCGTCCAACCGGAGTTCAGAGGTCCTCACCAGGCCTCTTACTCCCTTCCCTTTCACACCTAACCACACTTGAGGAAACTGCGTGTGCTGGCATAAGGCCGACCAGTTACCCCGGCCGGCTTCATGCCATCTGATGGTCATAAATGCCACCTTACAATAAATCAGTCATCGTTTGGTTGCGCGATTGTTTCTCTCTGCTGCCTAGCTACGGAATTTTACCCCCGCTTCCGTTCTCCTCGAGCCTCGTAACCCTCCGTGTTACAAGTGCAGTTCTATCGCCTCTTTTGCTTATTCCCAATAGCATAATAATAATAATAATAATAATAATAATTGTGCCCATAATCATAGGAACACTAGGCACGATCCCAAGATCCCTGAAAAGGAACCTGGAAAAACTAGATGCCGAAGTAGCTCCAAGCCTCATGGAGAAGAGTGTGCTACTAGAAACAGCGCACATAGTGAGAAAAGTGATGGACTCTTAGCTAAGGAGGCAAGATGCAACCCGGAACCTCACACTAAAAAAAAAAAAAAAATCGAGTGGGATGACTGTGATAGAAAAAAAATATAATAATAATAGTAACGCTGTTTCTTGCTTGCTTAATGCAACTGGGAGACGAAATTCAGTCACGTCATTACAGCGAGTTAATTTAACAAATTACAGTTTTCATGAACCAAAACTACCCAATTTTAGCCCAGCCCTTTTAAGGTCAAGTAACTTAACTGAGAGGTCTGGTAGTGGTGGGATAATTTGTATTCAGCTTTAGCATGAGACACACTGTACTTTTTCTTCTTCATGAAGGTCATTTAATTGTCGAGTGATTTAGCCTAAATCATTGTGGCATCATTTCAGACAGACCAGAGGGCGAGAAGCAATTGTTGAGGGTTTGAAAATAAGACCCACTTTATATCTTAACACGTCCTTTGGAGGTTGGCTGGACTGACCTTCCGCCATCGACCCTTGAGAGAGAGAGAGAGAGAGAGAGAGAGAGAGAGAGAGAGGTGGAAGTATCCTCTCCAATTAAATTCCCCTAAATAGAATTTATTTTCTTCTAACGATACAGGAGAGGCGGCGGCCGGCCAATCAGCTGTTTTTGACAGCTCACCATTCTGCATCGCGAAACTTCAATAAATCAACTTAAGAACTGAATGACGATCATTTCAGTGTCTTCTCATCACTGAATATAGAATTTAGGCCAAAGGACAATCACTGGGAACTATGAGGTCAATCAGCTCTGACACGGAAATTGATAATACAAGGTTTGAAAGGAGCAACAGGAGGAAAACCTCAAAGCAGTTGCACTATGAATCAATTGTTAGGAGAGGGTGGACAGTAAGATGGAAGAGACTATGAAAGGAGGTGCAGTAAAAGGAACGAATGGGGTTGCAGCTAGGGACCGCTGGCACGTTGCAAAGAATCTTTGGTAATACTTACAGTGCACCGCATGAGGTGCACTGACGGCGCTACCCAACCCATTTTCGGGTCTCTTCTCATAAGATGTCATCTGGCAAAAGAAAAAATCATGCTATTCATGAGTGGTATCTAAATTAGCCGCTATGAACGACCCCCACCCACCGTCCCACCCCCCAAAAAAAATATGCACTCACGTTGTCACTCCATTTCTGATAAGAAACGAGGGCCAATAATAAAATAACGAATGATTCCTCTGGCACTCTCTCATGCAAGCGACGAGGTTAATGGAGAGAAATTGACCGATCTGACTCATATGGGTACCTAAAGTTTCTTTGGGTACCTAAAGTTTTTTTAGGCACAAAAAGTGCAGTGAATAACCTCATGCTGTTAACAACATAAAAAAAAAAAAAAAGAAGAAGACCGGGAGGGACAAATATGTTCCACAGAGTACCAGTTTAACGAAAATTTACTATGCAATATAAAAATACGCATTAATGCGTAGACTAGAGACCAGACGGTTGACAAAAGATGAGCGCTGGTGTACAACGTCGATCGGTCGATCTGGCTCAGTCATAAGGTCGACGGTACGAGCTCATCAACCTTGGTTCAACGGTCGATCGTCTGTTGTCTTTTATTTTTCCACACAGCCAACGAAATGCGCCGTAAATAAGCCCGTCTTTAATCTAAGGCGCTGTGTCCTACATCGCACCAGGCGTAGTAGGCTTAACCCAAGAGGCGATCGATCGGCGGACCAAATCAGCTGGTACGTAACTGTTACGTTAAAGTAACAACTGTAACTGTTACGTTAAAGTAACAACTGTAACTGTCACGTTAAAGTAACAACTGTAACTGTCACGTTAAAGTAACAACTGTAACTGTTACGTTAAAGTAACAACTGTAACTGTCACGTTAAAGTAACAACTGTAACTGTTACGTTAAAGTAACAACTGTAACTGTTACGTTAAAGTAACAACTACGACGACGACGATTCGGGAAAGGGACGAGATTTCTGGAAGTTGTTACTTCTAAGACATCTTCTCTCCTTCTCACTGTCATCTCCTCAGTGTAAGAAGTGTTGTTTTGTCTTTGTGGAACATTTTTAGTTTTCTGTAAAACTACTGCGATGGCTTTGTCTGTCCGTCCGCATTTTTCTGTCCGTCCTCAGATCTTGGAAACTACTGAGGCTAGAGAGCTGCAAATTGGTATGTTCATCTAGCCTCAGTAGTGTTTATTTTATTCAAGGTTAAAGTTTGCCTTTTGAAAAGCAGAATGCAGCACGCACAAGGTCCCAATATGGAGAGAAAAGGCGAAAAATCAAACCATAAAATTCAGGAAAAGAGAAATAAGAAAAGTAAGTAAAGTAAATAACAACAGACACCAAATAAGATCAAAACAAAATCAACTATAAACTGGGAACTGAGGCTTACGTCTAAAAAAAAAAAAAAAAAAAAAAAAAAAAAAAAAAAAAACCATGCACCGAATTTGAACCTCAGAAGTTGCAGCGAATCAATTAAATAATGCGGACGCTCATTCGGCAATTTGCTTTGACTGATAACTGATACCCTATACAGCAACCGTTACAAAGGTCGAGTGTGAGAAGAAGCAAGGGGGTCACACTGAGGCCCGAGGACCCCCACCCACTCACACGAGTGCGCTTATTAACGATGAGAAACCGTCCCATAAAAATTTTAAAGAATAAAATAAAAATAGGAAGAAAGAGTCTCGGCTAAAGATGGAATCGGGTGAAAATCGATAGACTCAGCGATGTCAATAATTGAGCGAAAGAGTCTTTCCTTTCCACATTACGTAAGAGAATCGCTCATTAGAAGGAGGGTCTTCTTCTTCTTCTTCTTATCTCGAAGCCCTTGACTGATCAGACTCGGTCCGCCCCGTTCCTTTTATTTTTCCGTCATTCCCCGCGCTTCCTGATTCTCTTCTCTTCTTCTCATCTCATTCGTCGCTTCTCTCTAACTCCTCACTTCTTGGCCCCTTTCCTTACTTTTTTCATCCTCACTTCTTGGTCCCTTTCCTCACTTCTTCCTCCTCCTCACTTCTCGGCCTCTTTCCTTAGTTTTTCCTCCTTCTCCTCACTTCTCGGCCCTTTTCCTCACTTCATAGCCCCTTTCCTCATTTTTTCCTCATCCTCACTTCTTGGCCCCTTCCCCCACTTTTTCCTCCTCCTCACTCCTCTCACGACCTCTCCCCCTCCTTCTCCTCTTAGACTTTTTCTCATCCTCTTCCTGACCTCTCTCCTTATACCTTCTCCCACCTCACTTCGTCTTTTGTTCCTCTCAGCCCTCACACGGCCCCCGCCCCCACCCCTAACCACCAACCCGTAATCTCTCTCTCTCTCTCTCCACTCAGAGAGCTCTTATCCTTCCGGCACTCGTAGATATGACCCTCTTCCACTAAAGCAAATGATCTATTATTAATCACACGACCCAATTAAGTTTTTTTCTTTTTTTTTTTATGAAGCAAAAGGACGAGGAGACATTTGAGAAGTGGTAAAATCCATATCTCTTTTTGTTTTCAATACTTCGGCGTCGTAAACAAGTCATCATTATTTTTTTTCTTTATTCTGGGTGGCCATAATTATGTTATCGACCTCAAAGTGCGCGTATATTGGTAACATGAATAATCAACGTTATCTTTTACTGTCGCTATTCACAGACACGTATATAAAAACTATCATGATAGTTTCGTACTCTTCTCCATATATATATATATATATATATAATATATATATAGTATATATATATATATATATATATATATATAATATATATATATATATATATATATATCATCGGAGGGTGGAGAGATACCAAAATCCTTTAAAGTTATGTATTTATTGCTGACGTTTCAGGACCCATGTGTCCCCATTTTCGAAGCTAAAAAAATTAAAAGAATTAAAAAAAGAATTAAATGAGACTCAGATTAAAACTGAAAAATACAAACGTTATTTCTTAACAAAATTCAAATTAGGTACAAGAGAAGGAAACAGTGATTACCAAGTAGTGCTGAAGGCAAAAGCTGAGTGACTGTCAGGTCCGTTTTGGTGCCGACGGAAACTCAAGAGAGGTACAGGAATTTAAACAGAAATTAAAAAAAGCAGTGGCTATAAAAGTTAGAACCAACAGACCAGTAAACGTTCGCTTTCTAAAACAGTGGTATTAAAATGTTCGTCAAGTCTAAAAAACCAACACATCAAGGAAGGGCAGTTTATTTTCATTTTCATATTCAATTGTGAACTTGATATTTGGATGCATTTCATGGCAAGTTCGAGAATTCGTCTGCCCGATCTTTATTTCTAAATAACAGAATGTGTCGTCAACAAATCTGCTATAAAATAGAGGGTGGCAAGCCAGAGGGCAGCCGTCCAGCAACTGCTCCTCCAGGGAGCACATGAAAAATATTAGCAAAAGTAGGGCTAAAGGTGATCCCATGGCCATACCAATCGACTTGTAACGTATGCTTTTCCATTAAAAATGAAGGCAGTGTCCAGCACCGCCACTGAAATAACTTTTAAAATCCGTGATATTAAAATTATTAAAAAAAGAACATGTGTTGTTTTTAGACTGACGAACATTTTAATACCACTGTTTTTAGAAAGAGAACGTTTTTACTGGTCTGGGTTTCTAACTTTTTATAGCCACTGCTTTATTTTAATTTCAAGTTACATTCCCTGTTATAACTCTCTTTCCACAGCGTTTACTTTAACATCCGGTGGAATACGTTTCATGAAGAATTACGTATCTCCATCAGTACTTTGTAAAATAACTGTTTTCCATCAGAACTCTTTTACAAACAATTTGCGAAAATTTCTAAATAATATCTTCCACCAAAGTTTGAACTGCCATCGTACAAAAACTACATCTGTACGCTAGTGTCCCCCTAATCTATGATAGCCATTTTTATCAAGAACTGGATTTATTGTAAGCAAATACTACCGGCAGTCAACTTAAAATTGATCCCATGTAACCCAATGACCATCAAGTCCTTGTTTAAATATAAAGAGAGTCTGCTTCCTTGATGACCTCGAGAGTCATATATTTGTTTAATTGCCCCAGATGTGACCTGGGGAAGTACGTGGGCTCCACCCAGAGGTTGTTAAAGGTAAGATTAGATTCCCATCGTGGCGTTAGCTATCGTACGGGTGTCAACTATCAAACCCGAATTTTCCTGTATTAGAGATCATGGGAAAAAATGCAAATCAATATAAATTACAAGGATTTCAAATCATAGGCAAAGCTCCAAACGAACACCAATTGGCAATACTCGAATCTCTTTTTATCAAACAACTGGTTCCCCAATTAAATACTCAGTCCACGTCAACTCCTCTGTACCTCTCTTGAGTTCCGTCGGCACAAAACGGACCCTGACAGTCACTCAGCTTTTGCCTTCAGCACTACTTGGTAATCACTGTTCCCTTCTCTTGTACCTAATTTGCATTTTGTTAAGAAATAACTTTTATCATGTTTTAATCTGAGTCTCATTTTAATTCTCTTATTCTTTTAATTTTTTAGCTTCGAAAATGGGACACATGGTCCTGAAACGTCAGCAATAAATACATAACTTTAAAGGATTTTGGTATCTCTCCACCCTCCGATGATGCTTATCTGGTTTCAAGCAACCGCCTTCAACTTTAGTATATATATATATATATATATACTATATATATATATATATATATATATATATATATATGACTGGTAAAATTGTTCAGCGCCTCAGTGGCATGGTCGGCTAGGTGTTGGCCTGCCAACTCGGTGTCAGCGAATACGATTCTCGGGCATTCCACTGAGGGGTTAGAGATGACGTATTTCTGGTGATAGAAGTTTACTCTCGACGAAGTTCGGAAGTTACGTAAAGCCGTTGGTCCCGTTGTTGAATAAGCCACGCAAAGTACAAACAAATAAAAAAACGCCGAGAACTTTGTAATGTTAATGAGTGCAGTGGTTGTCTTACTGATAATGTGTACTTGGCATTTCGTTTCAGTTGTCTATCGCGTATCATCAGATGTTACGTGCGTCTCAAACTGCTATGTTTTACATACGGTATCGTACATACATTTATCGTATTGGTTCACTATGCTTTGAGTATTGGTTGCAATTCAAATTCGAAAGTAAATATTCTACGATTTTAAACACATGCACACACACACACACTATATATATGTATATATATATATATATATATATATATATATAGATATATATATATATACTATATATATATATATATATACTATATATATATATATACGTATATATATTCTAATGTAAGTTTGGAATGCAATTATAATTGTGGTAATATGATTGATTCACATCAGAACTTGTGTATCATGGTGTGAAATGTTTATTTCTGTGTTCAGATTTCCCAAATTTAAAGACAACATGCCTTAAGTGATCCATTTTTCATTTTGAAGTACGTAAGACACAGAGAGTGAAAGCTCATAAGCCTTTGGAACAGAGTTTGTTTTTGCTCTTTGAGAATGTCTTAGCTAGGTGATTTCTTTATCGGCGCAAAACAAGCGTAAGACCCCCCAAGCCGCAATGTTATTCAGCCCCTAGTAAATAGATTTTTTTTTTTTTTTTTTTTTTTTTTTTTTTTTTTTTTGACTTTTTTTTTTTTTTTTTTTTTTTTTTTTTTTTTTTTTTAAGCGATGAGCTAAGCTAGTTTTTTTCATCGCGGTAGGTCCTGTGAAAGGAACAAGGGTTCCTTATTCATAGCTGTTCCTATAGAGATGACGTAATATGTTTTCGCCTTCAACTATAGACTATACGCTTATGGTGAGAACATTCATTCTTTCGCTTTGAGACGAGCGGCGTGCGTTATACTCTCTCTCTCTCTCTGAAATCTCTCTCTCGCTCTCGCTCGCTCGCGAGGCTGTCTCAGTAACTTACGTAACGAGCTGGTCACTCATTTTTTATATAATTCTTAGTAATATATGTGTTGTTTGTGGGATCTGAACATAGTATTGCATTTATTGGTTTTAGTGAAGGCGCCACGAAAATAGTGAAAAAGTGTAAAATTGTAACAGGCCTTTTGATTGACGCTGCAGCTGTGTATAAGGTATTTTTACAATGTTGTGAAGTGCACTTCAATGTTTTATTATTTCTAAACATTTATCTTTTGCTTTGTTCTTTTCACATATTCCATTTTTTATATGCTTAATGATTGTACTGTCAATGCTTTAATTGTTTTCATATTATGCATTATGTTTTTCTGCATTGTCTTTATTTTGTTTAATTAGTTTGAATAATATTCTATTGTGTACATTTTGAATCTTACACTTGTGAATTAACTTGCATTTAATTAAATTTAATTTCAAATTTAATTATTGCTTTATGATTTAATTTAATTAATTTTCTTGATAAACTTTGATTTAATTTTGGCTAATAATTACTTCAAGAATTAATTAAACTTTTGTTTCAAGTAATAACAATTTTCCCTGAGATTGTGAATTTCACTTATAAATTTTGAATTTAGAAATAACTTTTGTATTTAAAATTCATATGAGTATTTCATTGAACCACCAGCTATATTTTTATTTTGTTTAGGTAGAATATAGAGTGATAATTGTGACGTTTCCCACAAAATAAAACAGAATCGGGGAAATACTTAAATTTGAATTTGCACGAGTGATACCCTTTAATTAAGATTACCTACACATATTTTAATGAACTTAGACTGATTGTTTTCTTGACTGTTCAGTTAGAAAAAAGGGATCACTCTTACCTTTAGAGTATTCAGTCGTTTAGTATTTGTGATGAAGGGTCAGATGTCTGTCTGTAGTGAGGTAAGTAACAACCAGGTACTGAATGAACTGTGCCCTAAGTACAAAGGGTGTCCCAGACCCAGGAATAAAAGGGTCTCTTGATTAGCAAGTACAAATGGTAAGTGTAGTAACCAGATACTTGGCAATTTGGGTTAACAAATACTAATGGTGTCCAGACACAGATCTTTGACTATTTCATGCACCAAGTATTAATGGTATCCAGAACCAGATACTCTGCGCCACTTCGGCACTTCAAGTATTGATGGTGCCCAGACCCGGGATATTTGGCATTTTATGTACCAAATATCAATGATCCCCAGAAACCAGGGAGGAAAACAAATCACATTATCACTCTAGCTTATACTGGTGGTGTTAGGAAAATATTTTGTTAGAAGAGTAGACCATATATTTGTTTTTGCATTTTATTGTAAGAATTATATTTGAGAAAATGGCTCCATTCGATACTCAGAATTCTTAGCAGCCCCTTCCATCCAAGTGTTGTCTGAAACTACTCTGACTAAGGCACAGTGGGAGTGCTTTAGCAGCAGCATGTGGTTGTCATGTGACTAGTAGCATGATAAAAGCACAAATCAAATGCATTGTCATGCAAGCATTGATAGACTCTGGTAGATAACTGATTGATGAGAGTTAGAACTGGCTCAAGAGTTGGTTTGAATGTAGCACAGGCTGATCTTATAAATAAGCAAGTGGAAAGAAAGAGAAAAAGTGATGCAGAGTTAGAACTCAGACGCATAGAAGCAGAAGAAAGTTTGATTAAACTGAAAATACAGGCTGAAAGAGAGAGAATACAAGCTGAAAAGACAGAATAGACAGGGAAAAACAAGAAAGAAGAGAAAGAGAAGAAGAAAAAGGCTGCAGAAGATGAAAGGCAAAGGATTAAAGAGGAAAGAGAAATTGCAAGACATGAAAGGAGATGGAATTGATAAGAGCTAGATACCACATTACCTGCAACTCCGCTAACCCTAACCATGGTAATCAAGACCCTGCATTTGATGTAGTAAGAGTGCAGAAGTTAATCCCTAAGTTTACTGAAGAGGCTCCAGATGAGGTTTCTTTGATCACTTGAGAAAGTGGCTTCAGGTATGGGATGGCCAGAAGATAAATGGTCAGTTTTGCTACAAAGTGTCTTGATTGGTAAAGGGAGAAGTGCCTATCTAGCCTTAACAGCTGATCAGTGTAAAGACTATAAGGTGCTCAAACATAATGTGCTACTAAGTATACCAGTTGACCCCAGAGTACTACAATGAAAGATTCAGAAAACTTAAGAAAGGATGAAAAAGTAACTTTCTTGGATTATGCTATAAAGTGAGAAGGGTTTTAAAAGATGGTGGAGGCAGCTAAGTTACAACTTTTGAAGAATTAGAAGAGTTAGTTGTTTTGAGGCAATTTAATTTAAAGGTTTATTCCTTTTTTGAGCATATAAAGAGCCTATTTGAGAGAGAGAGAGGTTTAAAAACTTGACAAAGCTGCTACACTGAGTGAGGACTACACTATATTAGTAGCAGGCGAACAATTATAATGTCAAGTACCAGAGTCAACCACGCCCAGGTTTTAAGTCTCATCCAGGTTTCAGGAACAATTTTATAAGCGGGAAACCTGCAACTAATAATACTCCTCAGCAAGCTAATGTGAAATCCTCATCTAATTTTGCAAGACAGTTGCAAAAGCCTAATGTTGTCTGCTTCAAGTGTGGAAGAGCAGGACACTACAGTCAAGAGTGTTATTGGAAAAATTATCAGCAGTCCAAGCTGTTGGTCAAATAGTAAGAGGTGACCAGGCCAAACAGACTGTTAAGAACAATGTGGGGAAGAGTCCGTCTACAGGGAGGACTGAAACTAAACAAGCTGAGTGTTTAGGCAACCAGTGAAATGTAACTTCAAGCAGTGAGTGGCTGAGCAGTTTGGAGGCTTTTAAGCCATATATCTATGAGGGTACACTGGCAACTCAGGAAGAGAGTTTGCAGGTACCAGTCAAAATTTTACGTGATACAGGGAGCAACCATAGTGTGGTGTTACGTGGTGCTCACCCAATGTTGGAGAAGAATCTCACTGGAGATTCAGTTATTTTGAAGGGTATAGGAGGGATGGAAGTAACTCCTATATGCCGCTTACGCCTGTCTGTGAATTGGTGACAGGGAATGTTGATTTTGCTGTAAAGGAGGTCATCACTGGCTGTGGAAGGTGTATGTTCTGTGGGAAAATGAAGTTGGTGGTGTTCCATTTGTTCCTTGTCCTGTAGTGACAGACAAACCGTTGAGGATTAGTCCTACGGTAGAGTTGGAGAAGAATAACCCCCACCTGTTCCCTAGTTGTGTAACTACCAGAAGTATGAGGAGAACTACGACTGTTGGTGAAGAAACTGAGGATTTGCACGCCCAAGATGGATCAAGTAAAGGATCTTTGAACTTAGAACAATTGTTCCAGGGGAGTGATGCCTTCCGTGGAGCTGACCGAGAAAGGATTTCCCAAGAAAATGAAGAACCTGTTGTTCCTGAAAAGACTCCGAGTAGTCAAGGTGTTCCTGAAGATAGAAGTGAAACTACAGTAGCTGAGGTAGCAGATATTGATAGTTCAACTATTGAAGTTGGACAGGTAACAAGAGAGAAGCTAATGGACTTGCAGAAAAGGGATGCATCGTTAGCTGATTTGTTCTTCAGAGTTATTGATCAGGAAGAGATGCAACAAACTCCTACCTGTTATTATCTGAAGAAAGGTTTACTGATGAGGAAGTATAAACCTTCAGATATACCCGGAAATGCTGAATGGGGCGAATATCATCAGATTTTGATTCCATGTCCATTGAGAAAGCAAGTGGTGGCAGTAGCTCATGAATCTGGACATATGGGAGTCAGGAAGACTGTGGAGAAGATCATGAGATATTTTTTCTGGCCTGGACTCATAAAGATGTTAGCAGGTTCTGTCGAGAGTGTCATACCTGCCAGATAGCTGGAAAACTAATGAAACCATTCAGAAAGCCCCCTTACAACCTATAGAAGTTAGAGGAGAACCCTTTAACAAGGTGATTATAGATATGGTTGGACGCTTCCGAAGACGAAGAAAGGAAATGAATATCTGGTGACATTAATGTGTCCTGTTACCAGATATCCTGAAGCGATCCCTGTCAGACATATCTGCCAAGATAGTTGCTGAGAAACTATTGGAGTTTTTCTCCAAGTTTGGTATACCAGAAATTGTACAAGTGATAGAGGAACGAACTTTACTTCCAAGTTATTCCAGGATGTGATGAACTTATTAGGGTAAAACAACAGTTATCAACTGCTTATCATCCAGAAACTCAAGGTGCCTTGGAAAGGTTCCACCAGACATTGAAAAAGTATGTTGACAAAGTATTGTTCTGAGTCAGGAAGAGAATGGGATGTTGGTTTACCCTTAATGTTATTTGAAGTTAGGAATGCTTATCAAGAACAAAGCATGGGATGTTCACCCAATGAGATGATTTTTGGAAGAGAAGTGAGAGGACCTTTGAAGATTCTTGCAGAAAATTGGGTAGAAAATAAAGAGGAAATCCAAGGAGAGTATGTGAAGAACTTAAGGAAAAGGTTGGAAGAGATTAGAAAATTCTCTTTAGAAAAAATCTGAAAATGAGTCAAGAGAAATTAAAAGGACTATGACAGAAAGACTAAGCTAAGAAGTTTTTAGTGTTGGTCAACAAGTGTTAGTGTTTCTGCAGTCAAGAGATTTCCCCTTACAAATAAATTTCAAGGTCCCTACAGGATAATTGAGAAGTTAAGTGATAGAACTTTTGTGATTGAAACACCAGAAAGAAGAAAACTAACAAAGGGAGATACATGTGAACCTCTTGAAACCTAAACTTCTCAGAACTAGAAATGAAACTGTGTCAATAATACAGACAACTTCATCTACAGAAGATGATGATGGCTATGAATTGGGAGCTGAAAGCAAGATGGATAATTCTTCAATTTTGGAAAATTTGGAGGATAAACTGAAACATCTTAATGTTGAACAAGGTGAGGAATTGAGTGTAGTGATTAGAAGCTTCACAGAGATTTTTGCAGACGTAGACATACTAATCTGACCAAACATGAAATCAAGATCAAAGAGATGGAAAATCATTCAAGCAAAGAGCTTATTGCTTATCACCTTCTCATCGAGATGTTCTGAAGAAAAGAAAGTTGAGTATTTACTGCAACATGATTTAGCAGAACCCAGTTCAAGTCACTTCAGTTCTCCATGTGTGTTAGTGAAGAAACCTGATGGCTCCTTTAGGATGTGTACTGATTATAGGAAACTGAATTCCATTAGTGTGGCTGACAATTATCCCTTGCCTCTTATAGATCAATTACTTGATAATATTGGGCAAGCCAAGTTTGTTTCCAAGATAGACTTATTGAAAGGATATTATCAGATACCCTTAGATGAAAATGCGAAGTTGCTGTCAGCTTTTATTACCCCTTTTGGATTGTATCAGTATACTGTATTGCCATTTGGTCTGATGAATGCACCAGCCACATTTCAACGAGTAATGGATCAACTACTAGGATCTATAGAAGGAGTAGGTGTATACCTTGATGACATAGTCATTTACTCTACAACATGGGAAGAACATCTGCAGATCCTGAAGAAAGTTTTCAAGAAACTACAAGAGGCAGGACTAACAGTCAACCTAGAGAAGAGTGAGTTTGGGAAGGCGACTGTTCAGTACCTTGGGTTTGAAGTTGGAAAGGGCCTTCTCGCTCCGGTGAATGCTAATGTGGAAGGTATCCGTAAGGCTACCCCCCCTACTACTAGGAAGCAACTACAAAGATTTTTGGACATGGCTGGATTCTATCGTCGTTTCTGTCCAAATTTCTCAGCCGTAGTAGCTCCCTTGACAGACTTGACTAGTCCCAAAGCTAAGTTTGTTTGGACTCCAGAATGTCAAGAATCCTTTGAAAAGGTAAAAGCCATTTTAACTTCAAGACCCGTGCTTCAAGCTCCAGACTTTAATAAGAAATTTGTGATACAAGTTGATGCCTCTGATTGTGGAATTGGAGCTGTTCTACTTCAAGAAGATGAAAATAACCTTCTACACCCTGTGTGTTTCCTGTCTTCGAAACTGAAAAGGTATCAGAAAAACTATGCAACTATTGAAAAGGAAACTCTAGCCTTAATCACAGCATTGAAAAAGTTTGAAGTGTATGTGAACATACCTCGGAATGAAGAGGTCTTAGTGTTGTCTGATCACAATCCACTGTCATTCATACAGCAGATGAAAAACCATAATCAAAGACTGACCAGGTGGTCTTTGTGCTTGCAACAGTATAATATAAAGGTTGAGCACATATCTGGTAAGAACAATGTAGTTGCCGATTATTTATCCCGTTGTGAATCGTTGGATTCAACCCCGGAATAACTAATCTTCTGGGGGGAGGAATCTTATAATGTAAGTTTGGAATGCAATTATAATTGTGGTAATATGATTAATTCACATCAGAACTTGTGTATCATGGTGTGAAATGTTTATTTCTGTGTTCAGATTTCCCAAATTTAAAGACAACATGCCTTAAGTGATCCATTTTTCATTTTGAAGTACGTAAGACACAGAGAGTGAAAGCTCATAAGCCTTTGGAACAGAGTTTGTTTTTGCTCTTTGAGAATGTCTTAGCTAGGTGATTTCTTTATCGGCGCAAAACAAGCGTAAGACCCCCCAAGCCGCAATGTTATTCAGCCCCTAGTAAATAGATGAGCTAAGCTAGTTTTTTTCATCGCGGTAGGTCCTGTGAAAGGAACAAGGGTCCTTATTCATAGCTGTTCCTATAGAGATGACGTAATATGTTTTCGCCTTCAACTATAGACTATACGCTTATGGGTGAGAGAACATTCATTCTTTCGCTTTGAGACGAGCGGCGTGCGTTATACTCTCTCTCTCTCTCTGAAAATCTCTCTCTCGCTCTCGCTCGCTCGCGAGGCTGTCTCAGTAACTTAACGTAACGAGCTGGTCACTCATTTTTATATAATTCTTAGTAATATATGTGTTGTTTGTGGGATCTGAACATAGTATTGCATTTATTGGTTTTAGTGAAGGCGCCACGAAAATAGTGAAAAAGTGTAAAATTGTAACAGGCCTTTTGATTGACGCTGCAGCTGTGTATAAGGTATTTTTACAAATGTTGTGAAGTGCACTTCAACGTTTTATTATTTCTAAACATTTATCTTTTGCTTTGTTCTTTTCACATATTCCATTTTTTTTTATATGCTTAATGATTGTACTGTCAATGCTTTAATTGTTTTTATATTATGCATTATGTTTTTCTGCATTGTCTTTATTTTGTTTAATTAGTTTGAATAATATTCTATTGTGTACATTTTGAATCTTACACTTGTGAATTAACTTGCATTTATTAAATTTAATTTCAAATTTAATTATTGCTTTATGATTTAATTTAATTAATTTTCTTGATAAACTTTGATTTAATTTTGGCTTAATAATTACTTCAAGAATTAATTAAACTTTTGTTTTCAAGTAATAACAATTTCCCTGAGATTGTGAATTTCACTTATAAATTTTGAATTTAGAAATAAACTTTTGTATTTAAAATTCATATGAGATTTCATTGAACCACCAGCTATATTTTATTTTGTTTAGGTAGAAATATAGAGTGATAATTGTGACGTTTCCCACAAATAAAACAGAATCGGGGAAGTACTTAAATTTGAATTTGCACGAGTGATACCCTTTTAATTAAGATTACCTCACACATATTTTAATGAACTTAGACTGATTGTTTTCTTGACTGTTCAGTTAGAAAAAAGGGATCACTCTTACCTTTAGAGTATTCAGTCGTTTAGTATTTGTGATGAAGGGTCAGATGTCTGTCTGTAGTGAGGTAAGTAACACAACCAGTACTTGAATGAACTGTGCCCTAAGTACAAAGGGTGTCCCAGACCCAGGAATAAAAGGGTCTCTTGTATTAGCAAGTACAAATGGTAAGTGTAGTAACCAGATACTTGGCAATTTGGTTAACAAATACTAATGGTGTCCAGACACAGATCTTTGACTATTTCATGCACCAAGTATTAATGGTATCCAGAACCAGATACTCTACGCCACTTCGTCACAATATATATATATATATATATTATATTATATTATTATAATAATTATAATATATTCTATATATACTTATATATATATCAATATATATATATATATATATAAATATACTATATATACTATATATACATATATGATATATATAATAATAAATAACATATATAATATATTATATATATATTATTATATATATATATATAGAATATAATAATATAATATACATTAATTATAGTATATAATATAATTAAATTAAACCATCTATATATGCAGATACATACGTTTATAATTATATATATATAACATATATATATATATATATATATATATATATATATAATAATATAGAGAGAGAGAGAGAGAGAGAGAGAGAGAGAGAGAGAGAGAGAGAGTAGTATAATTAATCATGGCGTTACAGCTGAACCTATTTGCATCAAATAACTTCTCTGTAGACGTACTATATAATTTTAATAATTTTGAGAGACAGAAATAAAAAAATCCCGTAGTAATTATGCAAACGAAGAGCTCCCACTAAACACTCTCGCAGAATAATGAATAAACAAACAATAGAAAGTGGAACTTGTATATATATATCACACTCACGGTCACGTTGAAGTTAGGCTGAGTCAGTTTGGGTACAATTTCCAGCGATTCATTATATATGTCAAAGAGAGAGGGACAGTTTCATAATGATCAGGGTCTAATAATTATGTTATATTCTCAAGTATAAAACAATATCCGTTGAAAGACTTCAGTTCATTGTTAATCTGTCATATTCTTAAGTAAAAGCAATATCCATTAAAGCACTTGTTTTTATTATCTATTATTATTATCAGGATCTATATGTTTTATTCTTAAGTAAAAGCAATATCCATTAAAAGACTTGTTTATTATTACTAATATTATTGAAAAAGAAACCCACAAAATCACTGTGTAACGTGTTTACTTATAAGTATTTACATTTTATTTTACTTATAAGTAAACACGTTACACAGTGATTTTGTGGTTTCTTTTTAAATCTTCAGAAGAAAACTAAAAGAAGTTTTTGTTTGACTATTATTATTATTATTAGGCTCTTTATACAATATTCTTAAGTAAAATCAATATCCATTGAAAGACTTATTATTTATTATTATTATTCTTATTATTATTATTATTATTTATTTATTAGGATTATGATTATTATTATTTTATTATTATTAATATTATTATTATTATTATTATTATTATTATTATCATCATCATCTTTATTAATATCATTATCAGGCATCTGGATATATCATATTCTTACGTAAAAGGAATATCTATCAAAAGACTTATTATTATTATTACTATAATTATTATTATTGTTATTATTATATTCAGGATCAATACCATATGCTGAAGTATAACCAATTTTCATTAAAAGATTTCATATTATTATTATTATTTTTTTTTTTGGGGGGGTGTGTTTATTTATTTTCACAGTCCTCCAATTCGACAGGGTGGTATTTATAGTGTGGGATTCCGGGTTGCATCCTGCGCCGTTTCTAGGATCACACTCTTCTGCATGAGTCCTGGAGCTACTTCAGCCTCTAGTTTTTCCAGATTCCTTTTCAGGGATCTTGGGATCGTGCCTATGCTCCTATGATTATGGGTACAATTTCCACTGGCATATCCCATATCCTTCTTATTTCTATTTTCAGGTCTTGATACTTATCCATTTTTTCCCTCTCTTTCTCTTCAACTCTGGTGTCCCATGGTATTGCGACATCAGTGAGTGATACTTTCTTTTTGATTTTGTCAATCAACGTCACGTCTGGTCTATTTGCACGTATCACCCTATCCGTTCTGATACCATAGTCCCAGAGGATCTTTGCCTGATCTTTTTCTATCACTCCTTCAGGTTGGTGCTCGTACCACTTATTACTGCAAGGTAGCTGGTGTTTCTTGCACAGGTTCCAGTGAGGGCTTTTGGAGTAATTTATTATTATTATTAGATTATTATATTATTATTCTTATTATTATTATTATTATTATTTATTATTATTATTATTATTATTATTATTATTATTTCGGAAGGAGACCCTCTCGTAGACTGCTTTGTTAAAAATATTGCTGCTTCAGCACTATTAATCTTGTAGTGAGTCTTCTGTCGCGTTGGAGAGAGAGAGAGAGAGAGAGAGAGAGAGAGAGAGAGAGAGAGAGAATAAGCAATAATAAACCAAATGACTCAACCGAATTTTACCATGCCCTTTGGTGCGTTGCTCGCCAGTCTAATCAACAACGAGAAAGCCGCCATCAGAAAAATAGAGAAGACTCTCTACAAGATTAATAGTGCTGAAGCAGCAATCATTTTTAACAAAACATATTATTATTATTATTATTATTATTATTATTATTATTATTATTATTATTATTATTATTATTATAATTATTAACCAAAGCTGTTTACAACTAACTATACAAAAAGCAAAGCAACATCTAAGAATTAATCTTAAGCTATATGAAAACGATACGATGATGATTATGAAAGAGACGAAAATGTGTATGCTAACAAATAGTTTATTATTGCAATAAAAATTTTAAAGTGTAAGATCATAATAAATAACAATATTCATCTTTATTTTCCGCGCGATCCAATCCCGTCTGCATGCAAGAGAAAGCGGCCAAGCCCTAAGGACTACTATATACAGTCCTGCGCTACTAAACATTCCTGTGTAGGTAGGACATACTATACCCATGCCCACCTGCACTGAAGGGCATTATATCAATCATTAGTTCTCGCCCACTCGATCTCCCTGCCGCTGTCCGCGCTATGGGCGTTGAAGGACACACTCACGAAATAGAAGTCCCCCAAGAGGTACCTCTCGGTCCACTTTTAACAAGGCGTGACCTGACCTCCAGCTTACGCAAGGTGGATGCTAAAATCTACAGCCAAATAGAGCGTTGCTTCACCAATGAAAATTAAAATGAATGTGCTATATTTTATTAGACATAATATTTCTGTACTGTTTAACAGGCATATTATTATTTTTTCATTTTTTCTAATAAATAAATAAAAAATATCTTATCCTAAATTACCCATATCTTTAAGTCGACGCAAAACACCTTTTTCAGACCCTTTTAGGATTTTTCCATAGGACTGTCCTACTCACCCGCAAAAACAACAAGAACAGCAACAACAGCAACAACAACAACAAAAACAACAACGTAGCTTGTAGGCTTACTCCCCAAGTAAGCGAGAATGTTGCTTACCATTGCATTTGCTGTTTTGCTTCGTTTGACTCTATTCGTCAAGGTCATTAATCTAAACCAACCCGACAGGGAAGGAGGTCAACCTATCACAGGGAAAAACTTCGCCTATAACTTGTTACAAATCGGGTTACAGCTTCGGTAGTTACAAATTAAGTTACTTCTTTGGCTCAAAGTTAAGACGACATCGAGCGACCAGAATCGACAAATATTACCAAGCAGGTAATATTTGTTGCTTTTTTTCGTGGTACAAAATTAATGCCACAGTTCATTAGGTTACTTTGTGACTAAGTGTAATAGCATAACAGAACGTCTTACGGGTGAAATCTGTTGATTCTTGAGTTCATAATGTCCACGTGTTGCAAGTTTGAGGAAGAAAGACAAACGTTGCGTCAAAATTTTCAGTGAGAAATGTCAGGCTACCCCAAGTTCCTTATCAATTCAAGAATGCAGTTTTTATTTGTGAATACATGCTCGCACCTTCCAGCAGTTAAGGTATGAATGTGGCACTGGAAACTGCTTTTATTTTATAGAGCCACACACCCAGATGTGTCAATGCAAGGATGATAGAGAGGATTGGGTGTGGCAGGAGAAAAATGGGTAGTGGTGAGTGTGTATGGGACAGGAATAAAAGAAAAAAAAAAAACAGTGCAAGCCTTTTTGAAAGGTTAGGGTACATTTGGGAAATATGGAAGGGTGGCTGTGCTAAGTGACTTTGGTGCAAAGGAAGCTTACAACGAACATTAAAATGAAAATATAAAGCATCTTGTGGAATGTCTGAAAATCAGCTTGATTTTAAATACGCAGATAGACCGCCTACTAAAGTAGCACATAAATCGGGGAAAATTCATTCTGTTCACTGCCTGTTACAGCGCTCAAAACATTAATCATGAACGCTCTCGTCTCTAGTAAGGCAAAGAGCTCTCGGCTATACCTAATCTATCAGTCCCAAGTAAATATATTCAGTGCATATTTACACGGAGCGCATACGCTCCCAGAAACACATCGGAAAATCATGTCAAGTTAAACCGACCTTGCAGAGTAAGTATTAATTCGGTAAACAGATACGTTTGCTTAACTCATTGATCGGATGGATAGAAATGCAATATATATTTTCATGAATTCCTGTTTCTAATCAGTTTCAAATCGTAATTTTACTATCAGAATTCGTTTTTAAAATGACCATATATATATATATATATATATATATATATATATATATATATATATATATATATATTCAATGAGCTGGTTCCTGAAGGCGTTATAGGTCTACTCCGCCTCCCTGCCTATGAACCACCCTAGTTTATTAATAACCAAGTGTATAATTCACGACTTCAGAAAAGATACAGAGGTGAACGGAGACACGCACTTAGAAAAAAAAATGAAGAATATCACTAGACTTAGCCTCAGCCTCCCTACCATATCAGAAACTCTATATCACAGTGAGATACAAGCTTCGCAGACTTTCGGAAAAGAAAGGACTTTTTAAAGAAAGAAACGAGACGAAGTTAGAGACCTGTGTTCATCCGGTCGGACGTTTACTTTAAAACAAAACGCAGAAGAATGAGGAGAACCACACAAGCCTCGTGTCTCCCTACCAAACGAGAAAGTCCATCAGAATGAGAAATATGCTCGACAAAATCCGAGAGAGAGAGAGAGAGAGAGAGAGAAGACGAGAGAGAGTGAGAAGAAGAGCCGAAGATGAGGAGGAGACCCGAGAAGAGATAATGAGACCCGGAGAAACGGCGAGAGGACGAGAGAGAGAGAGAGAAGAGAGTTTTTCATGCAAAGTTGTAAAATGTGGGTACAGGATTTAAGCTTACAGTCAGACGCGAGGTCTGGGATCTCTCAGTCGCATTTCAGCTATGAAAAACGGCACTTACGGAACAAACAAAACGGATTTACACTTAAAAATAATGTTTGGAGAAGTACAGATGGCAACTGGCTTGGCTAATTTGCACTTGTATGGGCGATCACTATAGTGAATTATCACTAACAGTAACAAGTTCATTAGAGTAGATCTCACGATCCTAGATCAACAACATGGAGCCTAACTTATAGTTCTTTGCAAGCGTCCCTTCGGCCCCTTGCTGCAACCACTTTTATTCATTTTACTGTAACCCCATTCATGTTCTCTCTCTTCCATCTTGCTTTCCAACCTCTTCTGACAATTGGTTTGTAGTGCAACTGCTTTGAGATTTTCCTCCTGTTACACCTTTCAAACCTTTTTAGTATCAATTTCCCTTTCAGTGCTGAATGACTTCATAGGACCCAGTGCTTGGAATTTGGCTTAAATTTTGCATTTCATTCCAACGTGGACTTTCCTCTACACATTACTATGTAACATGATCTGTGTATAGAAACTTGCAAAAGACCCCTAGTGCTATATAACTGCGGTACCAGAACCAGGGATTAACTTGGTACTAGGAGGTTTGGGAAAGAGGTAGGAGGTTACATAAAAAGGTTAGGCTACGTTGGAATAATCCGGCTAGGTTAGGTTGGGGCATTCAAATGCAGTTGTTGCTAAAACTGCTAACCTCCATTCTACCTTAAGCGAAAAAGCGAAATTCATCGTGTGCTAGCAACCTTGTAGAAAATCTACGGAGATCTACCTCGATTAGTCATTAGGAATTAAATCTTCAAATGGGGTTGGTCTTTGGACCCTTTCAGTCTAGTATTGTGTATTTGAAAGTTTAACAGAAAATGCCTAATGACAATTAAATCAATGCTATTTACCTTGTAACCTTGGCGTTCCAGGTTTGACTATATTTCAAACAATCAGCCATGTCTGCTGTTTCAATATCCGCTGAAATCTCTGGGTACTTTCACATCCAAAAGTCTTCAATGTTTTGGTTGTTGTGGTTCGTTTGTTATGTTTCGACGTTTTGTTGACTTTTTTTTTTCGTGCCATGATTTTACAGTGATTCCATCAATTACAACCCTGGTTCGGTAACCAGACTTGCGGGTTCTCCTCGTTGATTCTTCAGCTACGATATTTTACATGGTTCAGAATATCGACAGGAAAAAACGTAAATACTAATTAATGACGGTTTTTAGCGTCACTACTCAGAAAGAAAGATCATGAATTCAGGTTTATACTACCAAAATGCTACAAACTCTCGCCCATACAAGTGCATTTTGCTCTCAGAGAACGTCAGAACCATATATTTAATTTAATTCACATAAACCTCTCAGCATCCGTTATCACGGATAAGCTGTCAGAGTAACGGAAAATGCATTGCTTTTCAACATGGTGTGAACTCGTGAATCCATGGCTGACGTGATCCCTCTGGCCAGCCATCCGTCACTTACTGTATTTTTTTTTTATTTCACAGCTGCCAGGCGTATGATGTCCCAAGTTAGGAATTAGCATAGATATAGCGGGGCCACCTCTGTATCTTTTGGGAATTAGTCGATATCGATAACCAAACACGTTATAAGGGGATGAAATAAAACACTTGATGTCAAATGATACACCTATACCATGATCCATCACTGGGAGCACTTTACTTTCCAAGGCTCATACTCGACTACACTGACAAAAATCTGGTTTTTAAAGACCTCCCAGTTTTCAGTATTTAAGTCGACTTTGGTTAGACCTATTTGTAAAATGGACAGGTGAAGTTCGACATATACGGAAGTCCTGTTTCGCACTACAGTATAGGTCACGCGAATTCTAATGTAAATCTGATTCTCGTGTGGGGATATAAAAGGTGAAAAGAATGACTGTTGAAAATTGTGGATTTAGAATGTTTCAGGAAGGCGAGAGAACGTGGAAATATGACGAGCAAAAGGTTGATTAAAAGACTATGGCGTGAATAAGTATTGGAAAGGAAGTGTAAAACAGTTGAATTTATATCTGTGTGTGTGTGTGTAAGGTGCTTGACACTGCTGATGAATTTTATGTGTATGATTTAGTAAAGTACGAATATGAGTTGCGTGTGTGTGTGTGCGTGCGGTATATATCCTCCATGTCCTCACCTCGCTCCACGTAATAACGTCTGAGAGTACAATATATCCGCTTTATAAGAGATACAAACATTATTATTGTCAACGCGTTTTTTCCACTCTGATACCAACGTCATTTCAATAGCCTCTTCTGAGAATTTTCTTTTGGACCTTAAAGAGAAACGAGGCAATGGAGCCCGATGGTGATGTGACGCTATCCGCAGATTAGCACCTTTGCGATAAGGGTTATGCACACTTGCGCGCCCGCAGGAGAATGTAAGTGTGTGCGTGTGCGAGTCTAGGCTTAAGTAGTACTATGAGGGAACATTGGGAAAAGATCGATATATATATATATATATATATATATATATATATATATATATATATATAGAGAGAGAGAGAGAGAGAGAGAGAGAGAGAGAGAGAGAGAGAGAGAGAGAGAGGCTTAACCCCAGCCAAAACTCCCTTGTACACAATATACCTGCTAGCTAATATGCGCCCCCCCCCCCCGCAACATATTAATAACCAAATACCCACCTGTTAACCTCTCTCTCACGGAGACCCGAGCAGCATATAACTTCATTAACTCGGCCGAGCTTTAAGGCTCTACGCTCAGCTGCTGAGCTGAAAACGCGGATGCAAAGCTCAGCTTTAGTACGGCGAAAACATCCTTTGGAAAGAAAGCTTGCGCCTATGATAAAAGAAATATAAACCAGGTGGCTGAACAGGGCTGTCCACTCTTGGGGCTGTCGACACGCTTGTTGGTTGTATATTCAATTTTGGTGTGATCATATATATATAATATATATATATATATATATATATATATATATATATATATATATATTTATTAGAAAAACGAACTTTTTTGGAAGCTTGCTTCAAAAAACTTATTTGATATTGTTGACTTTTTCAGTGAGACTTTATGTGTATTGTGAATTTATTATTATTATTTATTTATCCTTATTATCTATATATATTATATTATATTATTATTATAAAATACGAATTGAATACACAATCCTATGCAGAATACAGAAATGCATATATAAGTATATATATGCCGATGCCACTTTAAGCAACAGCCTTGCATCCTCTCACGACCGTATTGCAAGCATCAACATTGCCCAAACCAGGAAGAAGACTGCGCCGCAGTTATGCCGCCAAAGGAAACATATAAAAAAAAGAAGAGGAGGAAAACCTACGTAATTCCATCGGTCTATGGGGACCAGCGTGACTCTCCTCTCTCTCTCGTCTCTCTCTTCTCCTTCTCTGCCTCTCTCTCTCTCTCTCTCTCTCCTGTGATTTCCCATAGCTCTGATGACACTCCTTCCGCCCGTGAGGCCATAACAACGCACCTTCAACAATTTTTTTTTTTTCCTTTGACCCGGGCCCGATCAGCGAGGCAGGTCCACCACGCCCTTGCCGGAGCACCACCAGCAGCAACAAGTAGCAGTAGGTTATTCGCTCTCATGACGCGCCGACGAAAAATACTCGGAAATAACCGCCGCTGGCCACGCCCAAAAGTTTTGCTGCTGCTCCTGCCTTGCGAACGTGCGCGCGGACGTGTAAGTCTAGAGATATTATAAACCTTGCACGCGGATGGATGGATGCTTTGCGTACGTGTGTACGGACAGGCTTTTTTTTTTTACGTATGCGCATACTGAGATTTCCACACGTACATAGTTGCGGACGTATAAAACTAGAGATATTATAAACCTTGCACGCGGATGGATGGATGCTTTGCGTACGTGTGTACGGACAGGCTTTTTTTTTTTTCTAAGTACCTAGGCACATACTGAGATTTGCACACGTACATAATTAGGTTATTTATGGCGGTAATGTTAAGAGTTTCAAATTACGAATTATTAGTGGACGTACATACACATACACACATAAAGAGTTTGATACACATACAGATTTAGATTACTATCTTATATATATACAAATGTATGTTCAGTGCGTACATGCGCTTGTAGACACGTATAATAATAACAATATTGATTGGTTTCATATCATTTCAGGATCATGTGCAAACTCTATGCACACAGCAATGGTTTCATGCATGTCCACACTTACATAGACTGTTTATGCACACATAAACATGTTCTATGCAACATAAACATAAAGATGAGTTAAACCAAACGCACACAGTTAGATATTCAGCATACGTCTATATAAAGATGTTTAAAACACGTACAGCCAAAGAGGTTTTGCTTGCGTGCATACAAATAATTGAATTCTGAAAGGATGCGTGTATGTATTTCCATGAAAGCACACAGGAGGTAATATTTAGTAATGCAGAAAGTGAAAATGTATGACCAATTAGCAAAAACAATATGTTTCTTGACGCTGTCTCACGCCGGCTCCCTCCCACCCTCGTAGTAATTATACGAATAAGTAATGGCACGAATTAAATACGTATGTAAACTGAAAACAAAAATAACGTTTATCTGCATTAGTAAAAAAAATGAAAAGGTTATTTGCTTTGTGTATTTTTATATAACAAGGGAAATATATATATCTACACTAGCTGCCGATGGAAATTCCGAGAAATATGGACGAAATGCAACATAATGCACCCTCCCTTGCATTTCTCGCATTCGCAATACTCCCCTACCCACCCGCCGAACCCCCTCTTCTCCCCCCCCCCCCACCAAGTGCATCCCTTCCATTCTAAGATAATCTTTTTTTTTTTATTACCATTTGACCTTTCATTGATTTTCTGCAGATTAAACGCAGGTGCTCCAGATATCAGCGACGGGTGTCCCCATATCGAGGGTGTTTCCACATCGAGGGTGTCCCCAAGGGTGTTCCCACTTCGAGGGTATCCCCACTTTGAGGATGTTCCCTATTGTCCCCACATGGAGGGAGTTCCCATATCGAGGGTGTCCCCAATTTGAGGATGTTCCCCCTTTAAGGTTGTCCCCACTTTGAGGGTGTTACATTATCGAGTGTGTCCCCACATCGAGGGTGTCCCTACACCGACGGTGTCCCCACACCGAGGGTGTTCCCTTATCAAGGGTGTTCCCACATCGACGGTGGCCCCACATCGACGGTGTACTCACACCGAGTGTGTCCCCACTTCAAGGGTGTCCCCATATAGAGGCGCTGTGCGTATCCGCCTTTGAATTTCACGCTGTCACTCCGGATTAGTTATTGGTCAATATTATTTCCAAACTGTGACAAAAGAGAAGAAGAATGGAGCGCAAATAAAAAAGAATAAATAAGAAATAACAACATTCATCTATACACACAATCAATAACGAATTAGAAGCAAATGTATCTAATGCAAGTCATCAACACCTAATTGCATTGTTATTTAATTTAACGTATGACAACGGTATCTCTTGAGACTGGTAGTGAGGTATTTTGCACGCGTGACTATAATTACGTAGCTTTTATGGTTCTAAAACTCTCATTTCAAATGCTTCTTCGTCTGAGTTACTGTGAAATATCTATCTCCTCAGTCCACAGTTGTGTCATACTCTATACGACACTGGAACAGTCTCTCTCTCTCTCTCTCTCTCTCTTAATAGACAGGCAACACGGATGTGATATTGCACCCACAAGCGCATGTTTGAGTTCAATATCAACGGGGACACGACCAAAAAAGATATATGGACTTGCAGACATCCTCTCTCTCTCTCTCTCTCTCTCTCTCTCTCTCTCTCTCTCCTCTCTCTCTCTCCTTCATGTGAATCCTGACACACTTCCCCAGTCCTCAGGAGTGGAGTATGCAAACGAGATTGCGTGACTGCGCTCTAATTTCTATCCAGCATCCGTGGAAAACGGGATCGTATTTTTGTTCAAGCTTTTATCAGAGGACTTTTGAGATTGCGCAAACAACTTACTATGTATATGCGGAGACTACTGAAAAATTTGTGAGTGTGCAGTAGAGACGTCCGTGAATACATGCAGAGAGAGAGAGAGAGTGTGTGTGTGTGCGCGTGTGTGGTGGACTGATCGTCGAATGTCAAAGTTTTACCGCAGTAGTACCTGACTATAATTGGTTGCATCTTTTCGATAGTACGTGTATGTGCGTATACATAAATACTTGTGCATACTAATTCATAGCATGTATGTACGTGTGTAGCTAGCATCTGTATCAACTGGAGAGAGAGAGAGAGAGAGAGAGAGTACGGAATGGTACTTTGTGTTGTTGTCAATCGGGGGGCTGCCTCGAAATAATTAATAAACATAAACAGACGCAAAGTTCATTTCACATGACCTCATCGGGACTTATTGGCGAGATCTGTCCAGTCACCTGATTGTACTTTGATAATAACATTCAATTTGAACAGGTATTAATATTCTGCTCAGAAATATATAAGAAATAGTAGATTTGGTTAAAATAACTTTCTGTTATGGCACTAGTAGCCAAGTTTATTCAAAAGTTTTTGCTTTTATCAGATATGCATTGTACGTTAAAAATGCAATAGATTAGTTATTATAGTAAGTTTTTAGAAGAATTCTCATATATATATATATATATATATATATATATATATATATATATATATATGTGTGTGTTGTGTGTGTGTGTGTGTGTGTGTGTTTAAAAGGAATTATTCTGAAGGCTATTTTCTTGCTTAACTATCCACAAGAATTCTAGCAATTTTAAAGATATTTGTGAATATATTATATTCATACTTTCTACTAATTACCCCGAAGTATTTTGTATTCTGAATTATTCTGGCTCATTTTTTACGTTAATAAGAATATTAAGTTTTTTTTTTTTTTTTTAAGAATACAAAATTCGGCTCTAGTATGTGAAGTCTTTAAGAAACAGGTATGTCGTCATCGCCTATTATGCAAGGTCCATGAAAACTATATTCCTGAAGCCTTAGGCCTCTTGTTTCAGAGTTCCAGTTAGTCTAGGCCTAGTCCACAAGTAGGGCATCGTGGTCGTGAGTTATTTGGCTTGACATTTACCAGTCACTGATGACGTCCTCCGGTTTTTAAATATCATCTTAAAATACACACACAGGGTCACAAACACTTACACAAACAGGCAGGCGAAGGTGCCAGGAAAACATGCACTCACAAACGCTAAATGTTTCGGTAAAATCATCAATCTCCTGCCTGAAGTGTATACGCAAATCTGTCTGTAACGAAATTGCCTTGGTCTTATTGTTTAAACTTGATAAGATAAGATGCCGTGAAGGTCAGTGAATTCCGTGAAGAAATCAATGATATGATAAGTAAGTAAATGGAAGAAATTAAAGATGGGATTTCATCCATGCGAACAGTTGCAACATTCTCTCTCTCTCTCTCTCTCTCTCTCTCTCTCTCTCTCTCTCTCTCTCTCTCACATACACACACAGAGCTTATATCCACATGCTAACACACACTATGTGTGTACGTTCGAGAGTGGTCAGTCATTAGATACTTGTCATGCAGATTGCTCTCTCTCTCTCTCTCTCTCTCTCTCTCTCTCTCTCTCTCTCTCTCTCTCTCATCTACTGGATATATTTCTTGCACTTATCTTGTAAATTCATGTCGTCACGTTTTCGTATCTGTCCTGCATAAGGCGCTGTTGCCAACAATGACTACTCTTCCGCTGCGAGAGTTCAGAGCGTGCGGCCAATTGTATTGCAAGGCTTAAAATGACATCACTCGACCTCATGCAGCCGCCACAGGAGAGGTCAAGGTCACACGGAAGATAGCGCCACTGATTCAACTTGTTTTGATTTGCGCGTGGCGATAAATAGCTTCAATCTGCGTACCTGTTGGGTTGGTCACAGTTCACTGGTCGACATCGGGTCTCCTATCCCCTTTAGCGATCTTACCATACTTATACTGAGACTAGTATAAGTAGATCAGTTTTAATAAGTGAGCCAATGTGACTATATTAGGAGATTAGAAAGAATTATCGTAGCAAAAGACAGTTATGTTAGTGGACCAATGAATAATAATGATAAAAAATTTATTTTAATAAACCAGTAAATCCAAAAAAGTAGGCCGATGAATCTGAAAAAGTTATATTAGTAGACCAATGATTCGAAAAAAGTTAAATTAATAGACCAACGAATCCCAAAAGAGTTATATTAGTAGACCAATGAATCCAAAAGAGTTATATTAGTAGATCAATAATTAAAAAAAAAAAGTTATATTAGTAGACCAATGAATCCCACGAAAAGAGGTTGTTAGTAAAGACTGATTATACTGATGAGCCAGTGATAGTACTACTCTGAAATAAACCAAATAGAGTCAAGGAAGTGAGACTAAAACACTAATTCTAACCAGGATTTAAACCGAAGTTTCTTTTTTTCCTGGTCCCCAGCACTTTCGGTGCCATTAATGCCATTAAAGAGATTAGGGACTAACTTAGAAAAAAAAAAAAAAAAAAAGACCGAGCATGTCTGCGCGCATGGACTTTTTCCTTTCTTTTTTGCTGAGCGTGTGAAGCAACGTTCGATGACTTGATGCTGTAATGGAAATAGAACCCCTTATATTATGCACTTACTCTTTATTTATCCTTAAAAAAAAAACTAGTGAGATGGCTATTTGTCTGTCCGTCGGACCATTTTCAGTCCTCCATCATATCTCAAAAACTACCGAGGCTAGAGGGCTTCAAATTGGTACGTTGATCATCCACCCACCAATCATCACACATACCAAATTGCAGCCCTCTAGTCTGAGTAACTTTTATTTTATTCAAGGTTAAACTTAGCCATGATCGTGCGTCTGGCACCGCTGTAGTAAGTGTCAACAATGTACTAATTATACATTAGAGCTTATTTCTGTCGTGGTATTCAGTTTATTTGTATGATTCATATGTAAGATATACACGCTTGTATTTTCGAGTGTGAATAAAAGAGAGTGAGAGAGAAGTGTTAATTAACTTAATTAATGGCTCCGAGCATAAAAGCTAAAAGTTGGTCATGTTTTGCTAATTAAGAGCGGTAAAAAAGTTTTTTCTCTTTAATAGGTGATTATATGACATGAAACGTAAGTTGCTGTGATTATTATCACCACTATGTCCACCTAGAATAAGGCTGCTATAGCAGATTCACATCAACCGTGCATCCGATGTCTAGACCCGTCCCTTACAACGCTCCTGATTGGCTGTTGATAAGCCAATCACAGGGCTGGAAACTCAGTCTCTCTCGAGAGTTCTCATAGGAAGTATGTTCCACGTCTCCTGACGGATACGTCTTTCAGGAGAGGTGGAACATAAATCCTGCCTATGTGAACTCTCGAGAGAGATTGAGAGTTTCCAGCCCTGTGATTGGCTTATCAACAGCCAATCAGGAGCGTCGTAAGGGACGGGCCTAGACATCGGATGCACGGTTGATGTGAATCTACTATAGTGATTCAATATTTTTTTCTTTTGGCAAATCTTTCATATTTTGCTTTGCCATGCTAAAGCTGGCTTAGCCTGCATGATTTCTTTATCATTAAAAGTCTGTCGGAGTTAGTTTATTAATATTTGTCAGGTTTTATTGGGGGGGTAGGGTTGGGGGGAGGGGGGCGTGGTCGGTGTGAAGGTCTATCATATTTTTCCTCCTTAGAATTGACTAAGTTTGCTTTACATTGTTAAAATATGTATGTTTTTTTTTTCTTTTTCTTTTTTACCAAGCTAAAATCTGTTCGAGTTTTCCCCCCTGGAGGCGGTAAAATCCGTCAGAATTTTATATTCATGGTGTTAAAACCTGACAGTTCTCCAGATGTTAAAATCTGACGTAAGTTTCCTTTATAATGGTAAAATTTTGCTATGTCTTCTACTTGTTAAAATCCACTGGAATTCTGCTTTCCATGTTAACATATGTCAATTTTCCTCCCCATGTTAAAATCTGTCATGTTGAAATCTGTCAATCATATGGTTTTGAAAATATACGAGTTCTCTCTTCAGGGCGTTAAAATCTTCCAGATTTTTACCTAATTTGGTCAAATCAGATTTTCCTTAATGTTTTCCCTTGCTTTTGAAATTTGAAATTCATCAGAATTTCTTGTTATTTAAGGTAAGATCGTTGCAAATTTTGCACTAAACTGAAAACATTGTTGTGGTACTGATTCCTTCATTATTATTATTTTTTTATTTATATTAATTACATTTTATACTTAATATTTACGACTCCTTATGGCTATTGTGACGATGACTTTTTCTTCCAGAGAGAGAGAGAGAGAGAGAGAGAGAGAGAGAGAGAGAGAGAGAGACTTTTTACATGAATATTAATTTACTACAAGGGTACAGAGTAGCTAGCGTAAGCATATAGAGTGCGCTTCTGAAAAGAATATTCTTACCTACTTACGCTAAATTATAGACACAGAGAGAGAGAGAGAGAGAGAAGAGAGAGAGAGAGAGAGAGCTAAAGCCGAAGATCTCTATCTGCCCCACTTATGCTGTTCAGGAAACCGAAGAATTTCTCGCAGCAGAGTGCAAGAAGGCCCAACCGCTCCTCATCTCTTAATGCCGATTCAGTACAGTTGCCTGCCCTGAATTTTAAAAACGCCGACACCCCTTTCTCTCTCTCTCTCTCTCTCTCTCTCTCTCTCTCTCTCTCTCTCTCTCGTACACGTAGATTTATGCTCTGTTTTAGGAGTTTGTTAGCGGGAAAGCTAAGGCTACACTGTACACTGTACTGGAAGCTTAGACTGTCGACGCTGACTTGATTCTGTCTGTCTATGTCTGTCTGTATTTGTCTGGTCTGCTGCAGGTCTGTAATTCAGCGCTCTTTTCCACAGTTAATTTATCGTTTTATACAATTCCGCTATGAAGGATGTGTGGCTGTAATTCGCTCTTCCTGTAGTCTCTGTATGAATTTCAGTTAGCTGTGAAACTCACTATTACTGAGAATTAAAGTGTCATCCTATTCCATTTATCTTTGTTTATTTGCAGCCGCAAATATCATGATGATGTAAACAACAACATGACATAAAGAGAGAGAGAGAGAGAGAGAGAGATTTCAAAAGCCTGAAAGGATCGTTTTGATGAGCTGACAAAAAAGAAAAAAAAAAGAGAGCGACAAAAAAGACTTTCTTTGTTCTTTGATGTTATAATTGGCACGTTTATTTATTTATTTATTTATTTATTTATTATCTGGAAGTGTTGGCGGAAGTTGGATATGTCGGCTTCAGTGATCATCATCATACGCGGCCAATTATAATTGTCAAGTCGGGGATCTGACCTTAGAGCAGTTTATTTTGTTTATTTATTTATTTATTTATTTTTTGCAGAATTCAGAGCGTATTAAGAAATAGAACGCACAGGCTCTCTCTCTCTCTCTCTCTCTCTCTCTCTCTCTCTCATATATATATATATATATATATATATATATATATATATATTGTGACTTTGCAATACAAATAATAATAATAATAAAAATAATAATAATAATAATAATAATAATAATAATAATAATAATAATAATAATAAGGCAGCGACTCACAACGGCCAATCTAAAAATTTCCAGGTGCATAATCTACTCTTAAGAAGTCTGTAGACGCAGTGCAATAAATCTTTTATTTTTTTGGTGGGTGGGGGAAATAGCCCTAAACTCATTCCCTTTTCACACCAACCCCACCCCACGCCCCCAACCCCCATTTCTGATTGAATGACGAAAAGAAAAAGAAATTTGCTAATACTCTAATGTCGGCTGAAAACGACAGAATGATAAAATAGCGTTGCGTTCAAGAAAAAAAAAAATAAAAAAACTGCTTTATATTCCAAGGCCATTGTCTCTCTCAGTTTTTTGGGGAAGAGGGGGAAGGTGAGGGGGAAAGGGGGTGGGGGAGGAGGTGCCCGTCGTAACTCACAGCTGGGACCTGATGTATGGTCGCCGGTGGTGGCTTTATATTTCCCCTCTGTGTGGCCCCCTTTAACGTCGGTTTCGAATCCAGATCTGTCCGCTTCTGTCTATATCAAGATCTGTCTTGTCTGTCGTCTGTGTATAATCAAGATCTTCTGTCTATAACAAGATCTATTGTCTGTCCTGTCTGTCTATAATCAGGATCTATCTGTCTGTCTGTCTGTCTATAATCAGATCTATCTGTCTGTCTGTCTGTCTATAAATCAATCTAATCTGTCGGTCTGGTCTGTGTAATAAATCAAGATCTGTTGTCTGTCTGTCTGTCTATAATCAAGATCTTCTGTCTATCTGTCTGTGTATAATCAAGATCTATCTGGTCTGTCTGTCTGTCTATAACAAGATCTAGTCTTCTGTCTGTCTGTGTATAATCAAGATCTATCTGCCTGTCTGTCTGTGTATAATGCAAGATCTAATCTGTCTGTCTGTATGTGTATAATCAAGATCGATCTGTCGTCTGTCTGTCGATGCGTAGAATCAAAGATATATACTGCCTGTAGGTTTCTGTCTATAATTCAAGATCTATCTGTCTGTCTGTACGTGTATAATCAAGATTTATCTGTCTGTCTGTGCTGTCTGTACTATAATCAAGAATCTAAATCTTGTCCTGTCTGTCTGTCTATAATCAAATATATCGGTCTGTCTGTTTTCTGTTGTATAATCAGATCTTGCTTGTCTGTCTGTCTATAATCAAGATCTATATGTCGTTTGTCTATAATCAAGATCTATCTGTCGTCTGTTGTTCCTATAATCAAGATCTATCTGTCTGTCTGGCTGTTCTAGAATCAAGATCTAATCTGTCTGTCTGTTGTCTAATATCAAGATCTGTCCTGTCTGTCTGTATGGTCTATAATACAAGATCTATCTGTCTGTCTGTCCGGTCTATAATCAAGATCTGTCCTCTCTGCCCCGTCTCATAATCAAGATCTATCTGTCTGTCTGTCTGTCTGTTCTATAATCCCCCAAAAGATCTGTCTCTCCTGTTCCGTCTATAAATCCAAGATCATCTGTCCGTCCGGTCTGTCTATAATCAAGATCTGTTCCTGTCTGTCTGTCAGTCTATAATCCAAGAATCTGTCTGTCAGTCTCGGGTCAAATAATCAAGATCTGTCGTCTCGTCCTGTCCATTCTATAATCAAGATCTGTCTGTCTGTCTTTAATCAAGATCATCTGTCCGTCGGGTCTGTCTATAATCAAGATCTGTCGGTCTGTCTATAATCAAGATCTGTTCTTACTGTCTGTCAGTCCTAATTAACAAGATCCTATCTGTCTGTTCTGTCTGTCTATAATCAAAGATTCTGATTGTCCAGTCTATAATCAAGATCTATCTGTCGATGTCGGTTGTCTATAATGATCCAAGAATTCTGGTCTGTCAGTCTTTAATCAAGATATAAATCTGTCTGTTCCGTCTGTCTATAATCAAGATCTGCGGTCAGCTATCTATAATCAAGAATGTCTAACTGTATGTCTGTCTGTCTATAATCAAGATCGTCTGGTCAGTCTATAATCAAGATCTGTCTGTCTGTCTGTCCATCTATAATCAAGATCGTCTGTCTGGCCTGTATTAATAAAGATCGTGTCTGTCTGGCTTGTCTAATCAAGAATCTGTCTGTCTGCTGTCAGCATAATAAGATCTATCTGTCTGTCTGTCTGTCTATAATCAAGATCTGTATGTCTGTTGTCCATCATAATCAAGAATCTGTCTGCTGTCTGCTCTATAATCCAGATCTGTCGTCTGTCTGTCTGTCTATGATCACGATCTATCCGTCTAGGTCTGTCCCATCTATAATCAAGATCTGTCTACAATGTCTGTCTGGCTATAATCCAAGGATCTGTCTGTCTGTCTTGTCCTGTCTATAATCAAGACCGTCTGTCTGTCTGTTCGTCTATGATAAAGATCTAATTCTCGTCTGTCTGTCAATATATAATCAAGATCTGTCTGTCTGTCTGTCTATAATCAAGATCTGTCTGTCGTCGTCTGTCTATAATCAAGATCTTGTCTGTCGTCTGTCTGTCCTATAATCAAGATTCTGTCTGTCTGTCTTATGTCAGTTCTATAATCAAGATCTATCCTGTCTGTTGTCTGTCTAAATTCAAGATCTATCTGTCTGTCTGTCCTCTATAATCAAAGATCTATCTGCCTGCGTCGGTCATAATCAAGATCTGATAGTCCTGTCTTATAATCAAGATCTGTCTGTCAGGTCTTAAATCAAGATCTATCTGTCTTCTGTCCATCTCCTAATCAAGATCTGTCTGTTCGGGCGTCTATAAATCAAGATCTAATCTGTCTGTCTGTCTGTCTATAATCAAGATCGTCTGTCTGTCCTGTCTGTCTATAATCAAGATCATCGGTCCTGCCGGCTGTCCATAATCAAGATCTGTCTGTCGTCCGTCTATAATAAGATCTGTCTGTCTGTCCTATAATCAACGAATCTGTCCTGGTCTGTCTGTCAGTCATAATCAAGAATCTATCTGTCTGTCTGTCTGTCCTATAATCAAGATCTGCTTGTCAGTCTAAACAAGAATCTAACTGTCTGTCTGTCTGTCTATAAATCAAGATCTGTCATGTCCAGCTATAATCAAGAATTATCTGTTCCGTCTGGTCTATAATCAAGATCTGTCTGTCAGTCTATAATCAAGATCTATCTGTCTGTCTGTCTGTCTATAATCAAGATCTGTCTGTCAGTCTATAATCAAGATCTGTCTGTCTGTCTGTCCATCTATAATCAAGATCTGTCTGTCTGGCTGTCTATAATCAAGATCTGTCTGTCTGTCTGTCTATAATCAAGATCTGTCTGTCTGTCTGTCAGTCTATAATCAAGATCTATCTGTCTGTCTGTCTGTCTATAATCAAGATCTGTCTGTCTGTCTGTCCATCTATAATCAAGATCTGTCTGTCTGTCTGTCTATAATCAAGATCTGTCTGTCTGTCTGTCTGTCTATGATCAAGATCTATCTGTCTGTCTGTCCATCTATAATCAAGATCTGTCTGTCTGTCTGTCTATAATCAAGATCTGTCTGTCTGTCTGTCTGTCTATAATCAAGATCTGTCTGTCTGTCTGTCTGTCTATGATCAAGATCTATCTGTCTGTCTGTCCATCTATAATCAAGATCTGTCTGTCTGTCTGTCTATAATCAAGATCTGTCTGTCTGTCTGTCTGTCTATAATCAAGATCTGTCTGTCTGTCTGTCTGTCTATAATCAAGATCTGTCTGTCTGTCTGTCAGTCTATAATCAAGATCTATCTGTCTGTCTGTCTGTCTATAATCAAGATCTATCTGTCTGTCTGTCCATCTATAATCAAGATCTATCTGTCTGTCTGTCTGTCTATAATCAAGATCTGTCTGTCTGTCTATAATCAAGATCTGTCTGTCAGTCTATAATCAAGATCTATCTGTCTGTCTGTCCATCTATAATCAAGATCTGTCTGTCTGGCTGTCTATAATCAAGATCTATCTGTCTGTCTGTCTGTCTATAATCAAGATCTGTCTGTCTGTCTGTCTGTCTATAATCAAGATCTATCTGTCTGACGGTCTGTCTATAATCAAGATCTGTCTGTCTGTCCGTCTATAATCAAGATCTATCTGTCTGTCGGTCTGTCTATAATCAAGATCTGTCTGCCTGTCTGCCTATAATCAAGAACTGTTTGCCTGTCTGCCTAAAATTCTTCGGCGCTCATTATGCATAATAAATGTGAGAATGGTATTACTATCTTTGATTTAGTCTTGAGAAAGAGTTCATCTTTTATCCAGATGCTGTGAGGATGGACATGGCGATAACTTGCACCGAAGTATTATCTAAAAAAAATAATGATAAAATAAAAAAAAAGCGTCTTCCGACCCCCAGCTTACTCGCGGTTCGCACGCTAAAATCTACAGTCATAGCGCATTGCTTCACCAGCGAATCAATCCGCTATATTTTAATAGAAATAATTGTTCTGTGCTGTTTAACATGCGCATTATTTATTTTTTACATTTTCATTCTAATGAATAAATCGTAAATATCCTAATCTAAAATTTCTGTATCTTTAACTCAATGCAAAACACCTTTTTCAGACCTTTTTAGGCTTTTCCATAGGACATTCCTAACCCCCAAAACAAGAACAACAACAAGAAGGACAAAACAACACAGTAGTTTGTAGGCTTACTCTCCGAGTAAGCGAAAAGTGGTAATGACGACAATAAGTACAGGTTCAGTACAAAGGCTCGCTGCCCCAACCACGCTGCAGACGCTATCAGCGGTATATATGTAGGATCATTACTGCGGGAAACCTTTATTGTACGTTAAGGTGTAACTGCTTTGACCCAGGGAGTGGTTGCAACAGCAATAATTCTCGTGCACTTGCAGATTGTCCAGTGCCCACATGCTAAAGGGACATGCGCAAGCACATAAACACACAGACAAAATCTAAATTGTGAACTATATATATGTGTGTTATATATACACACGTTTGTAAATCACACTCACACACACACAAAAAAAAAACAGATTATCTTCCCATAAGTATCTTACCTCCTAGAACACTGCAAAACCCTTTGTTTCCAATATCAACAGACACAAAAAACGAAAGAGGGAGAATAATAAGAAGAAGAAGAGGAAGAAGAAGAAAAGAAGAATAAAAATAGTCGAATGATCAAGAGGAGTGTTTGGACAATGCTCCAGGCAAATTGAATTGCACTGAACTGATACTCGAAAATGCAGGTTATGATTGCAAAGGAACGTTTTTGCTTCTATTTTTCGCTGCGACCCCCTTTCGCTACCGGGTTACTCCCGACCTATATTGATCTACTCTATATTTCACCCTGGGTTATTATAACCCTGACTGGTTATGGTCGTCATTATATTTCCTTTGTCTCTGATTATGAATGTCATTATTTTTCCTTTGCCTCTGGTTATGATCATCATTACTATATTTCATTTGTCTTTGTTTATGATTGACGTTTGTTTTCCTTTGTCTCTGGTTATGATCGTCATTATTTTCCCTTTATTACTGGTTATGATCGTCGGTCTTTTCCCTTTGTCTCTGGTTATGCTTGTTATTATTTGTCCTTTGTTTCTGGTTATGATCGTCATTGTTTTCCCTTTGTCTCTGGTTGTATTATCCCTTTGTCTCTGGTTATGATCATCATTATTTTCCCTTTGTGTGGTTTCATTCGTCATTATTTTCCCTTTGTCTGGTTACAATCGTCATTATTTTCCTTTTATCACTGGTTATGATCGTCATTATTTTCCCTTTGTCTCTGGTTACGATCGTCATTATTTTTCCTTTGCCCCTGTTATGATTGTCATTATATTTCCTTTGTGTCTGGTTATGATCATCATTATATTTCCTTTGTCTTTGGTTATGGTCGTCATTATGTTTCCTTTGTCTCTGGTTATGATTGTCATTATTTTTCTTATGGTGCTGGTTATGATTGTCAGTCTTTTCCCTTTGTCTCTGTTTATGATCGTCATTATATTTCCTTTGTCTCTGATTATGAATGTCATTATTTTTCCTTTGGCTCTGGTTATGATTGTCATTATTTTTCCTTTGTCTCTGGTTATGTTATGATTTTCATTATTTTTCCTTTGTCTCTGGTTATGATTATGATTGTCATTATTTTTCCTTTGTCTCTGGTTATGATTGTCATTATTTTTCCTTTGTCTCTGGTTATGATAGTAATTATTTTTCCTTTGTCTCTGGTTATATCGTCATTATTTTTCCTTTGTCTCTGGTTATGATTGTCATTATTTTTCCTTTGTCTCTGGTTATGATTGTCATTATTTTTTCTTTGTCTCTGGTTATGATTGTCATTATTTTTCCTTTGTCTCTGGTTATGATCGTCATTATTTTTCCTTTGTCTCTGGTTATGACAGTCATTATTTTTCCTTTGTCTCTGGTTACGATCGTCATTATTTATCCTTTGTCTCTGTTACATTGATCAGTCATTATTTTTCCTTTGTCTACTGGTTATGATCATCATATTTTCCTTTGTGTCTGCTATTGATCGTCATTATTTTCCTGTCTCTAGTTAATGAATTGTCTATTCCCTTTGTCTCTGGTTATGATTGTCATATATTTTTCCTCTTGGCTTCAATGGTTAATAGATCGTCATTTTTTTCCTTGTCTCTGGTATGTTTAGATTGTCAAAAATTTTTCCTTTGTCTCTGGTTATGATCGTCATTATTTTTCCTTTCGTCCTGCTTATGTTATGATCGTCATTATTTTTTTCCTTTTCTCGTTATGATCGCTCATTATTTTTTCCTCTTGTCTTTGTTGAGATTGTCCATTTATTTTTTCCTTTGTCTCTGGTATATGATTGCATTATTTTTCCTTGTCTCTGGTTATGATCGTCATTATTTTTCCTTTTGTCTCGGTTATGTGATTGTCATCTATTTTATCCTTTGTCTCTGGTTATTGATTGTCATTATTTTCCTTTGTCCCTGCTGGGTTATGATTGTCATTATTCTCCTTCTGTCTTGGTTATATTCGTCATATATTTTATTCCTTTGTCTTGGTTATGATCGTCATAATTTTTTCTTTGTCATTATTTTTTCCTCTTGTCATCTGTTGATGATCGTCATTATTATTCCTTTGTCTCTGGTTATGAATCGTCAATATTATTTCCTTTGGTTCTGGTTTGATCGTTCATTATTTTTCCTTTGTCTCTGGTTATGATTGTCATTATCTTTCCTTTGTCTGTTGATGATTGTTCATTATTTTCCCCTTTGTCTCTGGTTGTGATTGTCATTATCTTTTCCTTTTTGTCTCTGGTTATGACTCGTCATTTTTTTCCTTTTGTCCTCTGGTTTGTTGTCATATTCTTTACTTTGTCTCTGGGTATTGATCGTCATTATTATTCCTTATGTCTCTGGTTATGCATGTCATTATTTTTCCTTTGTCTCTGGTTATGATCGTCCATTATTTTTCTTCTGTCTTCTGGTTGTGATCGTCATTAATTTATTTCCTTTTGTCTCTGGTTTATGATCGTCATTATTTTTCCCTTTTCTCTGCGTTCATTGATTGTCATTATTTATTCCTTGTCTCTGGTTATTGATCGTCATTATTTTTCCTTTGTCTCTGTTTTATGATTGTCCCCATATTTTTCTTTGTCTCTGTTAATGATCGTCATTATTTTATCCTTTGTACTCTGGTTGTGAATTGTCATTATTTTTCCTGTCTCCTGGTATCCAGATCAGTCATTATTTATTCCTTGTCTCACTGGTTAATGATTGTCATTATTTACTTGTCTATCTGGTTATATCGTCATCTATTTTTCCTTTGTCTTGGTATATGATTGTCATTATTTTTCCTTTGTCGCTGTTTCATTTGTCTCTGCGTTCAATGATCGTCATATATTCTTTTCCTTTGTTTCTGGTTATGATTTGTCATTATTTTTCCTTGTCTCTGGTTCATTGATCGTCATTATTTTTCCTTTGTCTTCTGGTTTATGATCGTCATTATTTTCCTTTGTCATCTGGTTATGATTGTCATTTATTTTTTCCTTTTGATCTCTGGTTATGATCAGTATTATTTTTCCTTGTCTACTGGTTATGATCGTCTTATTTTTTCCATTGTCTCTGGTTATGACATCATTATTCCCTTTGTCTCTGGTTATGACGTCATTATTTTTCCTTTGTCTCTGGTTGTTGATTGTCATTATTTTTCATTGTCTCTCGGTATGCTCGTCATTATTTTTCCTCTGTCTCGGTTCTGATTGTCATTTATTTTTACCTTTGTCTTGGTTATGATCGTCATTATTTGTCCTTTGGTCTCTGGTTATGATTGTCATTATTTTCCTTTGTCGACTGTTCTCATTGGTCTCGGGTTATTGAGCGTCATTATTTCCTTTGTTTCTGGTTTGATTGTCATTTCTTTTTCCTTTGTCTCTGGTTATGATCGTAGTATTTTTCCTTGTCTTGGTTATGCTCGTCATATTTTCCCTTTGTCTCTGGTTATGATTGTCATTATTTTTCCTTTGTCTCTGGTTATGATCAGTATATTCTTTCCTTGTCTTGGTATGAGTTTGTCATTTATTCTTCCATTGGTCTTCTGGTTATGATCAATCCCATGATTTTTCCATTGCTACTGTTATGATCGTTTCATTCTTTTCCCTGTCTTTCCCGGTTATAATTTCGTCATACTTTCCCTTTTGTCTTGGTTACCATCGTCATTATTTTTCCTTGTCTCTGATTATTATCGTCAATATTTTTCCTTTGTTTCTTGGTTATGATTGGTCATTATTTACCTTGTCTCTGTTAAATGATTGTCATTATTTTTCCCTGTTGTCTCTGGTTTTATGATCTTCTTTTTCCTTTGTCTGGTTATGATTTTATGCATTAGCCGTCATTATTTTTCCTTTGTCTCTGGTTATTATTGGGCATTATTTTTCCTTTGTCTCTGGTTATGATTGTATTTTATTTTTCCTTTGTCTCTGGTTAATTTGTTGGATGGTTATTTTTCCCTTTGTCTCTGGTTAATTAATTATTGTCATTATTTTGTTTTCCTTTGTCTCTGGTTATGATCGCATTAATTTTTTTCCTTTGTCTCTGGTTATGAATTATGAATTGTCATTATTTTCCTTTGGGGACTCTGGTTATGATTGCATATTTTCCCTTTGTCTTGGTTATTATTGTCAATTAGTTTTCCCTTTTGTCTCTGGTTATGATTGTCATTATTTTTTCCTTTGTCTCTGTTATGTTTATGACGTCATTATTTTTCCTTTGTCTCTGGGTTAGGATTATGATTGTCATTATTTTTTCCTTTGTTCTCTGGTCCTGATTGTCATTATTTTTCCCTTTGGCTCTGGTTTGATTGTCAGTTTTTATTTTTCCTTTGTCTCTGGTACGATTGTCATTATTTTTTTTTCCTTTGTCTCTGGTTATGATCGTCATTATTTTTCTTATGGCTCTGGTTATGATTGTCATTATTTTTCCTTTGTCTCTGGTTATGATTGTCATTATTTTACCTTTGTCTCTGGTTATGATCGTCATTATTTTTCCTTTGTCTCTGGTTATGATCGTCATTATTTTTCCTATGTCTCTGGTTATGATTGTCATTATTTTTCCTTTGTCTCCGGTTACGATCGTCATTATTTTTCCTTTGTCTCTGGTTATGATCGTCATTATTTTCCTTTGTCTCTGGTTATGATCGTCATTATTTTCCCTAAGAGTCTGGTTATGATCGACGTTATAATTCCTTTGTCTCTGGTTATGATCGTCATTATATTTCCTTTGTCTCTGGTTATGATCGTCATTATATTTCCATTTGTCTCTGGTTATGATCGCCATTATTTTTCCTTTGTCTCCAGCTGCAACCACTTTCATTAATTTTACTTTTCCTCCGTTCATATTCTTTCTTCTGAAATGCGTTTTTTGGTGTAAAGTAAGTCCACCGAAAACGCATTTCAGATAAGAGGCCTTTTCGTGTCAGTATGTTTCCTTACATATTTTTTTCCTTTTCAGTTCCCGTCTGCAAACTCCCAAACGAGATTTTCATTGGATATTGAAGCTTTCTTTATTCTGGAAGAGGGAATTGGCGATACAGCTTTAAATAAATAACAAGTAATAAATATGCCGAAGTTTTTTCGGCGCAGTGAAGTTTTCTGTACAGCTTATAATCAAGCCCACCGAAAATGTATCTATCGTTTGGTGGTCTCGGTATAATGCTGTATTAGCCGCGGCCCATAAAGTTTTCAGCCGGTGGTGATGGCCTGTGTTGTTGCGTTGCCAGAAGCACAGTCATGGCAAACTTTAACCATAAATAAAAAAAAAAAAAAAAAAACTACCGAGGCTAGAGAGCTACAATTTGGTATGTTTGATGATTGGAGGGTAGACGATCAACATACCAATTTGCAGCCCTGTAGCATCAGTGGTTTTTAAGATCTGAGGGCGGACAGAAAAAGTGCGGGCAGGCGGACGGACAAAGCCATCTCAGTAGTTTTCTTTTGCTAAAAGGAACCATTTCTCTGAGGCTGAGTTATAGTCTTCCTTGTATCGAACCTGCTTTCGTGAATTGAGGTTTATCCGTGTTTTATATATTTCATATTTTATATCTTATTTCTTATTATCTTATTAGTTGTGCTTTCTAATATGATAAGCCTATATGATATGTTTTCGAATTTATGTTCAATGTGGGTGTCACTGGGAAGGTGTATTTTGGAAAAATATTCTTACATTTAATTTTCTATTTATTTATTTGATTTTATTATTTATTTGTTTATTTATTTATTCATTCATTCATTCATTATTATTTCATTGCTCTTTTCGTCGGCGAATCCGGCCCCTGTCAGCAAAGTCAACCAAAATACAAGTGATTTATTTTATTTTTTATCAAGTGAATCAACTCTTGACCCATATTAAATGTACAATAATTGGCACGAATGCTCTGTCATTGTATATACGAACATAAATGTATTGGTTCATCTAAACTGGAGGCTCCTATTCCAATTCCCTTCAATTAACATCTTTTAAAATGACTTGAATATCCAAACTACTTGGTGCCTCAGTGGGTCAACTTGCGCGCTGCTCATTTGATGGGGTCCGGATGGGACCCATACAACCAGTTTTCCTTGCGTCTGAGTCTCTTTGCTTTTGTGTAACTTTCCTTCCCTTGTATATTTCATTCGTTATTCTTTGACTTCAGTTTCGTTTATAGGTAAATATTTTTTTTTTATACAAGTGTATTTCTTGCGATCTGAAGCTGTGGCTCATGCCATAACAGTGTAATTCTTATTTTATTATTATTATTATTATTATTATTATTTATTATTATTATTATTATTATTGTTGTTGTTGTTGTTGTTGTTGTTGTTGTTGTTAAGAAATTCATAGTTTCGTGAAAAACAAATTGTTAAAAAAATATCCACAATTATATATTAATAATATATTTACATGTTAAAATATATAAAAAAGACTTTCGAACACCTGAACGGTCTTCCTCCTCAGTGAACGTTCAAGGTGTTCGAAAGTCTTTGTTATATATCTTTACATAGAAATATATTTTAATATATAATTGTGGATATTTTTTAACATTATTATTATTATTATTATTATTATTATTATTATTATTATTATTATTATTATTATTGATTATTATTATTATTATTATTATAACTGTAGCAAAGAACGCACGGTAATCGCCATAATAGTATCATCAATGATGATCCATTTAACTCTCTCTCTCTCTCTCTCTCTCTCTCATGATAAGTTGCAGCCGGGAACTGGAAGAGAAAGAAAGAATAGACTTGAGTGAATAGTGCTCGGTTAGATTCAATATTATGAATTAATTTAAACCGAAAGGTCCTCGATTAAGCTTATCCTCACCGACATATGTTAAACCATTCATCAGATATTCTCTCTCTCTCTCTCTCTCTCTCTCTCTCTCTCTCTCTCTCTCTCTCTCTCTCTCTCTCTCTCTCTCTCTCTCTCTATTCCTTGTTATACCCGATGAACAAAAAATTAACCGTACGATATAACAACTAGAAACGAAAATGAATATCAGTAAAACAGTCTTTTATCGAAATGACTTAAGAATTCTAGAGTAATGTTGATTCGTTGGTTGCCGGTAAATTGCTAGGCCATGATCGTAAAGCTCTCAGGCTTAATTTTAAAAGGTAATAATAATGATAATTCTAGCATGCATCATTAGATAATGATCGTAGTTTGCGAACCTGATATTGAAAGGTATGTATGTAATACCACTAGGCCAAAGGACTTTTTGTAAATCCAATTTAAGATTCTTTGATACAGCCCATCAAGCTAATTTAATCTAGGTTTTGTCTAAAACGGTAACGACTACTTATTTCGGGAAATTGTGGAAAAAATTACCTTCATGGAATGTACCTTACGATTGATGTGTGATGACGAACAAATGGGACACTTGTCTCTCCGTTTTCAACCCATCTACTGTAAACAAAGGTGCTTGTCTTAGTGTTGAACATAGCCTCAGTTTTGTAACTAATATTGTCTACTTCGTGCAATGGTTGACATCAAGATTCCACTGGTTGTTAAAATGAAATAAGTGAAGAGATAAAGCTTCGGTAATCGTGGGACACGACCTGGAGGTTGGAGCCCTCACGTCAACTGCGAGAAATCTAGAAGAGGAAACGGGTGCGTTTTTTAACAAACTTTCAGTAAAATAACGTTTACATATCTACCTATCGAGGATAATGTTAAATCGCCGATAATGCAGATGTATGATATTATCAAATCTACTATATAATTAAATTAAGATATTTTTGTAGACAATATTAATAAACATTTCCCACGAACAAAAGGAAAACTAAAAACTCTTTGGCAGACGTAAACACAATTGTAGCTTAGGAACGCGACCTTCGCAGCTCATACTTGGCGGTTAAGATTGTAAACAATCCTCGACGGCCGCTCGAACGTGTTTTTCAATTTCGTGTGAATTGTCGGCGCTGTTTTAAGCGTTGAATTTCCTCTTCGTCAACCGGTTTCTGTCAGAAAAGGTTTGTATATATCTTTCGTAACATTTGCGAAACATGTGCTACTGGTAATTAGAGAAATTGACGTGATTTAGGGGTTGGTTATGTGGTGTAATTGACGTTGCTTGCAAGATGTCGTAACCAGCTCTAGGTTTAGACTAAGAAGGTATTTTTCTGTATTTAGATTAATACTATGAAGCCTGGTTGTCGCAAACTCCCATTTTAGCGCTTCTCAGAAACGATTCCAGTTTTCTTTCATGTCTGATTACGGGTACAACGTAGCTTAGGTAGGCTAACTTGGGCTGTCTTATCTACGACTGGGAATACTAGGTTAGGCTACGTATGTTCTCGTAACCTCTTGTCTGTCTCACTTGACCGTAGCCTAAATTTCCTTTGTGGTTGCGCTTTTGCACTGAAAATCGCTTGCTGTAGGCCTAGCCTTTGGATTTGCTTAGATTTGGTCAAGGCATAGACGGTAGGCTTATGGCTAAGCCTGATAGCTGCCGTTACTAGGCCTAGTTTTGTAGGCTTGTCTAAACCTGATAACTGGCATTTATACCTAGGCCTAGTTTATATGTCTAAAGGCCAGTTTACACTATCACTTTTGCTGCGCCGCATTGGTAAGTCACCTCTACCAGCATATGCCTGCCCACCTTGGCGACGCTTCATGCTGCATAGCACGTCTTGCTTCTACACTAGGGGAAACAAGCGAGTGGACTAGCTGATCCAGTCTTGCCCACTTGTTGATCCACCCTCCAAAAAAGTACTTTAAAACGTCCTGACACCGGAGATGGGCACCATTCATGAGTCATCGGTGGTGGGAGCAACACCTCAAGACCTCTACTCTCCTTTCGAAATAAACAAAAGTACTTTTTTGGAGGGTGGATCAACAAGTGGACAAGACTGGATCAGCTAGTCCATTCGGTTGTTTCCCCCTATGTGATTACTACGACCGGCAACAGTATCTTCCTGAGAGCCACGATGAGCAGTGACGAGAAAGAATTTGCCTGTGCTGCCGTTGTTGTAGCACACATGTATGATCAAATGCTTAATTGTGTCAAGAAAAGGAAATGGACAAACAATTGGCTTCGACAGTGAAGGACCAAGGGAAGTTATGGAGGTATCTTCAGCGAGCTGTTTTTTTATATTCTTGTAATTTTACATTCCATAGACACGGATATTGGTGATAAGCATCTATGAGAAAAATAACTTCCTCTCATTTCCATTCCATGTTACCAGTGAGTAGTTGTCGCCGGAGTGAGTCTGAGTGGCACCTGCAGGCTTCAGCCATCAAGCTCAGTTTGATGCGTTGGGGGGGGTGTCTCGTACGTCTTGGGGAGCACTCAAGAGGGCGGGGCTAACAGTAATTTGGGAGGAGTTGGTGATGAGTCTGAGGCATGCAGCTTGCGCTGAAGCGTAGTGTAAACTGGCCTTAAGACTGATAGCTAGCTGCTGTACTAGTCTATAGTTTTGGATGGCTAAGCCTGATAGCTGTCATTCTAGGCCTAGTTTTGGATGTCCAAACCTGATAGCTACCGTACTAGGCCTAATTTGTATTACTCACCCAACCATTGAGTGAATAGGCCTAAGTTGACAATCTTTAAAATTGTTGGGAAATTATTTGGTAGAAATACAGAACTGCTCCACATGGGGTAGCCTAATACCTTGGAACGGCTCCGCTTGGGGTAGCCTATTACCTTTGAACAGCTCTGTTTGGGATAGCCTAATACCTTGGAACGGCTCCGTATGGGGTAGCCTATTACCTTGGAACGGCTCTGCCTGGGGTAGCCAATTACCTTGGAACAGCTCTGCATGGGGTAGCCTAATAACTTGGAATGGCTCTGCCTGGGGTAGCCAATTACCTTGGAACAGCTCTGCATGGGGTAGCCTAATAACTTGGAATGGCTCTGCATGGGGTAGCCAATTACCTTGGAACAGCTCTGCATGGAGTAGCCTGTTACTTTGGAATGCTCCTCATTACCCTGGGAATTGATTTTTCCTATAGTAGGTTATTTTTTGTTGCGCATACACATTGCTGCAGGGGAGCTTTTGGTAAAAAGTGGAGATTCCTACACAGGGGCCCCAGCTAAGTAACATGGCCTGCTAGGTTAGGATAGGTTAGGGTACGTTAGGTTAGCAGCTAGCCTATAGTTCATTTTTTATATATTTCCTTAGCTAACCCCATCTTAAATAAGGAACCATTCCTTAACAACAACATAGCAGCTCAGTTCTCCCAGTGCCTTCCCCCACGCAAAACCCCGCTTTCCCAAAGGGTCCCCAACCATGTTGTGTAGATATTAGGTTAATGATAATTGACCAACAATAAACAACACCAAATACTTTATCAGCAACACTAAAAGTATAGGAAAAATCAATTTCCAATGCAATAGTCTGTGAAGAGCTATTCCTTAGAAATGCCCTTAATTAAAATTGCGGGTACATAATTATATTGGTAAAACTGAAGATTACTAACACGTCCTGATGGGAATATTTACCGCCTTTCGTTTGTGCATTGGTTCATGATTTATGTTTCTGATATTAATTGTTTTTTTTTTCTTTGTGTGTTTATGCTCATTCCCAAGGGGAAATCACGTACACAGTCATAATCAAGTAACTACTGTCATCAAATGCGAGGCATCAAAAGGTTTCATATATGTAATGTTACTTTATAATGAATGCTGTGCAATTACAAGTGCAACAGAATAATGAAAATGCAATAACCATATAACCAGTAATATTGAGGAGCACTGCATGCATTTTCATGATGCTTATGCACTAATAGACTGACTTCCTTGTATTTACATTTGTGGCCCCCTTTTTTTATTGTAAAGTTATACAATTTATCCTAGAATAATGACTATAGGCATATGTAAAACATTTCTCTCTCTCTCTCTCTCTCTCTCTCTCTCTCTCTCTCTCTCTCTCTCTCTCTCTCTCTCTCTCTATACCATGCTACCAAGTTTAAGCAAGTGGACCAGCTTTTGCCAAAAATATATCCATGTAAGAGACTTTAGGTTTGTATATCTGGGAAATTTTCAGATTGTCTCAAATTCTGCCATGTCATTCTTGGTCTAGAAAAATCCTTCCGGCAATTGCTATTTCATTCAGGTCAATATTGGGTTTCTTGCTATAGGACTTTTTGTCTGTTGTCAGATGATGTCTACTATTTACCAAAATCCAATATGACTTTACGTACTCTGTTTTTTTCCATCTGTCCACCCGCCTGTGGCGTTTGCGTATGGTAACACTGCGCCCCGGGCTTTAGATAGTTACGTTTTGTGTAAGTTTTAGGTAAATAAAAGGATATCTGGGTGTGCGTTTGCAACTGAAAGGTGTTTTAATAATTTACTGCATGCGAATTACACCGTTAATATTCGAAATAGGATATTATTATTATTGTTGAATGTAAGCTGAATGTAACTATCTAAAGCCCGGGACACAGTGTTACCATACGAAACACCACAGGTGGGTGGACAGATGGAAAAAACCGAGTATAGTGTTTGTCACTGAATGTGACCACTGATAGACAACCAGTGGACCAAGCTCTTTAAAAACATTGTTTGTTCATGCCACTTACCTGACAGATATATATATAGCTGTATTTCTGAAGTCCGACAGAATTTCAAAACTCGCGGCACACGCAGTGTGGGCGGCCAGGTGGTAGTACCCATTCCCGCCGCTGGGGAGGCGGATATCAGACCATTCCATTTTTCTATTCATATTTTTTTCTGTCGCCGGTCGGTAAACAACTGTTTACAGACCTCCGCTCAGGATTTTTTGGATTTGGCTCGCATTTAAGTATCTGATTGTCTTTTGGTATTGATTTGGATTGTTGGATTGGCATACGCGATAGTGGACCGTTTTTTGACTTTGGATTGGCTTTTCTGTAAACGTGATGTCGGGATAAAGTGCAGTGAGTTTCAGAGTGTGTGTGAGGACTGATTGTAAGGTGAGGCTACCGAAATCATCGGTAGACCCCCACACAGTATGTATGAGTTGTAGGGGGCATAATTGTTTGGTGGATAATCGGTGCAATGAATGTGAGAGATTGACCGATGATGATTGGAGAGTGTATGATTCCTATCGACGTAAATTGGAACGCGATAGAATCAAGAGGTCTTCCTACAGGAGTGGTTCTACCAAAGGTAAGGGTAATAATTCGCCTGTATTAACACCTGTAGAGTTTGCATCTCCTAAACCTGTGTTGCCTTCGGGCCCTGATTCTGTGTCGGGAGAAGCTAATGCTCTCTCTCTTATTTTGGAATCTCTACGCACTCTGGAGACCAAAGTGAAAGCCTTGGAAACTGGCTCAGTTCAAGTGTGTGATCGTGCCCCTAGTGTTGTGGAGGGGGCGTCAGATCGGCCCCATAATGCCTCTAGGCCTAGACATCTATCGGACTCCCAAGACTCAGGGAGAGGGTATGTCGAAAGCCGCAAGAGGGTTACGGGGGCTCCCCACCCATCTGGCGTCCCTTCGGCAGGCCTTGTTGCAAAGTCCCAGGCTGTCAAGGAGCGCGCACAGGCGCGCATCCTTAAGGACTGTTTTTCGTCCTCCGAAGCGTCCTCCCCGCGCAAGGGGTGGAGCTCTCAGAGAGACTCTCATCCGCTGAAAAGGACGTTTCGTGTTGAGGACGCTTCACGTCCTGTATCGCCGCTTTCTTCGGAGGACGCTTATGACGCTTTTCCTCCTCAGAAAAGAGGTAAGATCTCCTCCGATGAGGACGTGCGGTTCGCGGGACAGGCGCGTATCCTGGAAGCAGGTAGCTGTACTGTGAGAAGGAAGGAGGCGTCCCCTCGCCCTCGTCTTTCTCGCAGGATCAGTCCTGCTCCCTCTGTTCGTTCTTCTCCAACGAAGAACATTCTTTTGTCCCTTCAGGACCAGCTATCGACGCTTATGGCTCAGAGGACTCGCCCAGCAGCAGTCGAGCCTAAGCGGAGGAAGGACCTTAGACTGCCCGTCAAGAGGACGAAGCAGTCTCCTTCTCCCTCTCCTCGCTCGTCTCTTTCGCCGATTGCGTCTCCTTCGGCGATTCGCCGATCTCGTTCGTCCTCTAAGAAGACGTTTCGTCAGGACGCTTTTGAAGACACTCGGCAGGACGCTCGCCAGGACGCTTTTCAGGACGCTTTGGGGGACTCCGGCCAAGAAGAAGTTGTACTTCAAGACGCTGGTTTGCGCGCACAGGCGAGTATTCCGGATAAAATGTCTTCCCTTTCGTTTAAGAAACGTAAGGACGCTTCTCTTGCAAGTGAGGCTGCCTCGGGTGTCGCTAAGGACGCTCATCGCCGTCAGGACGCTCTGCCTACTTCGAGTGGTAAACGTCACAAAGAAGACAGCCTAGATAAGGCTTCTTCCAGTAAGCATAGGAGGTCTTTGATTAAGGCAAGACCCGACATACGTACGCCCTCTCCGGAGAGGCGGTCTCCTCTTCCGATTAGAGAAGGAGAGTTGAGTAGTCCTGCTGACTCTGTTGAAGAGGAACCTTCTGCTGACTCTTCAATCTCGGATTATAAAGTTCTCGTGCGGCTGTTGCGTTCATCCTTCGAGGACAAGTCCCAGCCTGCAGCTCCCAAGTCTCCTCCTTCGCAGTTTTCATCCTCTAAGACTGGTAAGACTCCGGAGTTTGTCGAGATGAAGACTTCGCTCTCCACTAAACGGGCGTTCAAGAAACTCCAGGACTGGATGGAACGAAGGAGAGATCAAGGCAAGACAACTTTTGCACTGCCTCCAGCTAGACTCAGCGGAAAAGGGGGTATGTGGTATAAAACCAAAGAAGACGTGGGTGTAAGAATCCTTTCTTCAGCACAAGGGGATTTCTCCAGCTTGGTGGATTCTCAGAGGAGGTCCCTTTTATCCACTGCTAAAGTGACCTGGACCCCTACGGAGACGGACCATCATTTGAAGGGTCTGCTCCGGACTCTTGAAGTTTTCAACTTCCTAGACTGGTGCTTGGGAGTTCTGGATCTGCAATCGAGAAGCCCAGAATCTCTCAGTCTGGGGGAGCTGTCCAGCGTGTTATCATGCATGGACAAAGCCGTCAGGGATGGTTCAGAGGAGCTCGTCTCTCATTTTGGGACGGCCTTCTTGAAGAAGAGAGCTTTGCTGTGCAATTTCACGGCTCGTTCAGTTACTCCAGCTCAGAAAGCGGATTTGCTTTTTTCTCCTCTTTCTAACCATATCTTCCCCCAGACTTTGGTTAAGGACCTGACAAGCAGTTTGCAAGAAAAGGCAACGCAGGACCTCTTAGCCCAGTCCTCGAGACGTTCGGCAGTCCCTTCCACTTCTTCAGCTTTTGTTCGACCGCCGAAGAAGGTTAAGCCCTTTCGTGGGGCTCCTCCCTCGAGAGCAGCTCCTCGAGGGAGAGGTTTTTCACGAGGAAGAGCTTCTTTTAAATCAAAGCCTTCCAAGTGAGAAGCATGTCCTTCAGACACCAGTCGGAGCCAGACTGAAGTTTTTTGCGGGAGCATGGAGAGAGAGAGACACGGACTCTTGGTCCCTCAAGATCGTGGAGCAGGGGTACAAGATCCCCTTTTTAGATCTTCCTCCTCTTTCTACGACTCCCAGAGACCTTTCTCCATCCTATCAGGGAGAGAAGAAACAAGTTTTATTTGATCTCCTTCAACAAATGATCGAAAAAAGAGCGGTGGAACAAGTCGCAGACCTGGGGTCTCCAGGTTTTTACAACAGGATTTTCCTAGTACCAAAGCAGTCGTCAGGTTGGCGTCCGGTTCTAGATGTAAGCAGGCTCAATCTTTTCGTGGAAAAGACCAAATTCACGATGGAGACGCCTCATTCTGTTCTGGGAGCCTTGAGACAGGGCGACTGGATGGTGTCCTTAGACTTGCAGGACGCGTACTTTCACATCCCGATCCACCCTCTTTCAAGAAAGTACCTAAGGTTCGTCTTAGACAAAAAAGTGTGGCAGTTCAGAGCTATGTGTTTCGGCCTGACCACGGCTCCAATGGTGTTCACCGTAGTCATGAAGAATGTGGCGAGGTGGCTACATTCTTCGGGGATAAGAGTTTCCCTTTACCTCGACGACTGGCTTATCAGAGCGTCGTCGAGAGAAAAGTGTCTGAAGGACTTGCAGTTCACGTTAGCCCTAGCGAAGTCCCTGGGACTTCTTGTCAACCTCAAAAAGTCGCATCTGACCCCGACACAGTCCATCGTGTATCTGGGGATTCAGATGGATTCAGTGGCTTTTCGAGCGTTTCCGTCCCAGGAACGTCAGCGGCTAGGATTAGAAAAGATCTCGGCCTTCTTAGGGAAAGAAACTTGCTCGGCGAGGGAATGGATGAGTCTGCTGAGCACCATTTCATCGCTAGAAAGGTTTGTTTCCTTGGGAAGACTGCACCTCAGGCCTCTCCAATTTTTCCTTGCGGACGAATGGAAGGCCAAGGACGATCTCAATGCGATATTGAGAATATCTCATCCATTAAAGAGCCATCTAAGATGGTGGTTCGACCCACAGAAACTACAGGAGGGCTTGTCCCTAAGTCTTCTGAGCCCCGACCTAGTGTTGTTCTCCGACGCTTCCATCACGGGCTGGGGAGCAACACTAGGAGGGAAGGAAGTGTCAGGCTCCTGGAGAGGGGAACAGGTAGCCTGGCACATAAATGTCAAAGAGCTTGCAGCAATCTTTCTGTCTCTGCAGTTCTTCGAAAGGAGTTTGAAGAACAAGATCGTTCAGGTAAACTCCGACAATACCACAGCACTCGCTTATTTGAAGAATCAGGGAGGAACACACTCCAGAACTTTGTTTTTCCTGGCGAGGGAGATTCTGCTGTGGGCGAAGAGAAGAAAGGTTACGATCCTGACGAGGTTCATTGCAGGAGTGCAAAACGTCAGGGCCGATCTTCTCAATCGTCGGGAACAAATCCTACCGACGGAATGGACCTTAAACAAGGACGTGTGTCGAGACCTTTGGAGGTTGTGGGGACGTCCTCTGGCGACGGCTAAGAGAATTAGTGAAATACAAGCTTTTAGTAATTTAGTGGGATTCAAAGGAGACAATGCTGTCTGCTCTTTGAGCCCAACTTTCTTGGCGAAGAATGAAAATCCTTCTAATCCTTGGCCGAGAACTTTCGAGATCAAGGGTATGTCAAGTCTGGTGGGCCAAGAACCAGAGAGAGCCCTGTGCCCTGTCAGGGCTCTCAAGTTCTATGTACATAGAACAAAAGAGGTAAGAGGTCCCTCAGGTAATCTCTGGTGCTCTGTGAAGAGACCAGAGTTACCTTTATCTAAGAATGCTGTTGCTTTCTTTCTGAGGGACGTCATTAAAGAGGCTCATTCATCTTTCCAGAAGACTGATTTGAGCCTCTTACAAGTGAAAGCTCACGAAGTTAGAGCTGTCGCTACCTCTCTTGCCTTCCAAAAGAATATGTCAATCAAGGACATTCTTGATTGCACCTTTTGGAGGAGTAACTCCGTCTTCGCCTCTCATTACTTAAGAGATGTGAGAACGATTTATGACGACTGTAATTCCCTGGGGCCATACGTTTCTGCAGACACAGTCTTGGGGTCTGGAAGTAGCTCTTTCCCTATCCTTTAGTTAGGTTTAGGTTAGTTTTATTGTTGTGTTTTTAGGTTGTGGTGAGTCTTATGTGAAGATCTCCCATCCTTTAGTTAGTTTTAAGGGGTCTTTGGATAGTTGGTCAGGTGGTGGTCAGTTGCTTCGTTGCCCTCATATGTATGGCTCGATGGTCTGGTCACGTTGAGGTCACGTACCCGTTGACAGATCATCCAGAGCGCACCAGCACTACAGGTCTCCACCTGGCTGGCAACTCTGATTTAAGCAAAAAGCAGGCTTAAGTGACAGTAATCACAGAGTCTACTTTGCTAACAGGTAAGGAACCAAGATGTATATCATCTACTTAATTTAAGTTTCCTAAAAAATCCTATTCTGTCTCTTCCCACCATCCGAAGGTGGGATTCAGCTATATATATATCTGTCAGGTAAGTGGCATGAACAAAATGTTATTGTTATTATACAATTAAGTTTGTTCATACTTACCTGGCAGATAAATATATAGCTGTATTTTCTGAAGTCCGACAGAATTTCAAAACTCGCGGCACACGCAGTGGGCGGCCAGGTGGTAGTACCCATTCCCGCCGCTGGGAGGCGGATATCAGGAACCATTCCCATTTTCTATTCATATTTTATTAATGCCCGTCTCCTGAGGGGAGGAGGGCGGGCACTTTAATTATATATATCTGCCAGGTAAGTATGAACAAACTTAATTGTATAATAACAATAACATTTTTCATTTGATGTTTGCATTGATCCATAGATGCCTTAGAAAGTAATAGGCAAATGTTGAGAAGATTATGGGAGGACTCCAACATCCTCAAGTGCAAGAAGGCCTATACACCGTAGAAGTCTACCTTGCCATGTTTCATTGTTTTTGCTGACTAGAAAATACAGTACTATACTTTCATATGCGATATTACTGAAAGTGTATGCATTTGTAGTATGGAAGCAGGTTTTTCAGTTTCCATTTTGGCCATAGTTCGTGTGGAAGCTGACAGGATAGCATCATGTAAATAGAGTAGTATTTAGTAGTACAGTTTTATTGTAGTCTTGAGTTGATGTCCAAGAGGAAAGGTATTTAAGCCTTCCATCACGTGAATGTGTTGGAAACTGCACAGCTTCTACTTTCTGAATGTCATTTGGTGTTCATTCCCCAGTATTGGTGGTTTCAGCTGATCTAGAATGTGAATTTCCAATTAAACATTTTAATTGAGATATGGCCACAAGAAAACGAACCTTTGAAATTATGTTCTAGAAAATAGACGTGAGCCAAAGATGTAGTAGCCTTTCATTAGAATTTTTGTTGTCGTTTCAGATTTGCAATGAGTGGTCGGAATTTACAAGAGCTGTTGCAGCAGGCAGAACACCTTGCTAGCAACTTGAATGGCGGGGGAGATCTGCCACGTGTTGATCGCTCTTTGCAGCAGATTCTCCACACAGGCCAACAGCTCTGGTCTCGCCCAACTGCCCCAGGAACGACAGAGAGTGATGCCCAAGCGTGAGTAGAGATTTTTTTTCATTTTGTACTTTATACATGTTTTGGTGGGGGTTATTTTCGTGCAACTGGTATATTTGTTAAGAGAATCATTAATGTATACTATACTGTTTACAGCATATTTATAGTTTGTACATATTCACCTTTCGATGCACTTTTTGTTAAGGATCAAATATTGATGTTTTGAATTTTATAGTTTGATGTTTTTAGGTATTGGTTTGTGAATCATTTTGATTGGTTTGAGTATTGGCTAGAAGTAAAGGTGGAATGGGAAAATCTGATGAGGTGTGAACAGGAGAACGAAGTAAAAGGAGGTAATAGATTCAGTAGATGAAATTTACGGTAAATATTTTGTTTGAAGGAGAAATCCCTAAAAAAAAACCTTGAAAGTGAATCCATTTTCCGCAAACTGTTGAAACGTATTACTACAGTTACTGTAGTTTTAAAACATCACTAAGGTTATTCGCAAATATTTTTTATAGGTGCAATAAACTCAGATATGTTTGAATGGTAATTATTCACTCTGGCGACTGAGAGAGAGCGAACAGTATATCGTAGTTTCCGATAATTTCCATTCTCTATGGCGCTGTGCCTGTTTTCTGTGTCGGTGTTAATATGAGGGACTTCACTAAACGTGTTTCGCTTAATAAATCGGAAACATGTTAAAGTCTACAACATTAGTTATCTATTACAAGTTGGAGCTTTGTTTACACAAGGTTTTGCAGAGAACACGTTCTTAATTTGCTTTCGTGTCTTGATTGTTCTTTTTATATTTAAATTAAAATATATAGAAGTTAGGTTAAAGGCCAAGCACTGGGACCTATGAGATCATTCTGTGCTGAAACGGAAATTGACAGTAAAAGGTTTGAAAGGTGTAACGGGAGGGAAACCTCAATGCAGTTACACTATGAATCAGTTGTTAGAAGAGGGCAGAAAGTAAGATGAAAGAAAGAGAATATGAAAGGAGGCACAGTAAAAGGAACGAAATGGGTGGCAGCTAGGTGCCGAAGGCATGCTGTAAGAACCGTGAGTATTGCCTACAGTGCACCGTATGAGGTGCACTAATCAATAATTGTAAAGGCTTCCTCTGTACCTACAGTGCATGTCTGTAGCTTATGTTCACCCGTCCGAGCTCCGACCAAAACTATTGCTGAGTAACTTAACTGATCGAGTGAACGGTAATATATCACTCATTCAATTGCATGTCATTTATTGGTCGTAACGGTTGACGTCAGTTCTGTTTATGCAGTGGCAAATGATGCAGGCAACTTAACCTAACAAGATCCAAGCCTTTTACCCTTAGCAAGCCATCGGTCATTTTACCAATAGTATGTTGTAACAATATCCAGCAGATCACTTTTTTTCTGTGGCAATGACGGGGGCGTCTTGCTACTTTGCTCGAAAACCCAGTAGTTTGTAACTGTCGACTTAGTTTCGGCGGTTAGCAATTGTTAAGTCATCATTATACTTACTAGCTGGTTACGCGCCCGATAGTGGGGGAGGTAGGATGAAACCCAATTATAAACCATCTTAGGGGTCCGCACTATAACCCTGCCAAGTTTCATGCCCATCGGACCAGCCGTTTGGCCGTGATTGAATGACAGACGGACGGACAGACATAACGTTATGGCCATTATAGTAAGATTTAAATGTAGATACTTTCCTCTTCGTAACGGTAATAATAATAATAATAATAATAGTAATAATAATAATAATAAGTATTTCAAAACCGCAAATCAGTGCCAAAACTGAGCAATCTGTCTTCCAAAAGGTCCCTCGTCCCCCAAAAGTTGCTCAACCATCTCGTGCGTCAAAGAATCTCACACCAGCATCGTTTTGCGTAATCCTCCCATCGTACTGACAAACGAAATGAAAAAAGAGGTGATAAACGTCTACTCGGTCAATCGCGAGGGAAGAAAAATGAACGGCCTTTATTATCGGGTGAAAAAGCGTACACGAAGGTGGTTAAGTATCGCGTCCCTTTTGACAGTTGAATACCGCACAGACAGATTTCACCTCGCCCATTGGACATAATCCGGTGGAAGCCCTTCCTAGTTAGTGGGGCCATTGAGCATCATGATGTCGGCTGTGGATTCGAGGATTCCAGGGGGAACCCGAACGCTCTGCAGTATTAAGATAGTTAAAGAGTTGACGATTGGTGTCGCAAAAAACGTTCTTCCCGTATGGGACCCGTTTCATTTAGGATTGATTTGTGTGACTCCTGTTTCATATTTTGTGGTCTATGTAGTACTGAGAGAGAAACAGTTTCACGGGCTGTGATTGTCTTGTGGTGAGAGAGAGAGAGAGAGAGAGAGAGAGAGAGAGAGAGAGAGAGAGAGAGTTGCTTGAATGCATGGTATCAAAGGCTCATTAATCCATGTTAAAACACTTCTTAGAAAAATAAGTAATAATAAGGAAGAGAGAGAGAGAGAGAGAGAGAGGCTGGGATGGAAGTGTAAGTATCAGTTTTTTGTGGAGTACAACGTTTTAAGAGGATTTTTCGTTGCAGGACCTTCCAGAGGTGGGAATGAGTATAGAATAGGTAGCTAATCCTTCCAGGCGTAGGAATCGTGAATTGTAATAACCGGGAATCTTGTTGATCCTGTATTCGCTCTTGTCTGTTCGTGCGCTTGATTCACCAAAAGATCTAAAAAAAATAAATGAATAAATAAAGAAAAAAAAAGTAAAATAATTGATTGCTTTCCATGAAATTCAGGAGGCGAACTGTGGCTGAAGGTAGAATTTAATAGATTCCGAAATTGAAAAGGATAGTGGTTAGCGTTATGGAATGCCATGCAGATGTCGCTGCTGGTTCGCGTCTCTCCCAGGGCTACGTAAAATCGTAAAATCATTGGCTCTGTATCCATGATCAGTTACTACTGCAGTGTGGGGTTAACGGTGGTGGCTGAAACCAGCATTCTTTGGAAGCTTGAATTTCAAGTCAGTGGCCCCTTTGGTGGGCTTGTTCCATGTGGGTAGGTTTCATCTACCGAAATAATATAAATAGTGATATTGAAAGTAATTGCTGCCTCAGCTGCGTTGATTTTTATAAAGGTTCTTCTTTATGTTTCTAATTATTGTTTCGTCATTGTTGCTTAAACTGGTGAGCAACGCACCGAAGGTTGGCATGTCTCAAATAGGCAATAGTCAAAGTCAATTTAATTTTATAAAAAAAAAAAAAAATAATTGCTTCATTATTAAGAGTAGAGCAAGCTTCCACATTTTTCCAGATTGTACAGTGGTGGTGGATGTTTCTCAACAGCGGTGATTATGGTTCACGTCACTGTAGGAAGGACTTGTGCTTGCTTGCTTCCCTTGGTTTTCTTTTTTTGTATCATATTATGGTCTTGAGTAATAAGTGATTTGATTTCACAGTACTCATTGATTAACTCCTCGACTGTGAATGCATGGAATATTTTTATCATGGCGGATGGTAGTGCTTGCTTTCTTCCATTATTTTATTTATTTATTTATTATTTTTTTTTTATCTTATGGTCTTTACTAATAAGTGATTTGATTCCACAGTACTCATTGATTAACTCCTCGACTGTGAATGCTTGGAATATTTTGTTTCTCATGGCAGATGGTAGTGATATCGTATAAGCTAAAGAAGTGGAACTAGCATACATACCGCGCCCTACATAATTGATTACTGAAGTGAGGACTAAAAAAAATTACAATTCATTTCTTTGCAGTAAAAAACGTGTGTAAAAAATTATGTATATATATAAATATATATATATATATATATATATATATATATATACTATATATATATATTTATTTATAGAGAGAGAGAGAGAGAGAGAGAGAGAGAGAAGAAGAGAGAGAGAGAGAGAGAGAATAGTACTATATTTCAGAGACTGCTGTCTCCCTCTTCAGGTAGATTTCATCTACCTGAAGAGGGAGACAGCAGTCTCTGAAATATAGTACTATTCTCTCTATATTTTGGTGTTTTTATGGGCTCCTTTTATTAGATATATAATTTATATTATATATATATAATATATATATATATATAGATATATATATATATATATGTGTGTGTGTGTGTGTGTGTTTCTGTTTAGAGTTTCATTGTACCTTGGTTAGAACTAACCATTGTTGTAGTATAATTGTCGTGCACTCATACCGTAAGAAATGACGGCAGTATAAAAAATTTTAATGAAAAAATAATAATAATAGTAAAAGGGGGGAGAGGACGCCATCCCGACTCCGTGAAGATTAATACGTACCGTTGCTAATCTGAGGCCAAGGTAACTAGGCACAGTGTGACAGTATATTCATTTCTAAGTTAGGAAAGATGCTGGGCCGAAGGTGGCGAGGTGCAAACGTAGAGTTTGTCACCCATTAGACCATAATCGGCGTCACTCTGAAGGAATATAAGGGTGAACCGTATTGCACCGGTAAATAGAGATTGTAATCGTTAAAAATAGAAAGATATTGTAATAGTTTACAATGCGTCATCCTAAATGGGATATTGATCTGTAGTTAACTATTCTGAACTTGATTTTTTTTTCTTCTTGCACGTCAACTTAATGTCCGGTCGGGATTAAAGCTTGCTAAGCTTAGGCGGTCTTGCCCAAGGGCAGAAGCGTCTCAGTGGCGTGATCGGTATGGTGTTGGCTTGCTACCTCGGTGGCCGCGAGTTGGATTCTCGGGCATTCCATTGAGGAGTGAGACGTGTATTTCTAGTGATAGAAGTTCACTCTCGACGTGGTTCGGATGTCGCGTAAAGCCGTTGGTCCCGTTGCTGAATAACCGCTGGTTCAATGCAGCGTAAAAACACCATACAAACAAATAAACAACAATTGCCTAAGGGCAGCCCTGAACTCCATAAGAAGCGTTGTGCGGTATTAAAAAGGAGTAAGAGAACACTTGTTTAATCCCTGGATTCCTCTCAAGCAACAGAGACGTATCAAGGAGTCTGTTTTGTTATATTACCAAGAGTTTTTGGGGCTTTCAGACTTGTTCAGCGTGATAGCGGGCGTATAGATAATACCTAAGTAATACCCTAAAGTATTATTATGACTAATCGGCGGGGAGGAGCGGCCTTTGTGAGCAGCTGCCTTTTATCATCACCCTTTGTGGTCATGACCTCCCCCCCCTTACCATTCCTCACTATCACCGCGACCTAGAAAGATAGATACATAGGACATAGAGCATCCAAGGGACTGTAAGGCTTGAGATGTGTACATGTGATACATCACACTCATATTAATATATATATATATATTATATTATATTATATGAAGTTTTAGCTTTCCTATCCTTGATTGTGTTTATTTTAGCTTTCTTCTTGTTTGTGTTCATTTTAGCTTTTATCTTCTTGATTGTGTTTCCTTTTAAGCTTTTTTCGTCAGGATCATGGTCTAATTTTTTCTTTTTAGCTTGTTGTGTTGTCAGTTTAGCTTTCCTTTTCATGATCATGCTCTGGTTTGAGCTTTCCTCTTCTTGATTATGTTCTGGTTTTACCTCTCTCCCTCTTCTTGACTGTGTTTCCATTTTAGCTTTTTTCGTCCTGGGTGTGTTCCCATTTGAGCTTTCCTCCTCTTCTTGATTGTGTCCATTTGAGCTTTCCTCTTCTTGATTGTGTTAGTTTTAGCTTTGATCTTGATTGCGTCCATCTTGTCGTGTTTCTGCTGTAGTGGTTAGGACCACGTGGAAAAGTCGCACTCAAATACTTCTTGATATTTTGTCTAAAAGTTATATTGAAAAAAATTGCTGATTATTTGGGAGCAGAGGTATTGTTTTATGCTATTTCTCTCTCTCTCTCTCTCTCTCTCTCTCTCTCTCTCTCTCTCTCTCTCTCTCTCTCTCTCTCTCTCATTCTGCTTTCTCTCGGCTACGTGATCAAGTCCCCTTAGTTAAAAAAAAAGAAGAAAGAAAAAAAAAAACAGACAAGGAAAAAGGACTTAAAATCTCCAGATTAGATTCCTCATCTCCTTCTCGTTATAGGATGCGTGGAAGCTTCGTAGGCTTTGGTTGGGTCCTCTTTTTCATCTTCCCTCCCCCACCCCCATGGGTCTTGGAGGGAGAGGAGGGTGTGGGGTTGGGGAGTGGGCGGGCGTGTTATAGGGCTCGGTTTGGTAATGTTTTCATACCCTGTAATGTTCTCATGCCCCAATATAATGTTGCGATGATTTGGGCCCATTCAATGGCAGAGGAGGAGAACTGTGGTCGAGATTGTAGGTTGTGGTTCAGGCAGCTTTATTTTAGGTCCACGAATGAGTGTGGTCGGAGGATTCGAGAGAGAATGGTTTATTTTAAGGCTGTTTTGTAGATGCGCTGGGATAGATAATTGAGTTGACTGGATCCATATTTGTTCAGCGTTTTGCTTCGAGTTTATTTTGGGACTGTATGTGGCGAAGGAATGTATTTTGACACGCTGGTTTGCATCTTGAAGTTTATTTTTGGGCAAGGGTATGTCCAGGGGCTTGGAGTTTATTCATGAAGTTTATTTTCGGGCGATTGTATATTTCAGGGGCTTAGAGATAATTTGGGACTGTATAAAGCGAAGGAATTCATTGTTGCACGCTGGTTTGTATCCTGAAGTTCATTACTGGACGAGGGATATATTTGCGGGGGAGGGTTTAAGTTCAAGGTTTTTATTTTGGAATGGTGCTTAAATTCAAGAAGTTGATTATAGACGTTTCAACTGAAGGTGCTTATTCTGTGTCATTGTTTTAGTTTAGGATTCTGTTTTAGGACAGTTTTGGTTTGAGGAGTTTATTTTGGAAGCAGGTGTTCTGTGTTAGGACAGTGTTTTAGTTCAAAGCGTTGACTTTATGACGGAGTTTGAGTTCAATGAACTGAATTTAGGACAGCCTTAGCTCGAAGAGTATATTGTGGAGCAGTGTTTAGCGCAAAGAAATTTATTTTGGGGAAGTTTGTTTTTCAGTTCAAGGATTTTATTTTTGTACGGTATTTTAATTCAAGGCGTCCATATTGGTACTGGTTTAGCATAAGAAGTTTATTTCAGAGCTGTTCTTGACTGAAAAGAATTTATTTTGGAACAGAGTTTTAGTTCAGGAGTTTTTTTGTTTTGGGTTTTATAATTATATTTGTATTATCATTATAATTTGTCTGTGTTTTGTTATTATTATTTTTTTTTTTTTCTTTAATTTATGATTATTTTTTTTTGCTCTATCACAGTCCTCCAATTCGACTGGGTGGTATTTATAGTGTGGGGTTCCGGGTTGCATCCTGCCTCCTTAGGAGTCCATCGCTTTTCTTACTATGTGCGCCATTTCTAGGATCACACTCTTCTGTTTGAGTCCTGGAGCTACTTCAGCCTCTAGTTTTTCTAGATTCCTTTTAAGGGATCTTGGGATCGTGCCTAGTGCTCCTATGATTATGGGTACGATTTCCACTGGCATATCCCATATCCTTCTTATTTCTATTTTCAGATCTTGATACTTATCCATTTTTTCCCTCTCTTTCTCTTCAACTCTGGTGTCCCATGGTATTGCGACATCAATGAGTGATACTTTCTTTCTGGTCTATTTGCACGTATCACCCTATCTGTTCTGATACCATAGTCCCAGAGGATCTTTGCGTGATCGTTTTCTATCACTCCTTTTGGTTGGTGCTCGTACCACTTATTACTGCAAGGTAGCTGATGTTTCTTGCACAGGCTCCAGTGGAGGGCTTTTGCCACTGAATCATGCCTCTTTTTGTACTGGTTCTGTGCAAGTGCCGGGCATTCACTTGCTGTGAGGTTTATGGTATCATTTTTCGTATTGCACTTCCTACATATGGGAGAGATGTTATTTCCGTCTATCGTTCTTTGAACATATCTGGTTCTTAGGGCCTGATCTAGTGCCGCTGTTATCATTCCTTCAGTTTCCTTCTTTAGCTCCCCCTCTGTAGCCATTGCCATGTGTCGTCGCTGGTTAGTTCTTTAGTCTGTCTCATGTATTGTCCGTGCATTGGTTTGTTGTGCCAGTCCTCTGTTCTGTTTGTCATTCTCCTATCTCTGTATATTTGTGGGTCTTCGTCTACTTTTATTAGTCCTTCTTCCCATGCACTCTTTAGCCACTCGTCTTCACTGTTTTTCAGATATTGCCCCAGTGCTCCGTTCTCGATGTTGACGTAGTCCTCTATACTTAGTAGTCCTCTCCCTCCTTCCTTTCGTGTTATGTATAGTCTGTCCGTATTTGCTCTTGGGTGTAGTGCTTTGTGTATTGTCATATGTTTCCTGGTTTTCTGATCTATGGTGCGGAGTTCTGCCTTCGTCCATCCCACTATTCCTGCCTGTATCTGATTACTGGCACTGCCCATGTGTTTATGGCTTTTATCATATTTCCGGCGTTGAGTTTTGACTTGAGTCTCGCCTTGAGTCTGCATATATTCTTTCCTGATCGTGTCCTTCATCTCTTGGTGTTTTATATCCCCTCCTTCCATTATTCCCAGGTATTTGTATCCATTCTCATCTATGTGTTTGATGTTGCTCCCATCTGGTAGCTTTATCCCTTTAGTTCTCGTTACTTTGCCTTTTTGTATGTTGACTAAGGCGCATTTTTCTATTCCAAACTCCATCCTAATGTCCCCAGATACAATCCTTACAGTCTGGATTAGGGTATCTATTTCCTTGGTGCTCTTACCATACAGCTTGATGTCGTCCATGAATATCAGATGGTTGATTCTGTTGCCTCTTTTCTTGAGATGGTACCTGGCATCCATCTTCTGTAGTACTTTTGTCATGGGAATCATGGCTACTACGAAGAGTAGTGGGGACAGTGAGTCGCCCTGGAAGATCCCTCTCCTGATATTAACCTCTGCTAGTCTTATTCCAGAGCTTGTAAGTATTGTATTCTTTTGTGCATTGTATTTTTGAGGAAGCTGATGGTGTTTTCCTCTGCCCCATATATTTTCAGGCATCCTATTAGCCATGTGTGTGGTATCATGTCGAAGGCTTTCTTATAGTCTATTCATGCCATGCTTAGGTTGGTTTTCCTTCTACTGTTCTTCATTACCATTTTGTCTATCAGGAATTGGTCTTTTGTGCCCCTACACTTCCTTCTGCAGCCTTTCTGTTGGTGGGGGATGGTGTTTGTCTCCTCTAGGTAGTAGTATAGCCTTTCACTGATTGATACCTGTTAGTAACTTCCACATTATTGGTAGGCAGGTGATAGGCCTGTAGTTACTGGCTATATTTCCCTTACTCTTGTCTTTTTGTACTGAGGATGTTCTTCCTGTGGTCATCCATTTGGGTGCATGGTGATTTGAGATACAATGCTGGAGTTGTTCTGCTATTCGTGGGTGTAGGGCCTTTGAGCCTGTATCCATGGACTTCATAGGGACCTGGGGCTTTCCAGTTTGGCATTTTTTAGTTGGTGTTTGACTGTGTCTGTCGTGATCTCTGTGACTCTTTGTTTTATTCTCCCTGTTTCTTCTTCCTTGACTTCCTGGAGCCATGTTGCATGTTTGTTGTGTGATACCGGATTGCTCTATATGTTTTCCCAGAATCTCTTACTTGGTTCGGCTTCAGGAATTTCTTGGTGGTTGTCTTCCCTTCTTAGTTGGCTGTATGGTCTTTTCTGGTTGGTTCCGAATAGTTTGTTCTGGTGGTATCCCTTATTCCTGTTCATTTACCGTTGGATCTTATGGGCTTTGGCCTTAAGCCTCTGTTTTACATCTTCTATTGTGTTGTTTAGTCCCCTCTCTTGTACTTTGTATTTCTCGTTGAGTTCCTCCCTTGCTTTCTTGCTTCTTAGCCTTTTTTCTGCCATCTCTTTCAGTTTACTCAAGTCAGAACTCATCACCATGATTTGCTTTTCCAGGCGCCTTTTCCAAGGAGGTTGCTGTTTTGGTTTCTGTTGGGTTGGTTGTGCTGGTGGCGTTGGTGTTCGAATCCCCATCAGTTCTGCTACTAATCTTGCTCCTGCATATGCCAAGTTATTTTTTTATGTGATACTGGTGGTGTATATCATGCCCATTATTTCATTGACCTCACTTGTTTTCTCCCTTAATTTCTTGGTGTTGTAGGCTTTCATGGAGGGGATCTTTGTTCTCTCTGTATCTGGCTCCATCCATTGTCTAATCTTTTCTACCCATTCCGTCCTCTCTGTGTTTCTTCGTGTGTCGTTGTTTGATACCTCATCATCCCTGTCGCCTTCTGTGGCATCGTCTCTCAGTTCGTCTTCGTGTAATTCGTTGTCTTGTGACATTTCCCTTTCCAGTTCTTCTCTTTCTGTTGGGGAGAGCCAGTTCTTTTTCTTTATGTTCCTTACTTGGTCTGCCAGCCTCTGCTCTGTTTGGGGGCTGTTATTCCTCTTATTCCAGATGTTGACCAGCCTTCTTCTATATTATTGTTATTATCCTTTGTTTTATTATTATTATTATTATTAGTAGTAGTAGTAGTAGTAGTTGTAGTAGTAGTAGTAGTAGTAGTAGTATTTTGATATTTTACGTATTTTAAGTGTTTTAGTTCGAGAAGTTTATGTAAGGACACTTTTTCCATTTCAAGGAACTTATGTTGGAACAAAGTTTAGTTCACCGTTTCTGTTTTGGGGCATCGTCCAGTTCTGGGAGTTTGTTTGGGGGCATGTTTTACTTTATTAAGAAAATTGGGGGTCATGTTCTAGCGGAGTGTTATTTACTGACTGTGTTTTATCTTTAGGAGCATTCTGGGTCATCCTGTTACATCAAAGAATTCTGTGATATGCTTTCGTCAACTCGGTTTACTTTAGAACTGTTTTCATTAAGTCTGTTGGGCAGATTATTCAGAACAGAAGGGAGACACTAAACTAATGCGAATGTTTTTTTTTCTTTGTGTATGTGTGTGTGTGTGTGCGTGGGGGGGGGGGGGGGGGGGGGGGTTGGCGATTGTGTTATCGTAAAATTCCTGCTGTGATAGGTCCAAGAATGTGCTTATAATGGGCAGTTTTGTTCTCTGCTTTGACCTCCGTTGCTCTTAATGGATGGAATAAACCCGGAAATGTCTAGTTTTTTTTATTATTTTTTTTTTCGTCTAAATTATTTATGGCTACGTGACATTCCTTCTCATTAAACCTTAACGCTTTCCGCTCTTCGAGTTTTTTCTTTTTCCATCTAGGTAAATGCTATTGGGTTTTTCCTATTTTCCTGTTTATTAAGGATTTTGTTTTCCTATTTGTTGTTGCCCCATTTTGACGAGTATCATTTTATTTACGTTATTTATGTCTTTTATATCATGACTTACGTGGTCTTTTCATTATCATGTTGAATACAAGCTTCTCTTTTATCGTTTCTGCCCATTTTTTAAAAATAATAATAATAATAATAATAATAATAATAATAATAATAATATCCTTTATTTCAGCTCAGGGCCATATTCATGGAATATATAAAATAAGACAGTAACACAAACAATCTAGATACATTAGACAACATGCTAAAGAAAATGAATAAACGGCACTATCCACGCAATAGCTGAGGTAGTATAAAAGATAGTCATCATAATACTGTTAATAACAGTAATAATATTGGAGTGCACAGATTATATAAAATTGTGTTTCCATTTGCATTATTTTTCGTAGGAATTTGTAGCGTATTTAAAAACTTTTATTTCTCCTTGTATTTGATTAATTTTATGTTGTCGCTGTTCTCATGATCTGCCTGCCGCCTGTCGTTCAACCAGCATACATTTATTTTATTGAAGTTTGTTTATTTTATTGTTCCCTTCGCTGCAGAGTTGTATATGATCTGCGAATGCAGGATGTTACGTTATTTGTTATCTAGTGCAGAGTAATGTAGGTGCAGTTCTGTGGCAAAGTCGTTTCCTGATTTTATACACTTTCTGCGGCGAGTTCTTCTTCTTCTTCTTCTTCTTCTTCTTCTTCTTCTTCTTCTTCTTCTTCTTCTTCTTCTTCTTCTTTTTTTTTTTTTTTTTTTTTTTTTTTTTTGGGGGGTTACATAAACTCGCTTCTTTCCTCCAGTGGCTGTGATGCTCATTTTGTTTTTGTAGAATGCTCTGTGATGAAGCCACGCCCACCAAATGCACACGGGCTCAGATTGGCTCAGCACGTCTCGCAGTGGCCAATAGGATTTCACCTTTCGGTGATGTGTCAATCAGGAATTCTCTTCCCCGGGGGTCAACGCGACGCTGTGTTGGTGCCAAAATCAAGGGTTAGGGCGGAAAAATGGGTATTATTGTTAGGGGGGCAAAATTTTGATAGCCTTCATGGACCGGTATTTACAGATGGAAGCGTAGTTTATTATCTTATGATTATTGTAATAATAAGGACGAAACTGAGGGCAAAAAAGGTCATGCTTTTAAGGTCACTCATACCCAGCTGTACAAATGAGAACCAACCTCGCCTTGTGCAACCCCGGAGAACCTTACCTTAGGTAACAACGAGTGTGTGAGGGGGGTTGGCGGCGGGGTTAGGGGGTGGAAGTGTTCCAGAGTGGGGTTTCAGCATGGGGGACAATGCTTACTGAGCTGAGGCCGAAGAAGAGAGAATCTTTGAATTTAATGTAGAACTCATATTGTATTAAGTTGGGGAAAAAAATTGGCTGATTCATATCCATTCTTTTGCTATGTCGTCTTTTATAGCCTCACTGTGACCCATTGCTGCTCCCTCCTGAGCTCCCCAGGTCTTTTCATAAGTGTTATCTATTATTGCTGCAGGGAACATATTAGTTCCTGGCCATCATTATTATTATTTAGGGTTATATTATTATTATTATTATTATTATCGGTTAAATGCTCCAGTTTTTTTTATAACTGTGAATCTTTCAGTCATCTCAGGAAGTACGACATATCATTACGAGCGGATGCTTATATATATATATATATATATATATATATATATATATATATATATATATATATAGTAGATAGATATATATATATAGATATATATAGATATATATAGATATATATATATATATATATATATATATATATATATATATATATATATATATATATATATATATATATTTATATATATATATATATGTATATATATATATATATATATATATATATATATATATATATATATATATATATATATATATATATATATATATATATATATATATATATATATATATATATTACTTTACTTTATCTTCCCGCCACTGGCCAGTGGCATAAAGCTGATACAGTTCCTCTCCATCTGTCTCTATCCCGAGCCATTTCCCTTGCTTCCTCTAAGTTGTGGATTTCATCCTCAAGATCCCTGACAATTATGTCTATTCACCTCGTTCTTGGTCTATCCAGCGGTCTTTTTCCTATTCGTACTGCTC
>NC_087221.1:49444084-49466584 GCF_015104395.2 Macrobrachium nipponense
CTCTCTCTCTTACTTTAACCTTAACGCCCCCCCCCCCCCACACACACCCCTACCCCCACCCGAACTCGTGTGTTGATGGAGGAATGAACTCGAGGCATCACGTTCGAAAGAAATATCTCTAAGTGTGTAAATTATTCAGATTGGATGCAGATATCGAAGTTTAAAATATATCTCATTTGAGCGTGAAAGAACCTACGTTTATCCTTAGTTAGTTGAGCAAGAGGCCTTTTACAAGAATTAATGACAGTTTTGCTGGAGTGTCAACGTCGGTTATGAAGTATGTTTCATATGGCATGCAGTGCGTGACAGTGAAGCTTTTCATATTTCTGTTTTATAGGAATATGAATTCTGAATGCTTGGGTGAGGAGTGGTATTCGCTTACTTGGGGAGTAAGCCTACAAACTATTTTGTTGTTGTTGTTGGTTTTGCTGTTGTTGTTCTTGTAAGGGAAGTAAGAAGGCCAAACAAGGCCTGATGAAGGTGTTTCGCGTTGAGTTAAAGATGCAGGAATTTTATGATACGGCATTTATGATTTGTTTATTAGAAAAAATGTAAAAAATAAATAATGTGCATGTTAAACATTACAGAACAATTATTTCTAATAAAATACAGCGCATTTATTTTAATATTCGTTGACGAAACAAGGCCCTAGTTGACCATAGATTTTATGTCGCTGCCTGAGTAAGCTGGAGACCGGATCACACCATGTTTGTCAGTATTGGGTCCCATCTGTGTTTTAACCATACGAATTATAGGTTATTATTATTATCCAAATAGGAAACATTCTATATTCCTACGGAAGAAGGACAGTGGTATACAAATGAACTTTACATGTTTGGGGAAAAGATAATTATGTATTGGGTGAAATAACCAATAATGGTAAATCAACAAACATTGTATAAACTAGTAGAAGTTGCACACACACACGCAAGCACCTCACGTTGTGCACTGTAGGCATTACTAATGGGTATGTGTATCGTCTCTTGTGCCCCTAGATACATCCAGTTATTTATTTATTTATTTATTTATTTTTTTATTTTTTATTTTTTTTTGCTTTTTTCACCATTCTCGCTTACGATCTTCATTTTGCTGTCCATCACCTCCAACTGCTACGTCTTAATGCAGCTGTGGTTTCTCCTTCTATTTCCATTTTGAAAGCCTCGTATTTCATTTCATCTGTTTTATAAATCTCTCTACCTCGCAGTCGAATCATTCCAAACTGTGTCCCAGTGCTGAATGGTCGAATGTGCTCTTGACAGCCTCTTAAGTTTCTTAAACCAAATAAAATCAAACACAGAAACAGTGAGAAAAGTCGTACTCGAATACAGTGTTTCTCATAAAAAAAAGTAGCGTTATGACTATTTGTATTATTATTATTATTATTATTAATTTTAGGTAAGTAATGCATCTAACCAGAAAATATTGACCCTGACTTCTTTACAACATGATGTCGACCCATTTTTAAAGGTGACCTATTTTTTACTGTCGATGTATCAATATGTATAACAGTCGCCTCATTGATATAGACCTCGGGTCACAATAACCATTTTGAGAGGTACAACAAAAAATGTTTCATGAATATTTTGGAGGATAAGAGTGGCATGTAACCCAAAAAGATTAAACCTAAATTCTTATGAGATGACCTATTTTTACCAACGGTGTCATGTTGTGAATAACTGGGAATACCAAAACTGTTTAGATAATTTGACGGAAATGAATATCGGCACAGAATTACTTTTTTAGATAATTTGACGAGAATGAACATTGGCAGAGAAATACTTTTTGGTTTTCGTTGTACTGTAATTGCTAGAGAGTAATGCTTCCAGGATGAATGTAACTATCTATAATTACACAAATGCATCTAGTAATATGAAATATTTGGCCATTGTAAATATTTGCTCAGTTACGCAGACAGGCAACCATTTTTAGTTGTTATAACTTACGCATATGAAATGAAATAAGCGGTAGTGTACTACAGGTCAGAGTAACTAGTAAAAATAAGTATATAAAAAGTCATGCACTTAGGCCTTGATGAAATATCCGTTTATTTAGAGAATTAAAGTGAAGTGCCTCCTGTGTCAACAAATAGCATTGCAACTTCTACTACTGTCAGTGACAAAAGTGGGGGATTCGGACTTCCTGCAAAAGAAGAAAGCTGGGTGAAAGAAGAAGAAGAAAGCTGGTGAAAGAAGAAAGCTGGTGAAAGAAGAAAGCTGGTGAAAGAAGAAAGCTTGGTGAAAGAAGAAAGCTTGGGAAAGATGAAAGCCGGGGAAAGAAGAAAGCTTGGGAAAGATGAAAGCCAGGGAAAGAAGAAAGCTTGGGAAAGATGAAAGCCGGGGAAAGAAGAAAGCTTGGGAAAGATGAAAGCCAGGGAAACATGAAAGTCTGGGAAACAAGAAGAAAGCTGTTGGAAAGAAGAAAGCTGGGGAAAGAAGACGAAAGCCAGGGAAAGAAGAAAGCTATGCAAAAGAAGAAAGCCTGGGAAAGAAGAAAGCTGGTGAAAAGAAGAAAACTGGGTGAAAGAAGAAAGCTGGGGAAAGAAGAAGAAGAAAGTGGGGAAGAAGAAAGCTTGGGAAAGAAGAAAGCCAGGGAAAGAAGAGCAAGCCTGGGAAAGAAGAAAGTCTGGGAAACAAGAAGAAAGCTGTTGGAAAGAAGAAAGCCAGGGAAAATAAGAAAGCCTGGGAAAGAAGAAAGCTGGATGAAAGAAGAAAGCTGGGGAAAGAAGAAGAAAGCCAGAGAAAGAAGAAAGCCTGGGAAAGATGAAAGCCGGGGAAAGAAGAAAGCCAGGGAAAGAAGAGCAAGCCTGGGAAAGAAGAAAGTCTGGGAAACAAGAAGAAAGCTATTGGAAAGAAGAAAGCCAGGGAAAGAAGAAAAAAGCTAGGTGAAAGAAGAAAGCTGTGGGGAAGAAGAAAGCTAGGGAAAGAAGAAGAAAGCCAGGGAAAGAAGAAAGCTATGTGAAAGAAGAAAGCTGGGTGAAAGAAGAAAGCTGGGGAAATAAGAAGAAGAAAGCCAGAGAAAGAAGAAAGCTTGGGAAAGATGAAAGCCGGGGAAAGAAGAAAGCCAGGGAAAGAAGAAAGTCTTGGAAACAAGAAGAAAGCTGTCGGGAAGAAGAAAGCCAGGGAAAGAAGAAGAAATTGTGGGAAAGAAGAAACCTGGGGTAAGAAGAAGAAAGCCAGGGAAAGAAGAACGCTATGCGGAAGAAGAAAGCCTGGGAAAGAAGAAAGCTGGGTGAAAGAAGAAAGCTGGTGAAAGAAGAAAGCTGGTGAAAGAAGAAAGCTGGTGAAAGAAGAAGAAGAAAGCCAGAGAAAGAAGAAAGCCTGGGAAAGAAGAAAGCTTGGGACAGAAGAAAGCCAGGGAAAGAAGAAAGTCTTGGAAACAAGAAGAAAGCTGTTGGAAAGAAGAAAGCTAGGGAAAGAAGAAGAAAGCTGGGTGAAAGAAGAAAGCTGTGGGAAAGAAGAAAGCTGGGGAAAGAAGAAGAAGAAGAAGAAGAAAGCTGGGTGAAAGAAGAAGAAGAAGAAAGCTGGGTGGAAGAAGAAGAAAGCTGTTGGAAAGAAGAAAGCTTGGTTAAGAAGAAAGCCAGGGAAAGAAGAGGAAAGCTGGGTGAAAGAAGAAAGCTTGGGCAAGAAGAAAGGTGGGGAAAGAAGAAGAAAGCTGGGGAAAGAAGAAGAAGAAAGCTGGGTGAAAGAAGAAGAAAGCTGGATGAAAGAAGAAAGCTAGGGAAAGAAGAAGAAAACTGGGTGAAAGAAGAAGAAAGCTGGGGAAAGAAGAAAGAAAGTCTGGGAAAGAAGAGCAAGCCAGGGAAAGAAGAAGAAAGCCAGTGAAAAAAGAAGAAAGCCAGGGAAAGAAGAAGAAAGCTGTGGGAAAAAGAAGAGAGGCAGGGAAAGAAGAAGAAAGCTGTGGGTAAGAAGAAAGCTTGGTCAAGAAGAAAGCTGGGGAAAGAAGAAGAAAGCTTTGGGAAAGAAGAAGAAAGCCAGGGAAAGAAGAAGTAAACCAGGGAAAGTAGAAGAAAGCTGGGTAGGACCATGCGGATCGTAACTTCCCCACGTGGTGGGGATGCCCAGAACCATCCCCGAATATTGTGTTGTGGGAAACCGCTCAGTAAAGAGATCGCCAGAATATTATTGCGCCACCTCGACGTACCCTAGATTTTTTGTGTTGATTCATAAATTCTTGATTGAATCCACATGGGCGGTTTATCAGTGACGCGATAAGATTGCGATAACTTATTTTATTTTACTTTTTTTTGACCACCAGATGGACACGTGAAAGCAGTCCTCAAGGAGTACTTTACGAAAAGCGTATTTCCTGTCGGCATAGGAATTGGTAATATAAAGGGAGTGGATTTTGTGATGAATGTTATCTTTAAGTATCGAGGAATGTTGCAGGATGGATTTATTTAAGGGTTTATTGGTTGGCTCTGTTGCAGTTGGAGCGTCAGTAACAAAATATATTCTATTTTTTTTTCTTTTTTGTGAACTACATTCCTACTCGTATGCGTTCAGAAATGTCTCGCAGCTGGCACTGATCGTGCATTGCCAGATGTATAACGATAAGAGATTTTATGTTTTTTACCGGATTTATTTATTGATTTTTTAAGGATCCCGTAGAGATTTAGACTTGTTGATTTTCTTGATTATTTCATTCCCAATTTGTACCACTTTCTAATGATTATCATAATTATTTCATTCCCTGTTTATATCGTTTTCTAATTATCTTAATTATTCCATTTTCTGTTTATGTCGTGTTCTAATAATCTTTATAATTTCATTTCCTGTTTATATAGTTTTCTAATTATCTTAATTATTCCATTTTCTATTAATGTCGTTTTCTAATGATCTTAATCATTTCATTCCCTGTTTATATAGTTTTTAAATGATCTTAATTATTCCATTATCTATTCATGTAATTGTCTAATTGTCTTTATTATTTCATTCCCAATTGATACAATTTTCATTTTTTGAATTTCCTGTCATTGTCTCTATAGTCTGGACAAAATGATTTTACCGTTGGTGCTTGCGTTGCCAATGCATTTATTCGTCTTTGTCTTTCGTCCGCCGGTTAAATTGTCTGTTAATATGCTTGAGGCGTCTGTGCTTGTTCAAGCCTTTACATAATTTACTAAATTTTCAATTAGAGCTTTCACTCCATTTTGCAAATATCAGATTGACTTCCGTAGAAATCTTTTTCCCATCTTCGAAGAGATTCGACCCCATATATTATTCTCGTATATTATTACCATAAGCAAGCAAATATCACTGTTGTTATTCTCTTTTGTTTCCTACTGTTATTATTATTCTCTATTTTGGTGCCTGCTCATTTTTTTGACTTCCATCCTTATTTATTGGTATTTATCATCGTCCTCTTCAGTTATTCATATCAGCCTATTTTTCTCTTCTCCTCCTTTGTCATTTTGTACTCTCTCTCTCTCTCTCTCTCTCTGAGGTTGTCCTCTCTATCTTTTCTCCTCCTCCTCCTCCTCCTCTTCTTCTTCTTCTTCAGAGATTGCCGGCTCTCTCTCTCTCTCTCTCTCTCTCTCTCTCTCTCTCTCTCTCTCTCTCTCTCTCTCTCCCCATATCTAGGAGGTTGTCCTCTCTGTCTCCGCTCCTCCTCCTTTTCTTCTTCTTCTTCTTTTTCTTCTTCTTCATCATCTTCTTCAGAGAATGCCGGCTCGTCACTTCCCGTGATTGATATCGTATTCACCTCCAGTGACGTCCTCTGTATTACTCTCTGTCCCCGGAGCCTTGCATTCCCTATGACCCGGACTTCGCTATTATACCGCAGTACCCTGACTATCTCTCTCCTCGAGGGGTCATGGAAGTCGCGTTGCGTCGCCAGCAGGTTATATCGGGTCCGCGTATTGTGTTTACGAAGATAAAGCCGTTTTTTTTCTTTTGTAAAGCTTTCTGGATTATGATTGTTTATATATTAACTCCTCCCAGGGTTTCCGTAGGTTCTTTGCCCCCTAGCTGCCACCCTTTTCGTTTCTGTAATGTACCTCTCTCTCTCTCTCTCTCTCTCTCTCTCTCTCTCTCTCTCTCTCTCTCTCTCTCTCTCTCTCTCTCTCTCTCTCAGGTTCAGGAAGGCCATATATACATTTACGCCTCTGCCGTACATGTTAGGAACCTAATTCCATAATCTCAACTTTGTGACATTGGCGGAGTTAGGCATTCAAGTGAAATTTTTCATTATTATTATTATTGTTGTTGTTGTTGTTGAGGATGAAACTTCATATGGAACAGGCCCACTAGAGGGGCCAATGACTTGAAATTCAAGCTTCCAAAGAATTTAGCGTTTATTAGGAAGAAGTAAGACGATGCATAGGGAAATAAGGGGAGATACGGAAAGAAGAGACTCCATTTATTATAAAAAAAATAATAAATGAATAGATCAACAAATTGATAAAAACTGTACTATTGTCCTAGAAGGCTGCATGGGGGAATCGTGCCTTGCTGACTCATGAGGAGTTTTAGGTGCGTTCTCATTGTCGAAAACTGCTGATATGATAAGATAATCAGGGAACTGAAGGATATCGCCTGATGTCATGTGGTCCATGCGGCTTTCGACTTAATTTTGCAGATGTGTGGCAACGCAGAGTGTTGAGAAGTAACTTGACGATAGTGTGCCTCTATATTTTTTTTATACATATATAGAAAATGAGTAAGTTTGTGGGCAAGAAAACTTGTTACAGTTGAGAAGTGATTTGAGAATATTTTGCTTTCGTAACTTTAAACCGCTTAGTTTGGCACGTTTCTCTTACTTTTTTTTTTTTTTTTTTTTTTTTTTTTTTTTTTTGTTTTTTTTTTTTTTTTTTTTTTTTTTTTTTTTTTTTGGGGGGGGTGAGAAGGGGGACATGGGGCCGGTTGTTGGTGTATGTTCGACCTCAATGCAATCCTTAGTTAGAATGATTATAGAGAAACATCTTCAGTTGCAGCGTTATTAAAAAAAAAAAAAAAAAGATAGAGATTCAGTTTTACGGGCTTCTCTGCTCACCTACTCACTCTGTTGACTATACCTGCCGCCCTCTGTGTCTTATTTTACGGGCTGCTGTGAAGCAAGAGCCCGTGCCAGCATAAGGCTGGCTAAATCTACGACGTCGTCGTCGTCTTCTCTGCTTCTCAATGATATGTGAAGGAACGAAGGAGGGAATAAACATATTCATTCAGGCTTCGGGTGTTTTGAATGATTTTCTTCTGTTTTCGCCATCATGTGGGGAAGGTGTCGATTGCCAGAGGTCGATGACAGGAGGGGGTTGGGGGGGGGGGGGGGGGGGGGGGGGGGGAGACATTTGTTGCTTAGCTTCGGGATACAATCTTCTGTGGTGTCCCGTCAGCGGTTTTTATCGTCTCTCGACCAATTCTGCAACTTTTACAGCTTGATTAAGGAGTGGGTTGGCTTCCTTGCCTGGGTTTCTAGTTTTCTTTCCGTGATAAGTATTTCGTAGTTTGATTTTTTGGATTTTTTAAAAAGTATTTCGTATTTTGATTTAAAAAAAAAATTTTTTTTAATTTTTTTTTTGAGGTCTTGCGTTATTCCTATTTCATTGAATTTTTTTTTAGCATGAATTTTCAATTTCTGGTTTCTATTTCTATTTTATTTATATTTTTTAGAAGGAATTTTAAATTTCTGGTTCCTTTTTTTTTAAGTATTTCGTATTTTGATTTTTTAAAATTTTTCTCTTTTTTGAGATCTTGCGTTATTACTATTTCATTGCATTTTTTCAGCACGAATTTTGAATTTCTGGTTCCTATTTCTATTTTATTTATTTCTTTAGAATGAATTTGAATTTCTGGTTCCTATTTCTATTATATTTCTTTTTTGAGAACGAATTTTGAATTTCTGGTTCCTAATTTCCCAATTTTTTTTTTACTTTTTTTTAGAAATTTTTTTGGAATTTATTTTTTTCCTTTAGAATTTTTTTAAAAAGAATGAAATTTTAAAGCGAATTGATTGGTTCCACTTTTATTGGTTGCATAGCAATCAGAAGCGCGTGCTTGCCAGTGTGACTAGGGCCGAGAGAACTGATACCAACGTGGGGAGAAATTCTCTCTCTCTCTCTCTCTCTCTCTCTCTCTCTCTCTCTCTCTCTCTCTCTATGCACGTGCCCCCGAACCATTTATGTCTTGTTTTATGTCCGTGTCGACCTCAGCATGTTCTTGATTGTTCGACGAATGTGGTGCAGGTCCCCGGCCAAAGGAACGTGTGCAAGGAGCTCTGACATAAAATGATTTCTGATAATAAATGAATACTTTCGAAAGCCGAGGGCAAACGGGTGAAAGGAATGTACTACATGTCGTGTCGTTTGCGCAAGACGTTTAGTGAGTCTCTTGTCAGACGTATTGCATTCCATGATGAGGACAGCTGTGTTATTTCATCGATGGGAGGGAGTCTGATGTGGTTGTATAGAGACATTTGTGGCTCACGTTGACATTATCATAGAATAGTTGTTAGTGTTATCATCACTCTCTACAAGTGATGAAATTGGACTGTGTGTCAAGGGAGAAATTTCGCCCCACATTTTGTTTCCAATTTACATGTATAGGGTCCTTGTAGCAAAATGCAGGGGCCATGGGTTTTATGCATGCATACATAGGTTATGCTTGGTAGTGGGCGGTGGGCCGTGGACAAGTATCCTGTGCGTAAAGTGGGTAACACCCAGAAAAAGTTTGGGAACCACTGAAATAGAGCATTAATTTTCTTGTACTTGTATAGGACCCTTCAGTGTTAAAGCCCGGTAGTTATGACTGGAGTTTGTACACACAGTTGGTTTTAAAGGGAAGTTGTCAGTCTGTCTGTGCGTCTTTGCTTTGCGCTTGCATTTTCATTGCATCTCCTCCTACAAGTTTGAAGGGAATTATCCAAACTTTCTACATATGGAGATCAGCATGCATAGATGTGCTTGAAGGGAAATCGTTCTTCAGTTCGTCTGTCACTCTCATCTGTTTCGTCTTTTCCGGAATTTGCTTTTAAGCAAAAGGTGAAATTAACTTCCCAGTGCCTTGGATTTTGTACACAACTTTTGAACTGTTAGTCATAGAATTTGTCTTTTCTGGATTCTGCTTTATTAAGCAAAATGTGAAATTAAGGTTCCTAATTCCTTAGAATTTTGTACACAACTTTTTTTGGGGGGTGGACAACTTTTGAACTGTTAGTAATAGAATGTCCTTTTCTGGAATCTGCTTTAATCAAAAGGTGAAATTAAGGTTCCTAATGCCTTAGATTTTGTACAAAACTTTTTGGTTCGGGTTGGGGGGCGATGGACAACTTTTGAACTGTTAATATAATTTGTTTTTTCTGGAATCTGCTTTAATCAAAAGGTAAAATTGAGGTTCCTAATGCCTTAGATTTTGTACACCACTTTTTGGGGGGGTTGTTATGTTTGGGGGGGTCAAATTTTCAACTGTTAGTGATAGAATTTGCTTTTTAAGGTTCCTAATGCCTTAGATTTTGTGCATAACTTTTTTTTTTTTTTTTAAGTCAACTTTTGACCTATAGTGATGTTTGACATTCATTTTCCATTACTGTCAACCTTTTTAGTTAACACACGAGATTGGCAACCTTGGTGTCACTGAGATCATGACCACGTGACTGTCTATGACTTTCATATTATATTAAAAAAATATTTGCAATAGATACGTTTCACGATTAATAGGAGAAAATTGCGAGAATAATTTACCGTAGCAAGAGTATTGGTACGTCTTTAACTTTGATACGTGGGAGTGTCCTTAGAAGTTGGATACTGGCCATCTCATCTGTCCGTCTCGTTAGTATTATTATTTTGACCCGTTTTCTTGCAGTATGTAAATATCCTGATGTGTCTAGTGAATGTAGTTGATTTTATGCCACTCTTCCTTCTGCGAAGGCATATTTTTCAATTTTGTGTATGTCAGAAGGGACGCAGAGAAGAAGAATTTCGAAAGGAATTATGAAGATCAGCGTTAGAAAATGGTAAACTAAGAGTGTATTGATGAGCAGTATTGTAAAAAAGATTTAAACGAAAGGGAAACAGTATAGTATACCATAGCATGATGTGAACGGTTATATTATTATTATTATTATTTTTTTTTTTTGTGGCTCTATCACAGTCCTCCAATTCGACTGGGTGGTATTTATAGTGTGGGGTTCCGGGTTGCATCCTGCCTCCTTAGGAGTCCATCGCTTTTCTTACTATGTGCGACGTTTCTAGGATCACACTCTTCTGCATGAGTCCTGGAGCTACTTCAGCCTCTAGTTTTTCTAGATTCCTTTTCAGGGATCTTGGGATCGTGCCTAGTGCTCCTATGATTATGGGTACGATTTCCACTGGCATATCCCATATCCTTCTTATTTCTATTTTCAGATCTTAATACTTATCCATTTTTTCCCTCTCTTTCTCTTCAACTCTGGTGTCCCATGGTATTGCGACATCATTGAGTGATACTTTCTTCTTGACTTTGTCAATCAACGTCACGTCTGGTCTATTTGCACGTATCACCCTATCTGTTCTGATACCATAGTCCCAGAGGATCTTTGCCTGATCGTTTTCTATCACTCCCTCAGGTTGGTGCTCGTACCACTTATTACTGCAAGGTAGCTGATGTTTCTTGCACAGGCTCCAGTGGAGGGCTTTGCCACTGAATCAATGCCTCTTTTTGTACTGGTTCTGTGCAAGTGCCGGCATTCACTTGCTATGTGGTTTATGGTTTCATTTTTCGTATTGCACTTCCCTACATATGGGAGAGATGTTATTTCCGTCTATCGTTCTTTGAACATATCTGGTTCTTAGGGCCTGATCTTGTGCCGCTGTTATCATTCCTTCAGTTTCCTTCTTTAGCTCTCCCCTCTGTAGCCATTGCCATGCGTCATCGCTGGCTAGTTCTTTAGTCTGTCTCATGTATTGTCCGTGCATTGGTTTGTTGTGCCAGTCCTCTGTTCTGTTTGTCATTCTCCTGTCTCTGTTATTATTATTATTATTATTATTATTATTATTATTATTATTATTATTGTTGTTGTTACTTAAGAAGCAGACCCTCTCTCAAGCATACTTTATTAAAAGTAATTGCTACTTCAGCATCGTTACACTTGTAGAGATTCTTCTCTATTTTACGAATAGCGGCTTTTTCCGTGCTACTTAAACAGGCTAGTAGAGGGCCTATAGAGGTCATGGTCAAATACAGTGTCAAAATAGGTGTAAATATTTGAGGCTTACAGATAAACTTTGATAACCTAGCCATCAAAGTCATTAACGATTTTCTCTCTATAGGCGCTCTTCTAGCCTGTTTAAGTAGCACGAAAAAAGCCGCTATTCGTAAAATAGAGAAGAATCTCTACAAGTGTAACGCTGCTGAAGTAGCAATTACCTTTTAACAAAGTATATTTTATTATTTTATTAATTTTTATTAATTTTTATTTTATTATTAGCTTAATTATTATTATTATTAATTACTTAATTATTTGTTGTTATTATTATATTGTTGTATTATTATATTATTATTATTATTGGTTAGTTATTATTCTTATATTATATTATTATTATTATTATTATTATTGACAATTACAAGCCGCAGTAGTGTTAAAAATATATTTTTGTACAATGCTAAAAATGACTAGGTGAGACTTTCGGATACTGAAGAGGGAGGGATACCGTTCCGTATCCGAAAGTCTCTCCTAGTCATTTTTAGCATTGTACAAAATATATATTTTTATCACTACTGCGGCTTGTAATTGTCATTATTATAGCCTCGTTACGGAGGTTCCTTAGTTCATCATTATTATATATTATAAATGGTGGAGGTGAGATTGTAATTATTGAGTACTGTCGAGATCAAAGGTGGGTTTTGATAGAGAAGTGTGATGGCCTGGGTATTAGAGCGCTAGGGCATGTAGGGCATGGCTTAATCAAGGGATCAAGGGACGTCAGACGCTTTAATCATCTCCCCTCCAGTCTCTCTCTCTCTCTCTCTCTCTCTCTCTCTCTCTCTCTCTCTCTCTCTCTCAATCAACCAGACCTCTGCTAATCATTGTAGGTCTTGCAACAATTTCCTGGGCACCTTTCTGGCATCCTGCGTTCGAATCCGAAGTCAGATCTGACAGTATGGTTTTTCAATCCATTTACTGGACCTCCGTTCACATTATATTGCTTCCATCTTGCGGGATTCCATCCTCTTCCACCTTTCGAACCTACCTACTCTTCATTTCCTTTCCAGCGCTGAATGACCTCATAGGTCCCAGTGCTTGGCCTTTGGCCTAAACCTTATATTCCATTCCATTCCAATAGCCACAAGAAGTATTGCTCAATCACCTTTCGCAGCCGAAAGCTTGGAATTGTTGCTTTCAATAGATTTTTTTTTTTTTTTTAAATATTGCCCAATCGCTTTCCACAGGTGAATTCAAGGTAGCTTTTTTTCGTTGTCGATCATTCTCGTGTGCAATGTGTTTCATAATTATGATAATATGGGCGGTTAATTGCGCTAATTACGGGTATATAATCGTTTAACAGACAGGTTGAGTTTTTTTTTTTTTTTTTTTTTTTTTTTTTTTTTTTTTTTTTTTTTTTTTTTTTTTTTTTTTTTTTTTTTTTTTTTTTTTCCTTCTCCGTTTTGTCTAGCAGTTTTCGCAGTTCGCCGTAGGAGGCACTTTGCGCGCCCTTCAAAATGAACATTAAGCTCTCTTGGTTTTGCCGTGATTCTTTTGTGCGGTGCCCTTCATGTGGGCTTATACCCTGCACAGCATGTAGCCTCTTTGCTTTAGATCCGGTGCCGGCTAACTGCCCTTTTCTGTCAAGTTTTTAAGCTGAGAGAAGAGAGAGAGAGAGAGAGAGAGAGAGAGAGAGAGAGAGAGAGAGATAACCATCCCGTCAGCTAGAAAAGAGGACACTCTTCCTGTCACGTAGAAAGGAGGAAAATTCACTCAGGTTGCTACGTCTCATTTTCATTGGTCGATGATGTTCGTCCCAGGATCAATTCCGGTTTGTTCCGTAAGGAAGACGAATGGCTGATTTACACATCGTTCCAGTCACCGCGTTTTTTTCCGCTTGTGAAATGACCCGTATCATCTAAAGTTGTAAACGGACGAAGAATTTAGAGCCGGGTTGTGGTTGTAAAATCGTTTTACCTTCTCGTTGTAAGATTACTACGGAATGAAGTTCGATTCGAGGGTGTACTACGTTAGATTCAGTGGAACTGGACCGAAGCAAGCAATGGTCTCGTTTTTTTATGATTCAGTGAATTGGTTTAAATCCGTACTTTCTTTTCAGTAGATTCAAAGATGTAGTCAAGAACAGTCGTCTTGCTTTTCAGCGTGATTCTGTGACAAGTGGAATTTATGTGTAAACTTCTTTTTACGTTATTTTATTTATTTTTTATTTTTAATCACTCATGACTGTTCCTTGGCTTACATATTATCGTTTCTTCATTATGACACGACGGAGTTAAATTACTGCTCTTATTTCATTTCGAGATGGAGTTGAATTAAGTTTAATTGATTTAACATTAATGTTGTTTTGTTATGATTAGTTAGAATTTCTATATTTTAGTTAAGGCGCATTTGTGTACAGTCGATACAGGTTTCGTTCTGTACAGAAGAGCGAAATTTGAAGCGTCTCCCCTCGTTGGACGAGTGAATTTCGCACTCGGCTACCAATCCGGTGGTCTGAAGTTCGATTCTTGGCTCGGCCAACCAACGCGGAACCAGAGGAATTTATTTCTGGCGATAGAAATTCATTTCTCGATATAATGTGGTTCGGATCCCGCAATAAGCTGTATGTCCCGTTGCTAGGGTAACCCATTGGTTTCTAGCCACGTAAAAACATCTAATCCTTCGGGAGAGCCGTTAATCAGGTCAGTGTCTGGTACAACTAAGATATACTTAATTTTTTCTAGAGGAGGAAACAAGATTTCTCGGAACTGTATGCAAATGCTCGATCCTCTCCCTCTCTCAATCTCATCTCATCTCTCTCTCTCGCTCTCTCTCTCCGGGCTCTCTCTCTCTCTCTCTCTCTCTCTCTCTCTCTCTCTCTCTCTCTCTCCGACTTGTGGTTTTTAATATTTTCACGGAGTTCATGAACCTCACAGCCTATAGATAGTGTTACCCTTAAACTTATAGTAAAAGATTTGAAAACAATTCTTTTGGGAACTTCTCTCTAGAATTGTAAAACCAGTCGTCCCGATTGACGTTTAAACTGTCCAAACAGCTGTCACAATATTTAGCGTTCCGTTTCATTTATACCCGTAGGAGGGGGACAGTGCCGTCAGTGCACCTCACATGGTGCACTGCAGGCATTTCTCAAGGCTATTTGCAGCGTCCCTTCGGCCCCTATAGCTGGAACCCCTTTCATTCTTTGTATTCGTACTGTACCTCCCTGGCTATTCTCCTTATTCCATCTGACTGTCCATCCTCTCTAACAGTTGTTTCATAGTGCAACTGCTTTGAGGTTTTCCTCTGTCACGCCTCTCAAACCTTCTTAATGTCAGTTTCCCCTTCAGTGTTGAATGACCTCATAGGTGCCAGCGCTTGGCCTTAGGCCTGAATTATATATTCTTGATCTCATTTCACTTCGGTCCGTTCGCTTGAGAGAAGCTAAAGGGACCGATTCTCGAAAGAGCGACGAAGATAAGTTCCTCGATTGAAACGCTCATTGATCAACTTAATCTGCAGAGCTCATTTTCCGCTCTCATATATTTCATGGTGGTCCGCTCATCATATCCAAAGTATCAGCTTAGCGGATCCTTTGAACATCAGTCTACCGCGGGGTAATCAGCTAATCAATCAGTGACATAGCACATGATAATCAGCCTGTCGTTTCTTGCCCAAATTGCAAAGCAGCCAATCAGTCAAGAGATAGAAAAAAAAAAATCGCCTCTCGCAGCAGTCATTCATTAAAGTTTTTATGTTAAACTCGAGAAGTATCTTTTTCCATCCTCATGCGGCTTATGTAAGGAAGGAAGCAAGTCATTTCCTTGCTATGTAACATCGTAGGTTTTACGAACTCTCTCTCTCTCTCTCTCTCTCTCTCTCTCTCTCTCTCTCTCTCTCAACCTGGTTTCTGCTTGACACTTTTGTCGCTGACAACCTGAATCCCGTAGTGAGAGGTTGGTCATACATCATGGTCGGACGTAGCAAGTTTTGTTTTTTTTTTTCTTTTGTTTTTTTTTTTTTTTTTTTTTTTTTTTTTTTCATTGCTTAAGGTGAATCAGAACAATTATTTTACCTTTTAATTAAGATTCGAGGGAGACAACGAAGCCCCTAGATCCGTTACGCTTGTTTTTTTTTATCCGTTTTAAAATCTTAATAGCTTTGTCTTGCATCTGGATTAGAACCTTTAGGGATTTTGTAATCAATCAGGTAAGGTTATAGCACAACGTCCTGGTGGCCAGAAGGCGTTTACTGGTATTTCTAAGTAGTTGATTGGATAGTATTATGGTGTAGGGTCGACGTTTGCAGCGTGCCTTTGCAACCCCCCCCCCCCCCCCGGGGGGGGGCCCCCCCCCCCCCCCCAGCAGCTGCAACCCCTTTCATTCCTCCTTTCATATTCTCTTTCTTCCATTCTTACTTTCCACCTTCTCCTAGCAATTGATTCATAGTGCAACTACGAGGTTGTCCTCCTTGCTACACCTTTCAAACCTTTCACTGTCAATTTCCGTTTCAGCGCTGAATGACCTCGTAGGTCCCAGTGCTTGGTCTTTGGCCCTGATTCTGCATTCAGTTCGATTCATTTCGAGGTATTTATATTTGACTGAAGAGGTCCTTCAGTAGGGATGCAGGAAACGTATTGTTGTCGGAGATCTATCGCCCGACGCAGGTGCCAGGTGGGTGGTTAAGGCCGCAGACATTGACGTGCGCTATGATAGATCTCTGGTCGCTTATTAACTGGAGACAGTCAGAAGATTGATTGCATTCCATCCTCTATGCTTATCATGGAAGTTGTCAGGGGCTATGGAGGATGTCCAGACGCCTACTAGAACATTGGAGCAGTTTGAAAATAAGTCTCCGACCAGGAATCAGGGTTTATTTTAAGCCAGAACTTCAAGCGTATAGAACTACAAGCATAAAAAGCATGACATTAGTTGGAACTTCAAGCATATAGAACTACAAGCATCAAAAGCATGACATTAGTTAGAACTTCAAGCATATAGAACTACAAGCATCAAAAGCACAGGAAATATACAGGCTGTACCTCTGTAGCTGTAGCTCAGTGGATGGTAAGAAAATTCAAAGATCCCGTCAGTACACCTTACGCCGTGCACTGTAGGCATTACCTAAGGTTCTTGCAGCGTCCCTTCGACCCAGAGCTGCTACCCATTCCATTTCTTGTTACTGTACCTCCATTCATATTACCTTTCTTCCATCTTGCTTTCCATCCTCTCCTGACAATTGTTCCGTAGTGCAGCTGCGAGGTTGTCCTCCTGTTACACTTTTCAAACCTGTCTGCTCTCAGGTTTCCTTTCATGGCCGAATGACCTCGTAGGTCGCAGCGCTTGGCCTTTGACCAATATCCTGTATTTCGGTTTCCAGTTTGATGTTGGGAGGAAGTTAATGGGATAGGTTTTTTTTTTTTTTTTTTTTTTTTGATGGAAGGTTGGTGTGGTTGGGGTGACGGGATGGGGTTAAGTAAGCTATTATTGGGGAAAAGTATTACTGATTCTATATGAAAATTGAATTGAGGAAGTTGATTAGTGTGACCAGTGCATTCGTCGGTGCGTTAATTCCCACTTTGGTATGGTGATAACGATATTTTAACGATTAGATTACTTTTATTATTATTTTTTTTTTTTTTTTTTTTTTTTTTTTATTTTTTTTTTTTTTTTTTTTTTTTTTTTTTTTTTTTTTTTATTTTTTTTTTTTTTTTTTTTTTTTTTTTTTTTTTTTTTTTTTTTTTTTTTTTTCTTTTTTTTTTTTTTTTTTTTTTTTTTTTTTTTTTTTTTTTTTTTTTTTTTTTTTTTTTTTTTTTTTTTTTTTTTTTTTTTTTTTTTTTTTTTTTTTTTTTTTTTTTTTTTTTTTTTTTTTTTTTTTTTTTTTTTTTTTTTTTTTTTTTTTTTTTTTTTTTTTTATCACACAGTCCTCGAATTCGACTGGGTGGTGGATTTATAGTGTGGGGTTCCGGGTGCATCCTGCCTCCTTAGGAGTCCATCACTTTTCTTTTCTTACTATGTGCGCCGTTTCTAGGATCACACACTTCTGCATGAGACCTGGAGCTACTTCAGCCTCTAATTTTTCCAGATTCCTTTTCAGGGATCTTGGGATCGTGCCTAGTGCTCCTATGATTATGGGTACAATTTCCACTGGCATATCCCATATCCTTCTTATTTCTATTTCCAGGTCTTGATACTTATCCATTTTTTCCCTTTCTTTCTCTTCAACTCCGGTGTCCCATGGTATTGCGACATCAATGAGTGATACTTTCTTCTTGATTTTTTCAATCAACGTAACCTCTGGTCTATTTGCTCGTATCACCCTATCTGTTCTGATACCACAGTCCCAGAGGATCTTTGCCTGATCGTTTTCTATCACTCCTTCAGGTTGGTGCTCGTACCACTTATTACTGCAAGGTAGCTGGTGTTTCTTGCACAGGCTCCAGTGGAGGGCTTTTGCCACTGAATCATGCCTCTTTTTGTACTGGTTCTATTATTATTATATTATTATTATTATTATTATTATTATATTGCAACGGGTGTGAAGAGAAAACGATCACCCACCATTATGATCAAGGAAACTATATATCCTCCCTGACTGGTCTCGCAAACCATGACAGTTGAATCTCTCTCTCTCTCTCTCTCTCTCTCTCTCTCTCTCTCTCTCTCTCTCTCTCTCTCTCCTGAGTGACAGCGGGTGCCATTGTCTTTGCTACACACACACACACACACACACATACATATATAGATAGCTTTATATTCCGATCAAAATTATAAATAACAACAAATCCTTAAGGTTAGCCCTGTGAGAGCTGATGATCAGCTCAGTAGTCTGGTAAAACTTAATAATAATAATAATAATAATAATAATAATGCACTACACCGCTGTGTGTTTTGTTTATAAGTTTTTTTTTTTCGTCTGAATGGTATAAGTTTGGGAGGGACTAGATTCCAAAATAAGTTAATGATGATGATAATGAGAGAGAGAGAGAGAGAGAGAGAGAAGAGAGAGAGAGAGAGAGAGAGGGAGGGGGGGATGTCAGACTGACACTGGATAGTTTTATAATCGATGATTCCAATGGTTAGTTTTTGCATCAGAAACCCAAGCAAAAAGGCCATACAGTATTGCTTGGTATGGGTGTTTGTGTGTGTGTGTGAGAGAGAGAGAGAGAGAGAGATTCCCATCAGCGGGTATATACTTGCATACTTTTCCTGGTTGCAGCTGCCGACCATAGCAACAAGCGTTTTGTACTTTTGTCTTCGTTGCATCATCTGTTTATGACGGTGGCTGCAGCAGAGATACCCGTGGCAGCAGGCATTTGGGAACGCCCTTGTTGGAGATAGTGTGGTGATTACGTACTCACTCTTGTCTACCTATTGTAGGCAAAGTGTGTTTATGTACCTCTGGCAGCAGCGAAGTTGGAAGTGGCTCTCTGTTAACACGTGACAGTTTCTATTCTTCTCTCCCTGTTCTCGAGTTGTTAGACGTCATATGAGTAAAGGGGTCTAGTTATTTATTCGAGGGGGGCTGCGGTGGACGGGCGAATTGTGGATTGGATTCGTTTCTTCAGGCGTTTCTGAATAAGGCAAGGTCTATAGACCTTCGAATGAGGTTTAATTATTATTTTTTTTTATTCAATGTTCGAGGCTTATCAGATTCGAGACTTAGCATTCGCGTTGATCGGCCTTTCTTCGACGGAGCCTGAGGTCGTCTTCTCTCAACTGGACATAGATCGTCTGGATCTGGAAAACATATGATGAACTGGAAGAAGATCGGATGGATCTGGAAAACATATTAAGTAACAGCCGGCACTGGCGGAGGTATACTATACTTTCTCTGGGTATCTTTCAGTTCCCCTTTGGACGAGTGGCTTTCGCGCTCGGCCACCAACCAAGAGGTCCGAAGTTCGAATTCTCGGCTCTGCCAACCAACGATAGAATGTGGTTCGGATCCCACAATAAGCTGTAGGTTCCGTTACTAGGTGACCAATTGTTTCCTATCTAACGTGAAAATATCTACTAATCCTTCGTGCCAGCCCTGGGAGAGTTGTTCATCAGCTTAGTGGTTTGGTTAAACTAAGATATACTTTTTTTAACCGAGTATCTCTTGGTTGTTTCGTCTCTGACGTTCTGTGGATGCAGTGAGGCATCATCTGAGCATTAAATAAACAAAACTGAGTAAGTAGCACCGGTTGAGTCTGCCTAAAGAGATGAAATAAAAAGTGGAAACTAGAACGAAGTAACACAGTCATTATGTACACGACTACATCGCAGCCTTTTCCTCATTGCGTTAAAAATTATATACTCCATGAACCTTTTCTTCGACCCGGGGGCGTTATATTAGAGAGCAATTCACCGTTTGATTGTCATTTCTTTGTAGCCGCAGATGAGCCGCCTTGGGAGTATTTCATTCATTCATCCTCGTCCGAAGTCGGGGTCTGAATGGGATTTACGGGAGCCCTCGTTCATTCATGTCAGGTTATCTTGATGTCATGGAACAATGCTCCCATCCGTCATGAGGGAATGACCTAGATTTCTTGTGTGTGTGTGATGGGTAACATTATTAGCCTCTCTCTCTCTCTCTCTCTCTCTCTCTAGAACATAAATCTCTCGTTATCACCAACCCCCTTTCCAAAAAAAAAAAAAGAAGAAGAATATCGAGGAAGAAACAAGACTACCGAGAAGTCCTGAGTGGTCGGTTATGCAAATTCGTAGTAAGTCATCGTAGCTCGGTGAAGGCCTGGCAGTTTGGTTATTGAGAGACCAAAGATGTCCAGAAATAGGAATGTGTAAAGTAGTAGAGGCTCAAGTCAATAACTTGTCGGTTGCGTGTATGTTTTTTTTTTTTTCTTTTTTCTTTTTTTCTTTTTACCGGGTATTGAAGACCGATATTAACCTGTTCCCGGGGGTATTGAAACAGACCCTCGCCCTTACGGTAGAATTTATGACTATGGTTAGAGAAGGCTGTGTATCATGTGGTTAAGGTCGTAACTACACTTACAGTTGGGGTAGGTTAGTAGAGTCTATCGTTGGGGCCCACTTCTTGTCCTGGGGCTCTGCGTTAAGTTATCGGTTTAAGGAGCGGAATTGTTAAATAAGTCTTTGTACAGTGATGTTCAAGTCGCTCCATTCTACTGGTATGTTTAGTTGCTGCGTTTTTTTTTCTCTCACTCTCTTTTTAAACTTCAGCAGTTTTATTCAATATTTTCCTCCTTTTTCCTGCTGCTGTAGTAGTAGTAGCAGTAGTACGCTTAACTGGAAAGTTTGAAGTTTTACGAAACCTTTTTATTTCCAGTGGAACATCACACGTTTTGAGAAGTGTGTCTGTGTGTGTTCAGTAATGCAGGAAATGTTGTCGCTGTGCTGTTGTACTTGTGTCAAGCGTTTTACGCATGTCGATATTTACGTTCAACCTATAATTTTATGATGTTGTGAAGAGTTTCTCTACGAGATGTTAGAAATGCCTCCAGATTTTCGCTGCATTGTGGAATAATGAAGGGTCTGCCTCAACATGTTCAGTACATCGTGGAATATCAAATACATTCCAGATGTTATGGATAAAAGAGTAGTCCTAAGGAACGAGATGTTGCAACTGACGACTGACTGATTGCTTTAGTGATAGCCGTCGATGTAACGCAGTGTATTATAATAATAATAATAATAATACAATATAGAGCTTGGGTTGATTGTTGAATTGACTATACGAAACTGTAAGAAATTTTGACTTTCTCTTCTCTGTTGCAACAAATTATACTTCGAGGATGATGTATATCCGTTCATTGCACCATCCTCGATGAAAAGATGACATTTGGAGTCATTTTATGGTGGAATGAGTGATTGTTTCCGGTTAAGAAGTCACTGATGACATCGCGTATACATAATCCGTTCGCTGTCGGTGCTACACGTTTAGTACATGTTGCGTGTACCAAAACCTCCTCTGCCGTTTGTTGTAACTCTTTTGGGCTATTTCCTTTTACAGGACTGGGCTCGGGTATTTTACCTTTGGGCATTACCAAAGGTTTGTTGTAACCCTTTGGGGGTATTTCATTTTACAGGACTGTTCTTGGGTATTTACCTTTGGGCATTACCTCCTCAGCTGGTTATTGTAAAACTTTTGGGCTATTTCCTTTTACAGGACTGGGCTCGGGTATTTTACCTTTGGACATTATACCCGCTTGAGCAGGCCAGGCGTCCTCCATTATCCAGGCAAGGGTCAGGCGTGAGTGAATCTAATATTACTGTTGAGTTGGCACTTGGGTACGATGTAGGGATTACGGTGTCAGTTTCTGTCGGATGTGGACGTGCCCTGCCTGGTCTTCTATCGTATATGTGCATACAGTATTTATTCACATTTTGCTCCCCTCTCCCTTTCCCAGAGAGTTGTCTAACATCCTGGAGCATTTTGCATCTCGCGTTCCATTACTTTTTTTGGTCGGAGGTCCTTCTTGGTGGTCCACACCAGGCGTCCTCATCCCTTTTAACACGATACCATACTCAGCAGTACCATATTGGTCGTTTTGGCGACTTTGCTTCTCTCCCTCTCCCACCAAGCTTTGGAATCCGGACCCTGGTGTCGTAATACTTTGCTATGATCGAATGGTACTACAGTTGTAGATTCGCATCAGTTGTGCATCTGATGTATTGGCCAGTCCATCACGACGTTCGTGATTGGCTGTTGGTAAGTCAGTCACAGGGCTGGAAACTCTCTTTCTCTCGAGAGAGAGTTCACATAGGCAGGATGTATGTTCAACCTGTCCTGAGGGATACTTTTGACAGATTTATCCCTCAGGAGAGTTTGAACATACATCCTGCCTATATGAACTCTCTCTCGGTACAGAGACTGTGAGAGTTTCCAGCCTTGTGATTGGCTTATCGACATCCAATCAGGAGCGTCGTAAGGGACTGGCCTAAACATCAGATGGACGGGTGATGTGAGTCTACTATATAGCATACTGGAGTCCGGCTGTGGCTCTCGCTAGAGGAGGCAAGTATTTGAGAGGAAATATCCCTCCAGTATTCCTCCCTTGGTGCAGGAGAAAAAAATTAAGTATATCTTAGTCTAACCAGACCACTGAGCTGATTAACAGCCCTCCTATGGCTGGCCCGAAGGATGATTAGATATTTTTACGTGGCTAGGAACCAATTGGTCACCTAGCAACGGGACCTACAGCATATTGTGGGATCCGAACCACATTAAATTATGAAATTAATTTCTATCACCAGAAATAGATTCCTCTGATTCCGCGTTGGCAGAGCCGAGAACCGAACTTCGAACTACTGGATTGGTAACCGAGCGCGAAAACCACTCGTCCAACGAGGAACTACTGGTGCAGGAGAAGCCATTGAGGTGGGCCAACCGAGATCTTACCTAGCAGGTAACTGAAGGAGCACTGAA
>NC_087221.1:49471584-49499084 GCF_015104395.2 Macrobrachium nipponense
TTGGGGGGACGTCTGAGGCGAGATGTTGACCTCAGCACGAAGAGGAAAATCCAGACGAAAATTCGGATCGACTGGAACGACGAAGAAGATCTCTCTCTCTCTCTCTCTCTCTCTCTCTCTCTCTCTCTCTCTCTCTTTGCGTTGGAGCCCAGGATCAGGGGTGATGGGGTTCCAGGTAATAGTGGAGTAACCTGCCGTTAAAAGAGAGAGAGAGAGAGAGAGAGAGAGAGAGAGAGAGAGTGGTTGTAATAGCAGCTAAAAGATTGCAATATTGACTGAACATGCTCAGATATGAGCTGCATGGATTTCGGGGAAATGGTTTTTTGCTTTTATATTGATACTAAGCAGAAATGGGTAGTGGTGCTCGCATTTTACTGGATACTTGATGATTTCATGGAAATCTCTCTCTCTCTCTCTCTCTCTCTCTCTCTCTCTCTCTCTCTCAGACAAACGCGCACTCAAAATTGGCCACATTCACCAATAAGTGACCAGTTCGTATGTGATATCTCTCTCTCTCTCTCTCTCTCTCTCTCTCTCTCTCTCTCTCTCTCTCTCTCTCTCTCTCATGTAGAATTGGTAACATTCACCTGAGACATTCACTTGTTTTCGTCTTAACAGCTGACACAAGGGCATTTTCTTGGTATATGCTTTCTACCGTACGTAAATATATACTAGTGGAAAGAAAGAGTATGGAGTTGTATTGTGCAACTTACAGGGTACGATAGAAAGTGAAGACGAAAAAGGCCAGACAAAGGGAGTACAGAAGAAGGTAGTTGTTAATGTACTGTGCCTAATTGTTTCATGTTGTGTAAATCGCTTAAAAATTGGTTTTGAAAATCGTTAGTTCTTCAGTCTTGACGATTTTCGCTCAGCACGTCCTTTTGTCGAACGTTGAATGTATTTACGTACTGTACGTCCCTTCGCCAGCACGAAGAAACGAATCAAAAGTTCCCGATATTTAATTTTTTTTCAGAGGTACGAAAAAATAAAATATCTTATTTTTTCCAAGGGATGAAAAAATAAAAGACCTTATTTTTTTTCCAAAGGTGGGAAAAAAAATGTAAGATACGATTTTTGTCTTAGATCCGAAAAATAAAAGAACTTATTTTTTCGTAAGAACGAAAAAATAAAAGATGTTATTTTTTTCCAGGGGACGATAAAATAAAAGATTTTTTTTTTTCAACGGACGAAAAAAATAAAGGATATCAGTTTTGTCTTAGGTACGAAAAAATTACAGATTTTATTTTTTTTTTCTAAGGAACGAAAAAACAAAAGATTAATTTTTTCCAGAGTTACGAAAAAATAAAAGATCTCATTTTTTTTTCTAAGGGACGAAAAAATAAAAGATCTCGTTTTTGTCTTTGGTACGAAAAAATAAAAGATTTACTTTTTTTAAGGGACGGAAAAAATAAAAGATCTTATTTTTTATAAGGGACGAAAAAAATTAAAGATCTCAGTTTTGTCCGAATTAGAAAAAAATAAAAGATTATTTTTTAATAATGTACGAACAAAATAAAAAAATAATTTTTTCCTGAGGTACAAAAAAATAAGATTTCTGATATTTTTTCTAATGTACGAAAAAATAAAAGATCTATTTTTTTGAGGTGCGAAAAAATAACACATCTGATTTTTTTTCTAAGACGAAAAAATAAAAGATTAGACTTCTTTTAAGACACGAAAAAGATTAGATTTCTTTTAGCCACGAAAAAATAAAAGATTTAGATTTCTTTTAGCCACGAAAAAATAAAAGATCTGATTTTCTTAGGTACGAAAAAATAAACATAATTTTTTTTCTGAAGTCAGATAAAAATAAAAGGTACATTTTTTTCACAGTTCGAAAATATAAAAGACCTAGTTTTTTCTGCAGTCCGAAAAAAATACACCTCTCCTGAGACAAGAACAGGAGCAAACTGCAGGTCTACTATTTATGGGGAGAGCGGTTGCATAAATTCCAACGGATCGAAAAGGGAAAGACGAAGCGCGATTGGCTGGTGTCAGCAGCCAATCACAGCGCTCGGTGAGGCGGGCGCGACCTTTCTTTGTCTTCCGAGTGTGTCTTTTTCTTGTAATTTTTGTTTGTTTGTTTTTTGTTTTTGTGGTTTTACCCAATCAATACCCCTAATCCCTCCCCTCCTCCCCTGGTATTCTCTCTCTCTCTCTCTCTCTCTCTCTCTCTCTCTCTCTCTCACAACTATGAAATATATGGTAAATGTGCATACTTAGATGGATATGAGGATGATTGCAGAGATCTACATCCAAAAATATGCAAAAACCTAAAAGAAGGAAAAGGATGTAAGTTTCGACAAAAAATGTAAATATATGCACCCTGTAGCCATGAAAAATAATCAAATAAATAACCAATCAAGCAATAAAATCCAAAATAAGAAAGAAACAAATAAAGAGAGAAATCAAGAATATCAGGTAAAAGAGAAAAGCAAACACCAACGAGATATGCAGAGGTGCCCAGCAAAAAATGTCAATGCATCAGCTCCAAGATTCTACTCAAGAGATAATAACTGTTTTTATTATGCAAGGGATATTGCAGATATGGAGAAAATTGCAGATTCAGACACAAAATGAATAATTATGATGAAGGAAGAACAAATATTATGGAAAAGTTGGATTTTTTAATGTCAGAATTTCTGGAAATGAAAAAAAGAACAACATACAGAACAGAAAGAGACAGGGGAAATCTATTATTACCAATATTAAATGAAGGTGAAACACGCAAACCATCATAGTGATGAATGCGCAGGGTTTAGTTACGAGTAACTCAAAAAGAAAAATAGAGTACTTAGAAGAACTAACCCAAATTGAAAAGAAAATAGATATAATGAATATAAGTGAAACCTGGTATTCCCAAGAGACTGGGAAATGATGATGAAATAAAAGGGTCAAATTTCAAACTTATAGATCAGATAGAAAAAATAGGAATCAAGGGGGAACCGCAATATATGAAAGACAAAAAACAAGGAAAAATATATGAGAAATATAGTAACTCAGAATGTGAACTAATAGCGGTAGAATTTGAATCTGAAACAATTAATGAACATAGTAATATATAGACCTCCTAATACTAAAGAGTTTGACTTAATAATAGAAAAATTGGATGATATATGTAGAAATCACAACCATGGACTTGGACTTATTTTTATTATCTTCCTCCTATCTGGAGACTTCAACTTTCCTTTCGTAGACTGGAAAGAACGAATAGGGAGATTGTGGATGTACTTATACATATAAAAAAGAGTAATAGTAGTGCAGAAGATAAGAGGCAATTCGAAAGCTATTAGATATGCTACTAGAATACAACATTCAACAAATAAATCACCTGCCAACAAGAAAGGAAAATACTTTAGACCTAGTATTTGTGAACGAGATGAATTATTGTTAAAGAAATAATAGTTTATAATGCGAGTATTTCAGACCATAATGTCATAGAATTAACAGTCCATTCCAAAGCAAGTGAAAACAGAGATAAGCAAGAATGAAAAAGTGGGAAGGATATGGAAAATACAACTTCTACAAGTAAAAATATAAAATGGTCCAGAAATAAATGAAGAATTAAAACAAGATGGGATAATATGTTTTCGTAAGTGATGACATAAAGGTAAATACGGAGATATATACAAATATTAGAGAAATAGTGGATAAATAAAATATACCGAAGAAGAAAAGTAAACCATCAGTCATGCATACTAAGAGACAGAAGGATCTTGTTCCAGAAAATCAGAAAGTGGAAAAAAGGTCTAGCAAAAAAAAAAAAAATGCATGGAAAGTTATAGAACTAAAAAGTAAGATAGAAAATGCAGAACAAAAGATTTATACAATCAAAAGAAAATGAAAAACGGGACTTGGAAGAAAAAACCCTATTAAATATCAAGCAAAATCCCAAACTATTATAACTCATATTGCGAAGAAGATGAATAAAAGAAGAATAGAAATAGGCCCTCTAAGAATTGAAGGGAGAATTAACGAATGCAAAAAAAGGAAATTTGCACATACTGGCAGAACGATATAAGAGAGAATTCACCCCTAATAGATAAGAAGATAATGATATAGAAGTAAGGGATGAAAATAGTGAATATTTAGCTGACATAGATATTAATGAAGCTGATATTGTGCAGGCTATTATGAAATTAAAAATGGAGCTGCTGCAGGGCCTGATGGAATTCCTGCTATTTGTTAAAGAAAGTAGTTCATTCTATCGCAAAGCCACTTGCAATATTATTAAGACAAAGTGTAGATACAGGCAAGATTTATGAGAATGACACAATTAGCATATATTACCCCTACTTTCAAAAGTGGATCAAGACTAGAGGCAAGTAATTATAGGCCTGTGAGTCTAACATCACATATTATGAAAGTGTATGAAAGGGTAATGAAGAAAAATATTATGAAACATTTAAAAACTAAAAAATAATTTGTTTAATAAAGGACAACATGGTTTTCGTACCCGGAAAAAGTACACAAACCCCAACTGTTAGTCCACCGTGAGAACATATTCAAAAATATGAAAAGCGGAAATGAAACAGATGTGGTTTATTTAGACTTTGCAAAAGCTTTTGATAAAGTAGACCATAATATATTAGCGAAGAAAATTAGAAAACACAATATCGTGGATAAAGTAGGAAGATGGTTAAAAGAATTTTTACACAACAGAAAACAGATAGTTTATTGCAAAACGACGAGAAATCGGATGAAGCCAAGGTAATATCCGGTGTGCCGCAAGGTACGGTGTTAGCTGCAATACTGTTTTGTTATTATGATTGAAGACATAGACATAATTGTTTTAGGATTCGGTAGTGAGTGTTCGCAGATGACACAAGAATAAGTAGAGAAATTACTTGTGATGAAGATAGGAACGCTCTACAAAGAGACCTTACAAAGTATATGATTGGGCAGAGGTAAATAGGATGGTATTTAACTCTGATAAATTTGAATCAATAAATTATGGAGACAGAGAAAGAAAGCTATATGCATATAAGGGACCTAATAATGAGACAATCACAAATAAGGAAGCAGTTAAAGACCTTGGTGTGATGATGAATAGGAACATGTTATGCAATGATCAAATAGCAACTCTGTTGGCAAAATGTAAAGCAAAAATGGGAATGTTGTTACGGCACTTCAAAACAAGAAAAGCTGAACACTGATTATGCTTTATAAACATATGGTTCGTAGTCCACTTGAATATTGCAGGATGATATGGTACCCCACACTATCAAAAGGATATTGCACAAATAGAGAGTGTACAAAGGTCCTTTACAGCTAGAATAGAAGAAGTTAAAGACCTTGACTACTGGGAAAGACTACAATTCTTAAAATTATATAGTCTAGAAAGGAGAAGAGAACGCTACATGATAATTCAGGCATGGAAACAGATAGAAGGAATAGCAGAAAATATCATGGAACTAAAAATATCAGAAAGAGCAAGCAGAGGTAGATTAATAGTGCCCAAAACTATACCAGGAAAAATAAGGAAAGCACACAGGACATTAATCCCACTACGCACCAGCATCGATAATGCAGCGTCTATTCAATGCGTTTGCCAGCTCATCTGAGGAATATATCAGGAGTGAGCGTAGATGTGTTTTAACCAAGAATAAGCTCGACAAATATCTAAACTGCATCCCAGACCATCCAAGATTGGAAGATGCAAAATATACCGGAAGATGTACTAGACAACTCTTGGTAGACATTAGAGGTGCCTCACACTGAGGGACCTGGGGCAACCCGAACAAGATGTAAGGTCTGTAAGGTAAGGTCTCTCTCTCTGTCCGAGTGTTTCTCTTTCCGTTTGTTTGTTGGTTTTTTTGTTTTTCTTACCTAATACCCCACCCCCCCTCTCTTCTCTCGTCTCTCTCTCTCTCAATCTCTCTCTCTCTCTCTCTCTCTCTCTCTCTCTCTGTCCGAGTGTTTCTCTTTCCGTTTGTTTGTTGGTTTTTTTGTTTTTCTTACCTAATACCCCACCCCCTCTCTCTCTCTCTCTCTCTCTTCTCTCTCTCTCTCTCTCTCTCTCTCTCTCTCTCTCTGTCCGAGTGTTTTTTCTCTTTCCGTTTGTTTTGTTTTGGTTTTTTTTGTGTTTTTCTTACCTAACCCCTAAACCCCACCCCCCCCTCTCTCTCTCTCTCTCTCTGGTCTCTCTCTCTCTCTCTGTCCGAGTGTTTCTCTTTCCGTTTGTTTGTTGGTTTTTTTGTTTTTCTTACCTAATACCCCACCCTCTCTCTCCTATCTCTCTCGGTCTCTCTCTCTCTCTCTGTCCGAGTGTTTCTCTTTCCGTTTGTTTGTTGTTTTTTTTGTTTTGTTTTTCGTTACCTAATACCCCACCCAGGCTCTCTCTCTCAATCTCCTCGTCTCGTCTCCTCTCTCTCTCGTCTCTCTCTCTGTCCGAGTGTTTCTCTTTCCGTTTGTTTGTTGGTTTTTTTTTTGTTTTTCTTACCTAATACCCCACCCCACCCCCTCTTCTCTCTCTCTCTCTCTCTCTCTCGGGTCTTCGGTCTCTGTCATGTCCGAGTGTTCTCTTTCCGTTTGTTTGTTGGTTTTTTGTTTTTCTTACCTAATACCCCACCCCACTCTCTCTCTTCTCTCTCACTCAGTCTCTCTCTCTCATATCTCTCTCTTCTCTGTCCGAGTGTTTCTCTTTTCCGTTTGTTTGTTGGTTTTTTTGTTTTTTATTTTTCTATACTATCCCCAGCCCACCACCCCCCCTCTCTCTCTCCTCTAGTCTAGAACTCTCTCTCTCCTCATCGTCTTCTCTCTCATCAATCTCTCTCTCTCTCTCTCTGCCCCGAACAGATTTTATATAGATCGTAAAACGGAGTTTACTTCTCCGATTCGTGAAAATATCAATAATTACTCAAACGCGTAAAATCGCCTTTATTAATTTAAAATTATTGTGCCGGCTTTCTCCGTCCGCACTTTTCTTTTTCTCTCTGTCACCGCCAGCAGATCTTAATATCCCCCCCTGCCCCCCCCCTTGTCGTCCGCCTGCAGATCTTAATACCTACCGAGCCAGAGGGCTGGAAATTGGCACGTTGATCATCCCCCCTCCAACCATCAAACAAACCAAATTGCAGCCCAACCTCAGTCATTTTATTTTATTTAAGGTTTAAGGTAACCCATAATCGTAATCGTGCGTCTGTCAGCGGTATAGGCCAGGCTACCACCAGGCTGTGGTTAGTTTCCTGAGCCGCGGGCTCTTGCAGCATTGAACCGAGACCACCGAAAGATAAAATTTGTTGTCGGTGGCCTCGGTTATACGATGTACAGAAAACTCGATTGCGCCGAAGAAACTTCGACGAAGATTGTCTTGTTTTGATGATATAATCAATCGCCATTTTCTCATATTAAGTGATCCTCATTTTTGTTAGGAAATTATGTTAAGTGATCCTCATTTTTGTAAGGAAATTATGTCAAGTGATCCTTGCGTGAACTATTGCCGTCTTATGTTTTTATTGGATATTTTCTAGCGCGTTTTTTTTTTAAAGAGTTTTCATATTTTCAGGCAAATGCATCATTCCTGCATTTTTATCATTCGGTTTCTTTTACATCATGAAAATTGGCTTCATTATCTAGTGATTGGTTGCCATTACGTATTAAATAATATCCCCATCCTCCAATAACGCTTAAAAGATATTTTCGTCATGTTTATTTTCTCTAAGTCGCGTATAAAAGATATATCTTGTTTCGTGTCGTGTATGTCACATTAATACTAAGAACGGCTGAAGAAGAAGAAGAAGAAGAAGAAGAAGAAGAAGAAGAAAGATCTCAAGGGATGAGGGATAGTAGATTTTGAATGAGTAGGAAGATGAGGGACAAAAGAAACGCCATTAGAAATATAGAAATAGCAAGATCAAATGGGTAGGAGGAAGGTTCATAGATGCGTCAGGATGAAGACGGGGCATTAGGAGGACGAGGAAGACCGGGAGGGACGTCCGCTGAAGGAGCTGGTTGAAGACCTGTCTGGATCCATGTGGAGTAAGCAGGATAAAGGTCAGTATGATCACCCATAGAAATAGTAGGGCCAAGACCAGTAGGGACACCCTTGGAGCTACTTGCTTCATGAAGGGTATAGTGGGAACCCGACGCAGGCCAGTAGGACCACACTGGGAGGTAGAGAGAGAAGACTAGTGAATGTCATGGAGTAGGAGGGCGAACCCGGACCCGCAGTTCAAGTAATAGGGCCAACACCCCCTGGGAGGTAGAGAGAGAAGACTAGTAGGAATTGGGATCATGGAAGTAGAGGCGAAGGCCAGTAGGACACCCTGGGAGGTAGAGAGAGAAGACTAGTAGGAATTGATCATGGAAGTAGGAGGGCGAAGGCCAGTAGGAACACCCTGGGAGGTAGAGAGAGAAGACTAGTAGGAATTGATCATGGAAGTAGGAGGGCGAAGGCCAGTAGGAACACCCTGGGAGGTAGAGAGAGAAGACTAGTAGGAATTGATCATGGAAGTAGGAGGGCGAAGGCCAGTAGGAAACACCCTGGAGGTGAGAGAGAGAACTAGTAGGACAATTGATCAGTAAGTATGGAGGGCGGAAGGCCAGTAGGAACACCCTGGGAGTAGAAAGAAAACTATAGGAATTGTCATGGAAGTAGGAACGAAGCCAGGAAAACCCTGGGAGGTAGAGAGAGAAACTAGTATGAATTGATCATGGAAGTAGGAGGGCGAAGGCCAGTAGGAACACCCTGGGAGGTAGAGAGAGAAGACTAGTAGGAATTGATCATGGAAGTAGGAGGGCGAAGGCCAGTAGGAACACCCTGGGAGGTAGAGAGAGAAGACTAGTAGGAATTGATCTGGAAGTGGAGGGCCGAAGTGGCCAGCTAGGAAACCACCCTGGGGGTAGAGATAGAAATGACTAATAGGAATTGATCATGGAAAGTAGGGTGGGAGAGGAGGGAGAGGGGGACGGGAGGTAGAGAGAGAAGGGTAGGCTTATAGGAAAATTGTATGTCAACGTGGTGGGAGGTGGAGGGGGAGGGTAGGTAGTGACATGGAAGTGGAGGGCGAAGGCCAAGTAGGAACACCCTGGGAGGTAGAAGAGAGAAGACTAGTAGAATTGATCATGGAAGTAGGAGGGCGAATGCCAGTAGGAACACCCTGGGAAGGTAGAGAGGAGAAGACTAGTAGGAATTGGATCATGGAAGAAGGAATAGGGAGGGGGCGAAGGCCATAGGAACACCTGGGAGGTAGAGAGAGAAGTAGTAGAATTTGATCATGGAAGTAGGAGGGCGAAGCCCCAGTAGGAACAACCCTGGGAGGTAGAGAGAGAAGACTTATAGGAATTGACATGGGAAGTAGGGGCGGGCCGTAGGAACACCCTGGGATAAGGAGAAGAAGACTAGTAGAATTGAATCATAGGATAGTGGGCGAAGGCCATAGGAACACCCTGGAGGTAGAGAAGAATTTACTAGGGGGGGGTAGGAATTGATCATGGGGAAGTAGGAGGGGCGAAGGCCAGTAGAACCAGTACCCTGGGAGGGTAGAGAGAGAAGACTAGTAGGAATTGATCATGGCCCCCAGTAGGAAGGGCCGAAGGCCAGTAGGAACAACCTCCCTGGGAAGGTAAGAGAGAAGACTAGTAGGAATTGATTTCATGGAGTAGGAGGGGGGGGGGGCGAGGCCAGTAGGGAACACCCTGGGAGGTAGAAGAGGAAGACCTAGTAGGAATTGATCATGGAAGTAGGAGGGGCGAAGGCAGTAGGAAACACCCTGGGAGGTAGAGAGAGAAGACTAGTAGGAATTGATCATGGAATAGTAGGGCCCGCAGCCAAGTAGGAAACCAAAAACCTTTGGTAGGTGAGGTGAAAGCCGTAGGAACACGCTGGAAGTAGTAGAGTGAAGGCCAATTTGAAAATCAGTGGGATCTCCCATGGAAGTAGCAGTTTGCCCTTTATTTTAGTATAATGAGTAACTAATGCCAATGAAACAGATCTTGAAGAGTCTTGTCACAAAACTCATGTTGAAAAAATGACTATGTAAATTTACAGTTGATTAGTCACGTTAATTGTTTGAACCAATCCCGTTGCTTAATTTATACGAATGCCGTTTGATTCCCATTAGCAATACTAGCATACATATGTTTACAAAAATTATGTATGATAAACTCGTAAAGTCACTAGGTCTACGGGCAGAACCAGCCCCGTTTCAGGGAATCCCTTTCCATCCCCACGCCCCTCGGAGAGGGGGGGGAGGGATAGGATGAAACCCCCATCATAAATCCTCTTAGGGGTCCCCTCTACAATCCTGCCAAGTTTCATGCCCACCGGACCAGCCATTTGGCCGTGATTGAATGACAGACGGACGGACAGCCATAACAGCCATTGTAGTAAGATATGTTCACCGATACGCTCAACTCGGCTCAGATGAAAAGAAGCCGTGACGGTGGGTGACGAAATGCAAAGGGGTCATCCACGCAGACCGGACGTGGTGAACATATTTACGGAAACTGAAAATCTGAAAGTTATGAGCAACCTCCACTGAATTCTTAAAGGGGAGGCTGTATATTTGAAGTGGGTGCGTAGATGCATAAATCGGACATCCATCCATCCAAGGCGTTATTCAAATGTTTCCGCTTGAGGTGCGCCAAAGATGTGAAGTTGTGCGCAAAGATCGTGCGGTCTTACATTATTATCCTCATTGGTTCTCATCATCGCGATGAATTTTAATGGCGTTTGTCTGCTGGTGTCTCGAGAAGTTGTCCCTTACAGCTGTCTGCATAGTTTTCATCGCTTCATTTAACTGTTTCCACTTTGCACTCGTACTGACACTGTGGCTTTGATGTGCTTCATCACCCAAACTCCCCTGTCTTTTTATAATGTTGATAATCCTAAGTGTTTATTCATTTGTCGTCTTTATCTCGTTTAAATAATTTAGGTTTTATTGCTGAATTGTTCGCATGCCAATTTATTTCCCCATTACCCCCACCATTGCAGTGGTATACTGTGTTATTTCCGTCACCTGTACGTCTCTCATTTTTTTCCCCTCCATTGTCTCATTGTAAGTTACAATGACCTGCAGATCTCGTTGCTTCTTTCATGACCAGTATCTCATGGAAAAGTATCTGCCACCTCTCGTGAAATTTGCCTTTTAATGATTTCATGCCGTAGATTTATTTCCCATGGAATTTACCCTATAGGTCTTGCTTAAGAACCATGAAACATAGTCTCAGTATCTCACTCAGTATCTCATATCAAACTCAAAATCTCTCGCGTGAAGTGGTCTCCATTGTCTCTCTCGTAAAATCATCTGTCTCCGTCATGACTCGTTATCTCTCAGGTCTAAGCCTCAAAACCTCTGGCGTGAAGTGGTCTCCATTGTGTCTCTCGTAAAACCCTACGGGCTGCTCTAGGAGCAAGAGTCCGTGCAGGCAAAAGGCCAGCTTAATCTCAGACAAAACAATCGTTAAATCAACTATCTCCGTCATGACTCGGTATATCTCTCAGGTTCAAGCCTCAAAATCTCTCGCGTGAAGTGTCTCCATTGTGTGTCTCTTGCAAAATCATCCCCACGGTCTCCTTCGTACCTCTGTCATTCACATACAAAATGACAACCCTTTATATATTGTTAGGTTGAAATTCGTCGTTTCGTTACGCCCGAGGTTTCGTGTTGTCGACGCTACACATCGATCCACTTGGCCCGTCCGGGATTTAATCCGGCGCCGATCTTCATGTCCACGGCATCACTGTCCACGCCTTGGGTTATGCGGAGACCACCCGTCCGTGTGACGACAACCCTAATTGTGGATGGGTCCTCTTGAATGACGTGAAAAAATGAGATGTCGCGGAGGGTGGTGTGAGGGGGTGTCATGCTTTTGGGGAGTTGCGCTTATGATTTGCATGGTCCTTAATTTTTTTTTTTTTTTTCAGAATTAATTTTAATGTGTGCGCATACTGATCAGTTTCTTATGTCTCCTACGCGTTATTCGCTTAGCTCATCTTTCATCTTTTGCATTGTGTTTTCTTTAATTGTTAAATAGTTAGAATATAGATTATTTGCAATTTCTGTTTAGGATGTTTTCTGTTAATTTTATTATGTCGAGAATATTATTTCATATTTTTTCGTTAGTTCTTTAATGGCGCTCTGGGAATGTTACGAAATTATTAAAATGAGTTCAGCTTTCGTTTCTAACGTAACGGGGGGAACAGGTTTTTGTAGTAATTATCAAATGTTGTCTTTAGTGAGGGTTGCTTGTTTATCAAGAAATGCGCCCATTAATGGGGGTCAGGCACATGTGCGCACGGTCACACACACATACATGTGTATATATATATAATCTATATATATATGTGTGTGTGTGTGTGTGTGTGTGTGTGTGTGTGTGTGTGTGTGTATGTATGTGTGTTTGTGTATTCGTGGTAGTTAACATTGTCACTCTGATGCCATATATTTGCATACAAAATGAGTCGTAACAGTTATAGCCCTCGTTGCAAAATTAGGTACTACAGTAGTTTCAGGCCTTGCATTCGTTTATGAGTCCTTTTTTTCCAAGGGCCTGTTTTGCATCTGAGAGGTTTCAGTTCATCAAAATATTCACTGCCAAATTGAGAATTTGCAGTTGCAAATTGCACTGGCCAAGGGGCCATTTGGAGTCGCGATATCGGTTGTCAGAAACGCACTCTCTCTCAATGTGTTCGACAGTCGCCTGCTTCCTCATTGGTGGGCCACTCCTAAACAGCAGTCGCCTTGCAGATTTTAATTGCTCTTCATGACAAGTGTTGCTTTCAATTGCTGTTTATGACTAGTGCACCGCATCAGTTGCTGTTTATGATTAGTGTATTGTATCAGACATGGTAACCACGCTGATTATGTTTGCAATCAGACAAGCTAAAGACGCTGATTATCTTTGCAATCTGTTCATTAGCTGTGCTAATCACGCTTCGTTGGTGGGGCTTTATTGGGCTTAGGGATGGGGGGGGGGGGGGGGTAATTCCATCCATGGTGTGTTGTCTATTCACTTTTAATTGAAAGGAGGTCAGTGATATCGTTTTGAAGTCGCGGTTCCTGGCCTTTTACCCCTTCCCCCAATTTTTTATGGGGGGGAGGGTTGCGGGTTGAGGGAGGGGAATTGATCCATGGGCCAGCAACCTTAAAACTCTGATTAATCTGATCCCGAAAGAAAGAAAGAAAAAAAAATATATTTCTTTTGCGCGGGGGGGGGGGGGTGGAGCCGGGGGGATTGGGTCCCTCCAATTAGTGAGCACAGCCATAAAACCTATTTGCAATTGTCGGTTGGGCACTGCGGCCCGTCAGCGTGTGGTCCATATAGATTTTGATAAGGGGGACGCTCGCACCATATTTGTATGCAACACTGGTTCCTGGGCAGAGAGGTCACCACACCATTATTATCTTAATCAGCGGATTGACAATGGTTTTTGGAAGTGTTGGGAGAGAGCGTTGTATCTATTTTCTGTCCGCCCAGTTCATTTACTTGCTCCTTATTCGTTCTCAGAGAGAGAGAGAGAGAGAGAGAGAGAGGTGGGGGGGGGGGGAATCCAAGTGAAGGTAGACTAGATGGTTCTATTTTCGCTGCTTCCTAGTGGTTTCACCCCCCCCCTCCCCCCCCCCCCCCCCCCCCCCCCCGACCAAATCTGAATAGTTCCCAGCTCTCTCTCTCTCTCTCTCTCTCTCTCTCTCTCTCTCTCTCTCTCTCTCCTGATGAATCAGTAGGCTGTAATTGTGTCCTTAAGTATGTCTACACAAGATGCAATACATATTTGCTCCCGGCCCAAACACAGTTCTATTGCAGGGTTGCAGAGTTACTGTTGATGGCATGAGATTCTGTCATTGTTGCACCATTTGGCGAAAACCACTTAAGGGAGAGGTGTGAGGAATTCGATCAAGTATTCCCCATTGGGAAATCCCGCGGTTCCCCCGACCAGGTTCGGGAATCAGCCGGATATCCATGTTGATATTACGGGTTTCTGTGTTACAGTACCAGTTACTACAGTGTCAAGGTTTATGGTTTGTAGTTGAATTTATACTGTTGGTAAATGGTTCGCTTCTTCTTGAGTTACCACGTATGCATGCACCCGAGCTCTTTCAGGAATGAGTTCACTCCCATTTTCAGAGCTCGCAGCTTGCTCACTGACATTTGAGAGAGGTGGGAATTTCCCCAAAAGCGAATTGTGTATGACGTCAGAATGACAGTTTGGGAAATTGGTTTCTTTCTGTAATGTTTTTCTTTCTCACTGGCTAGATAGAAAAAAAAAATACGGAAGCGTGTACGTAGTGTCGACGGCTTTAATTGAAATTAAACATATAAAGTTGGCAACTCAAATAAAAAACATATGAAGTTGGCAGCATAAATGAAAAAAAAATCCCATACGAAAAGTCAACAAATAAAAAAAAAAAAAAACATAAAGTTAGCAGATAAATGATCACTCGAAAGGTAACATAAAGATAAATTGGCAGCATAAATGAAAAAAAAATACATAGAAAGGCCATATAAAAAAAAGATGTTCAGCATAAATGAAAAAAAAATCACATACGAAAAAAAAGGCAATATAAAAAAAAGTATAAAGTTGGCAGCTAAATATCACTCAAAGGTAACATAATACATATAGGCAGCATAAATGGAAAAAAAATCACATACGAAAGGTCACAATAAAAAAAGCTATATGGCAGATTAAAGAAAAAAAAACACTAGAAAGGTCAACTAAATAAAAAAAAGATAAAATAGCGCTAAATGAAAAAAAATCACATACGAAAGGTCAACATAAATAAAAAAAAGCTATAAAATAGGCAGATATGATCACATCGGTCATCAATAAAAAAAAAGACAAGGCGCATAAATGAAAAAAAAATCACATACGAAAGGTCAACATAAATAAAAAAAGCATATAAAATAGGCAGCATAAATGAAAAAAAATCACATACGAAAGGTCAACATAAAAGCATATAAAGTTGGCAGCATAAATGAAAAAAAAATCACATACGAAAGGTCAACATAAATAAAAAAAGCATATAAAGTAGGCAGCATAAATGAAAAAAAAATCACATCAAAGGTCAATAAATAGCTATAAAGTTGGCGCAAATGAAAAAAAAAATTACATACGAAAGGTCAACATAAATAAAAAAAAGCATATAAAATAGGCAGCTAGAAAAAAATACTACGAAAGGTCAACATATAACATATAAAGAGGATAAAGGAAAAAAAAAATCATACAAAGGTCATCAATAAAAAAGCATAAATGGCACATAAATGAAAAAAAAATCACATCGAAAGGTCAACTAAATAGCATATAAAGTATTGGAGCATAAATGATACGACGGTCAACATCAATAAAAAAACATAAAGTTGGCAACATAATTAAAAAAACATATAAAAGATGAACATAAGTAAAATTAAATTAAGTAACTCTCACAAATTGTTACAAAGGAAGGTTTGGGCTTAACCTACGCAAATTCCACCCATAAAGAGTAATGAACGCCATTTGTTTTCCTCTAAACACTATAATTTTTATGTCGCTGCGTTTAATAACGACCTTACGTTATAGGTCCCCCCCCCCCCCCCACTCCATAATATATTTAAGAAGAGATCTTGCCATAAGGGTGGATATTGCCTGTAGTAGTGTTGGGGGTTTTGTGGTCAGGAGGACGCGCACACCCCCCCCCCCCCCCCCCCCCGGGCTGCCAGAGACGCAGTTTTGTATGGGTGCTTATGCATAACAGTCCCGTGTTTTCGCTTACTCGGGGAGTAAGCCTACAAACTTCTTGTCGTTGGGGTAGTAGGAAAGTCCTATGGAATAGCCTCAGAAGAGCTTAAAAAGATCAGAAAAAGCTATTTCGCATTGACTTAAAGTTACGGGAATTTTAGGATAAGATATTTATGATTTATTTATTTATTGGAATAAAACGTAAAAAAACACTTAATAAGGTGCATGTTAAACATTACAGAAAAATTATTCCTATTAAAATAGTGTATTTATTTTATTTTGTGTATGTGAAACAAGGTTCTATTTGACCGTAGAGTTTAGCACACTTTAATTAATTTGGTAAACTGAATTTAGGCTTTGCCTCTGTTCGATTATTTCGTGTTTCCACTCACAACTGAGAGAGTGTGAACGTGTTTAATTTGTGTTATTTTTATTTGATACTTGTTAGTGTAAGTATTACTAAGTATGAGTATTAATGACGAAGACCACTTTACGCGTCAAGTTAGGAATATAATGTTTATAAATACGAAAATGCTAGTAGGGAAAAATCTTGCGCCCGTGCCGAGTAAGCTGGAGGTCGCATCACGCCTCGCTTATAGTTAGTTTATGTCCATAGGAAAGAGTTTGAGCGTAGTTTTCTCTAATTGGTGTCGTCATAGGCAGCGAGGCTCCTCATCCGTTCAGCGATTGGATGGCTCACTAAGTCGTCTGTTTCGGTTAGCTCGTTTTAACGAAAGTTTTTTTTTTATTTTATTTTATTAAAAAGAAATCCTTTTACGTAGTTATAATTAACAAAAGTAGTCGTGGAGACGACTTGTTAACGATCAAGGTGTTTTAGTAAACTATTCCGGAAGTGTAAAAGCTACTAGTATTGCTTGTGTATGTTTTGTATGTATACATATTTATAATATATACACATCTAATATACATGATTATACGCTATATGTAAAATATATTATATATACGTAATACATATTCGGACATTATCCAAATATACACATTTATACATACATCTATATATAATATATATATATATATATATATAATATATATATATATATATATATATATATATACACACACATATTCGAGCTACCAATGTCCCATAATATCTAATTCGTTTTACATATATGAAAATATATTAATTCCGAGGTAGAGTGAATTAGATATTAAAGGATATTGGTAGCTCGAATTATTTAATAATATGAATCACGGTCATGTGATAATTATTCATATATACATATGTACACACACGCACACATACTACAATACTAGTAACTGCTTTTACACTTCCCGATTGGTTTACTGAACCTGTTTTATTGTCAGCATGTCGTCTCCACGTTTGTTTTTATGATTAACTGAGCTTACCATGCAGACAGCCTAATTAATGGGGTGTCCATCTCTGATCTTGTCGCCGCTGGCCATTTAATTTATCTTGGAATATATGATGTTATATTTCGTGGGGAATTGTGCTTGTGTGTGTGTGTGTGTGTGTGTGTGTTTTTTTTTTTTTTTTTTTTTTTTCTCTCGCTACTCTGACAAAGGATCTGCATTTTTTTTTTTTAGGGGAAAATGTTCTAGACGTCAGATTTAGTGTCGATTTTAGACCAACAGCCATTACACGTACGGGCCTCATATGATCAAGATCGTTCTTAAGTTTCAGGCATTTTTTCTTTTAACGCGATTTTTTTTTTCTCATGAAAGGTGGTATTGTAATGCTGAAACCTTCTAAACAATGAAGTTTGCTCTAAAAGTTCTCTCTCTCTCTCTCTCTCTCTCTCTCTCTCTCTCTCTCTCTCTCTCTCTCTCTCTCACCTGAAAGGTGGTATTGTAATGCTGAAACCTTCTAAACAATGAAGTTTGCTCTAAAAGTTCTCTCTCTCTCTCTCTCTCTCTCTCTCTCTCTCTCTCTCTCTCTCTCTCTCTCTCTCTCTCTCCTGAAAGGTGGTATTGTAATGCTGAAACCTTTCAAACAATGAAGTGTTTGCTTTCTTTTTTTTTTCAAAAAGGTGGTATTGTAATGCTGGAACTTTTCAAACGACGAGCCCTAGATTTATGCTGCAACTTCCTGGAGCCACGCGTTGCCGCCAGTGACCGGAGGTTATTGGAAAGCGAATAAAAACTATGTAGGTGAATTACTCACGTCTCTGTCTTCCAGTAGTCAGGTTCTGGCTCCGCAGTGTATCAATCTATCTACTGGGTGGCCTTAGTCATAACCAGGGTTGTTGTATTTTTTTTTTTTCGTACCGTGGGAGAGTTCAACTACTTAATGATAGGAATTAGTTTGACCCTTGGATGACTCGCAATAAAAGTACCTTTATTGGCTCCTTAGATTCATTTGCTGCCCGTGAAATTTTTGCAAGTCACAGTGGGGATGGAGTCTCTCTCTCTCTCTCTCCTCTCTCTCTCTTCTCTCAGTTCAGTAGTCTTTTCGTTCAGTGCTACTATTCTCTTTCTCAGTTATTCTAATGCATCATTCTCTCACAAAATACTCCAACTCCTCTCTCTCTCCTCTGCTCTTCTCTCTTCTATCTCTCTTCTCTCTCTTCTCTCCTCCAAAAGGAGGTTGCCAATAGCAGCTATGTTGAGGCCCCTGCTCGCAAAAAATAGGAAAAAAAAGAGGAGATGGAGATATTAGAAATCCTGCTTAAGAGGACTTGTTACCTCTTTTTATTCTGGATGTAGTATTACTTGCACACTAATTCGTAATTTAGTGTCGCTTCTGGTCCTTAATTTACATTTAGAATGGCTGGAATATGAGACTGCAACCTCTCCCTACAACCCCCAAACCCCCTTCCCCATATATAAGATGAGAACGAGGGAAGTGTCCGTAAAAAGACAGAAGGGCAGTTGAACAGCGCAGAATAAAAAGATTGATGACCAAAGGCAGCGAAAATCGGGGTCACATTCCTCTCTACCTGTTGATGAACAGTGTTCCAAGATTTAACGCACGAGAAAATGTAAGGATGGGACTTTATCCTCATATTATTGTTACTAGCAAACATATATATACAGAAATTATGTATGAAAATTCGTAAAGTAACTAAGTCCATGGGCATAACCAGCCTCGTTGCACGGGATCTCTTCTCACCCCCACCCTCTTCGGAGGGGAGGGGGGACGTCGGTTGGGAGGTAGGATGAAACCCTGTTATAAACCATCTTAGGGGTTGCCACCATAATCCTGCCAAGTTTCATGCCCATCGGACCAGCTGTTTGGTCGTGATTGAATGACAGACGGACGGACAGACATTACGGCCATTATGGTAAGATTTTTATGTCAGATAAGCTAATTTGACAGACTTTGTCCATTGTCCCAGGTGTTATTAATCAGTTGGAGTGTATATTTCTTTTAAGGATTGGCCGTTGCTTGGCATGGAAGACCCGAGACGGATCTGCATTTGGGTGTGGATTCGTGATTTTTAGTCCCTTCCCGACAGTCAGAGGTGGTTCTAGTTTTCTTTTACTCAGGGAGTAAGCCTACAAACTACTATGTTATTGTTGTTGCCACCACCGGGCCTTGGCTGAAAGTGTCAAGGGCGCGGCTCATACAGCATTATACGTTGTACGGAAAACGCGATGCATTTTTTACTTGTTCAACGTAGGGGCTTATTATCATTCTTCTGTGGATGCACACTCGTCTAGTGACCTTTTGCCATCAGCCTTAAGGATAATAAATCACTGAGCCTTGCTCTGCCTCTTCCTTCAACCTGCACTTGAAGGATGGCCTATTAGTCTGCATATGACGTCGGCATGCGATGCGTGTCAATTATGCTTTGGTTCATTCTCCCTCATTATACGCACATTGTCGGACCAATTCTTTCCCATCGTGTGTGGTTGGACTGCTGCAGTCTTCAAATCCGTAGTTATCTTGTGGGGAATGACACTATGATTTAGCAACTTGGCCATTCGGTTTCTCCATCTATCCAGCTATCTTATATACCTGTCTGCCTGTATGTTTGTCCGTCTGGCAGTCTGGATATCGATCTGTGCATGTGTTTGCCGTCAGCATTATTTTTCATATTTAAAAATAATAACACTTCGGTGTATGAAACTTGATAACTGACTGGGTAAGAGCCAATTTTTCGCTGTCTGTCAGTTATCATTCGTTAGGGTACTCCCCCGCCCTCTACTCCTAAACTCTCTCTCTCTCTCTCTCTCTCTCTCTCTCTCTCTCTCTCTCTCTCTCTCTCTCTCTCTCTCTACTGAGGCCAGATGTAACATCGTTCCTATTAATAGCCGCACCTAATAAAGTACAAGTCCTGGCAGCCCCGGAGGTGTGGAACTAATTTAAGTAAATCTCTCGCCTCGCTGCAGCTCGAGTTTGTTAATGAGTTGTGATAGAAGAATCTGCAACTAATGTGGCGTTATTGCATCAATAGTTTTTTTTTATTTTTTTTCCTGCCGCGCTCGACTCACTGTGGATGATGGATGGGATTGTGGCTCATCGAATTTTGTATTCATTATATGGCTGGGACTTGGAATTCAATGTCGGTGGGCTGTTGAATTCATTATCGATTCAGGTTGGAGTGTCGAACGTAATGAGTTGGGTTGAGTTGTTGAATGTCATGTCATTTCTTGACTGGATTATTCACCCATTACTTATGATGGCCTCTCAGGTCTCGTTGTGGTTCATTGCTGGTGCAATTTATTGTAATATTGTTTTGAAGCATCTTTTTAATTTTCTTTAAAAGAAAACTATTGAGATGGCTTTTCCGTCCGCCCTCAGGTCTTCAAAACTGCTGAGACTAGAGGGCTGCAAATTGGTGTGTTGATCATCCATCCTCCAGTCATCAAACATACTAAATTGCAGCCTTCGAGGCTGAGTAGTTTAAAAAAAAAAAAAATTTATTTGAGGTTAAAGTTAGCCATAATAGTCGTTCGTCTGGTAACGCTATAGGACAGGCCACCACCGGGTCGAGTCTTGAAAACTCGATTTCGCCTCAATTTTTTTTTTACTTTTCTCGCAAATGGTCTTCGAAGCTTCACGTATCATCGCCATTGCCATGCTAGATTGTCACAGCATAGATAAAAAAAAAGAAATAAAAAAATAAGAAAACATACACTTGTACGGACAATTTGCATTGATATCACAAGCTATGGTATGAGCGCCTCAGTGGCGTGGTCGGTATGGTGTTGGCGTACCACCCTGGTGGCCGCGAGTTCGATTCTCAGGCATTCCATTGAGGGTTGAGAGATGTGTGTATTTCTGGTGCTAGAAGTTCACTCTCGACGTGTCGTTCGGAAGTCACGCTAAGCCGTTGGTCCCGTTGCTGAATAACCGCTGGTTCCATGCAACGTGAAAACACCATACTAACAAACAAACAAAATATTAGAAGTTATGAGCAAACAGAGGTTGGTAGTTTGAATTGAGTTGTGCACGGTGATGATTATTATCAGGTTGCTGTACGGACGTACAAGCGAAGAAATATGTATACAAAATAATGTTTTCCATTAGAACCTTATTGAGAACCTGTTCAGCAGTCTTTTCTGTGAATAAGTATTAAATGAAATGCATTTTTTTTATTCTTGTATTATAAATACGAAGGTGTTTTATTTATTGTGATAAAAAGGTATATTTTTTTCTAGTGGATCGAGTAGTACCGGCATCGTTCCTTTTTTTAGCCCATCGAATGGCGGTAATTATCACCTTGGCTTATTGAACTGAGCCTATGTTGGTCGTGGTATCATTGGGTATTATCATAGCTTACGGTTTTTTTTTTTTTGGCCGAGAGACGAGTTTTTCCTCACTTTTAAGTTTTATTTCATTTCAGTGTATTCGTGCAAAGGAGTGATTAGTGCCTCTTTTAAGTGGGCGTTTCCTTGGTCTTAAGTTCTCCTGCAAATGACCTTTTAATTTATTTTGTATACAGTTGTAGATTTAATGAATTTTATAATGTTCTTCGTATCGTGGAATGTTGTTTTTTCGTACCCACTTTTGTGGAGAGACGGGGTCTCCCCTAATTTTCAGCTTTGCGCAACGTGCGCAACGCACCATTATCTCCTGTTGTTCTTTTGTTCGAGAGTTGAACGATTTGCATTTTTCCGAGAACTGGAGATTGCGTAAGGGACTCAACTCTGCTAATCCCGGCGATTTAATCGTCAGGTTGTTTTTCAAACGAAGGGCTCTCTCTCTCTCTCTCTCTCTCTCTCTCTCTCTCTCTCTCTCTCTCTCTCTCGCTCTCTCTATCTCTCTCCTCTCCTTATCTCCAGGCTCTCTCTCTCTCTCCTCTCCTCTCCCCCTCCCTCTATCTAAGGTTTTCCTTGATGCTGCGTTAAGCTGTCCTTAATTAAGTCCGCGTGGGCGAGCTAATGCGTTTTCGAGTCTGGGAATTCTTGAGGACTGCGGGTGTGGAGCCCCAAAGCTGCTTATCCCTCATTATGATGTGGGGTTGAATTTAGCACCGGGCTCCAGAAACCCGCGTTTGAATTGTTACGTGGGCTGTGGTCTGTCCATTGGAGGGTCCTGGTGTATTTAGCCAGCGACGGCGAAGCAGCACGTCCGCGAACGCCCCGTATCTTAATTCGTTGTTGTCTGTCCGCGCGTAGTGAGGCAATCGATCTGACAAGCACTGCGATTACATATACTATTTATGCTTTGGACACAGTGGGAGGACCTCGTCCTGCAACGTTGCTGTCCAGGGATGGCTTCTTTATCTTGTTCGGTTACCGTTTTCGATAACGAGGTCTTGTTCTTCGGATGCGAAATATCGCCTTACGAGGGTTGAGTGGAAATTTATGGTTTTCCCATTTCTTTGATACCTGTGTTTTGACGTTTATCTTTGCGAAGTCTGTTTTGTGGGTTGACCTTGCTATATGTTGTGTTTTGATGTTTTCACTCTACGATGGCAGTTTTTTTTTTTTTTTTTTTTTTTTTTTTTTTGACCGTAACTCTAATAGGATTCTCTTCTTTCTAAACTGCATGTCATGTGACTTTTATTTATTGAATTTTATATATATATATATATATATATATATATATATATATATATATATCTATATATATATATAGATATATTATATATATATATATATATATAATTTTCGCTGTGACTTGTATTCTTCTCCTTGTGACAATACTACCGGTCAGTATTATGACATTTTAGATTCCATCTTTCTTCGTGGTGAAAATAAAACTAATTTATTTATAATGACATTTTATATTTTATCTTCCGTCGTGTCGAAACCATAACGTATATTTTTATAATGACATTTTATATTCTATTATTCGCCATGGTGAGGTCATAACGAATATATTTACAACATTTCTGTTTCTTTGTTTGGTCAGCATTTGGTGGACCGACTGCTTTAGGAAAGGAGAGTAAGAGACGAGGAAAGGAGTTAATATTCCAAGGCATATTTTTTGCGATAAAATCCAAAAGTAGGCACATTGGTGCTATTGCTTGAGAAATCTTTGTTCCAGTTGTTTTGTTGAAGTTTCGAGTCATTCCGGATTTTAATTTCGTTTGAAAGCCATTTTTACTCTATGTTGCTTCTCTCTCTCTCTCCCTCCCTCCCTCCCTCTCTCTCCCCTCCCCTCTTCCTCCCTCTCTCCACTCCCCCTTAATCCGCCAAGCAAAATAGCAACAACGATAATCATCAGATGGATAACCAGCAACATCTTATAAACCCCAGGAACAACGAAGGATTCATCCTATAGTGAATTTAATTCGCAGTATCTCGTTTAGTAATCATCTGCAAAGATAGTGACACATCAGAAACCTTTCCAAGAATTGTTCTGAAGTATCCTCTGTTATTATATACTGATCCAGCGAGGGAACATTAGTTTGTTTGGCTGTCGTCTCTTGGCTTCATGTAGTCCCGTATGAAAACCTAATATATCCATTGCTCTTCATTATAGATGGTAATCCTTGGTCCTGAATTGTTCGAATTTGCATTTACACTTTTCGCGGCGCTTAAACCTCACCATATATTGGGATGGATGTCGATGCCTGACCGGGCAGTTGACATCAGATTTCCACAGAGGTTTACAAAAGATGTATTTTCATGCAGCTTCGATGGTATACTTCCAAACGCCCCGACTTTGGAACTAGTTTCTTGGGCGTCGAGGCATCTGATCCAACAGCCATGATGCGTTGCTGGTTAATTCTGATGCATTTCGAAGCTCCTTCTTACGGAGAGGTGGGTTATGTAACAATTGGAAGCTGGAAGCTTCTGTTTTGTAGGTTATGGGCATTTCATTATCTGTTGTTGTTGTTGTTGTTGTTTTCTTTTATTTTAGTATGGTGATTATCGTCATTACCACTTTCTTTCTGTTGTCATATCTAGGAGTTCTTCGCTAGACGAGTCGGTTACTTCCTCGGCTACAGATCTCAGGGTCGAGGCTCGATTCCCCTGCTCTGCCAACGCCAGAACCAGAGGAACTTGCTTCTGGTGATAGAAATTCATTTCTCGATATGGTTCGGATCCCACAATAAGCTGTAGGTCCCGTTGCTTAGTAGCCAGTCGGTTTCTAGCCACGTCAAAAAATCTAATAATCCTTCGGGGGCTCAGCCCCAGGAAAGCTGTTCATCAGCTCAGTGGTCTGGTAAAACTGAGATAGACTTGACTTGTCAAATTTAGGGAAGTTCTTGCTTATTGAATCGTGGATCTATTTTCCCCCCTCGTTATTATTGATAATTATTAATAATATATTATAATAAGCAGAACTACAAATAGACATACTCTTGTAAATGATACACATAAGGAAGTATTTTGAGCAAATCCAAAGAAAATGATAATAAACTCGCCAGTCACAATGAGTTGCGGTCTTCTCGTACTCTGCTGGATGTGAAGAGGAGAAATTTACATGTACGAATAAAGATAATCTAAAATCTTAAGTGAGTACTCTATAAACTTAAGTGAGAACTTTAGTCTTAAGTGAGAACTTTAATCTTAAGTGAGAACTTTAGTCCTAAGTGAGAACTTTAATAATCTTAAGTGAAAACTTTATAACAATGAAATGTGGTCTCACAATTTACTGAACGCCAAGACGTGAAGATTAGCGATGGGTGAAGCCCAAAATAAACTAATGCTTGATCCGACCTATAGCTTACTAACGGCGCGTAATTAAAACTCTACGGTCAAATAGAGCGTTGTTTCACCAACGAAAATGAAAATACATGCGCTATGTTTTATTAGAAATAATTTTTTTTTCTGTACTGTTTAACATGCGAATTATTTTTTTAAATAATAATTCAGACACTTAAACTCCTGTATAAACGCGAAATACATTTTCAGACGTTTTTAGACTTTTCCATAGGGCTTTCCTTAAACCCTTCCCCCCAGCAACAGGAAAGCGCTTCAGTAGTGTGATCGGTATGGTCTTGGCCTGCCACCTCGGTGGCCGCGAGTTCGATTCTCGGCCATTCCACTGAGGTGTGAGAGATGTGTACTTCTGGTAATAGAAGTTCATCACTCTCGACGTGGTTCAGAAGTCACGTCAAGCCGTTGGTCCCGTTGCTGAATAACCACTGGTTCCATGCAACGAAAAAAAAAAAAAAAAAACATACAAACTGAACAAAACAACAACAGAGTAGTTTGTAGGCTTACTCCACGAGTCAGCAAAAAAAGAAAAAAAAATGATCTGAGTCAGTGATGTCATTTGAGAGACTGTGAATAAATATTGGTCCAGAGAAGAGTGAATTGGAAAGTGAGCAGAAATCAAACCGAGTTGCATTTCAGTTTCTGGACTTAGAGGAAGAAACGGCTGGAAACTCCATTTCAGCCCGAGGCTGTTTGTTGCACAAAAAAGGCCGCTTGAATTCGACGCCCTTTGAAATATGGCTCCTCTACTAAGTGCGACTTTTACTGGCCTTGACATTGCCCTTCGCTTTTACGGTGTTTGTTGTTGTTTTTTATTTGTTATTTTCTTATTTATTTATTTTTTAATACTGAAGTGATTCTTGTTTTTTTTATTGTGATATTGAATTTTTTTCATTTTTGGGATGGGGGATACTGAGGTGTTTCTCTCTCTCTCTCTCTCTCTCTCTCTCTCTCTCTCTCTCTCTCTCTCTCTCTCTCTCCAAGTCCGGGAAGTTACCAGGGAACCCAAGTTTAATTTCTGTTCATTTCTAATTCATTTTTCTCTGGCCCAATATTTATCGATAGTTTCCAAAGTTACGTCGCTGACTCAGACTTTTACATTATTTATTATTATTATTATTATTATTATTATTATTATTATTATTATTATTATTATTATTATTATTATTATTATTATTATTTGGCTTCAACATCGTATTGAAGGCAGAGCGTCACTCCTGAAATAATTTAAAACAAGTTACAACAGTGTGCGTATTATGTTTTTATATGCAGACACCCCCCCCCCCCCCCTCCCCCCCCCCCCCCCCCCAACCAACCACCCTACCAACCAGCACGGACAAACAATGAACTGTTTGCCTTGTTTGTATGGTGTAAAAACACCATACAAACAAGGCAAACAGTCCATTTACCTATTTTTTACAGCGTACCAATTACATCGGCATGCGCTAGGAACGTCAGGCCGTCTGTTCTCGTTTAATTTGAAGTTAACCTCTTGAGGATATTTTACTTTTGTGATGAAGACATATCCATAATGTTATCATAGTATCCTTGGTCACGAACGCACCTTTACGCAGTTCCACGACGCTTAGTTGTTGGAAGTTCTGTCGCAGTGGAAGCTTTTTGAGACAGTCGGTGTCTTTCGAAGCTCTGTCGCAGTGGAAGCTTTTTGAGACAGTCGGTGTCTTTCGAAGTTCTGTCGCAGTGGTAGGTTTTTGAGACAGTCGGTGTCTTTCGAAGTTCTGTCGCAGTGGAAGCTTTTTGAGACAGTCGGTGTCTTTCGAAGTTCTGTCGCAGTGGAAGCTTTTTGAGACAGTCATTGCAAAACGTTTGTAAGTGGAATTTCGTTTTTGTAGATTTTCCAAATGAATTTTGCCTGCACGAGCTCTTCATGATAGATATTTTCCACAAAAAGGTATTCAAAAAAGCATTTTAAAGTGATTTTTTGAGATATTTCGTCTCGGCATTCCGATCGTTTTTCTTATTTTGTCCTTACAGAGGTTTCTTCGAAATGGATGTTTTTGTACACGAGCCTTTCCTGACAGATGTTTCCGTAAAAACACCGAGACTAAGTAATGTCTTTGTCTTTGTCTTTGTCTTTGTCTTTGTCTTTGCAGAGGGCTGGACAAAATGATCTGGCGACCAAAATCTGTAAAGAAAGTCGTGAACATGAAAGTTTTTGAGACAATTTTTGTACGAAGAAATTTAAAAAAATGTTTTCCAACAAGTATTCTGTCTTGAAGACATCTGTTGAGGTTGAAGTTGTGTCTCCAGAAAGGATTGTTGAGGTATTCCGTCTCAACATTTCATGTGATTGCTCTTTTCATTTTGATAACTATTTTACTGAGTTTTAAAAAAAATATTTTGATTCTGTTGAAGAGTTTGAGAATTTTTGCTTGAAGATTTTGTCTGCTGAAGGGGTTGAGTTTTTTTTTTATACTGTAGTGAAGGGTTTGAGAGTTTTTTATTTTTTTTACTGTAGTGAAGTTTTTTTTTTTTTTTTGTTTTTTTTTTTTTTTTTTACTGTATTGAAGGGTATGAGAATTTTTTTAAAGGTTTTTACTGTACTGAAGTGTTGAGATTTTCCTTGAAGATTTTGTCCCTGCTGCAGTGCCAGTTTTTTTTTTTTTTTTTTTTTTTTTTTTTTTTTTTTTTTAAGATTGTTACCGTACTGTTACTGAAGGGTTTGATTTTTTTTTATTTGGACTACTGAAGGCTGGTTTTTTTTTTTTTTTTTTTTTTTTTAAGATTTTGACCACTGGAGTCTTGAGTTTTTTTTTTTTTTTTTTTTTTTTTTTTGTTT
>NC_087221.1:49504084-49551584 GCF_015104395.2 Macrobrachium nipponense
ATTCCAGCGTTTGGTTGGCACCAATTCCAGCATTCGGTTGTGGCACCATTTCTAGCGTTCGGTTGACACCAATTCCAGCGATTGGCTGACAACAATTCCAGCGTTTGGTTGGCACCAATTCCAGCATCCGGTTTGCACCAATTCCAGCGTTCGGCTGACAACAATTCCAGTGTTCGGTTGGCACAAATTCCAGCGTTCGGTTGTGGCACCATTTCCAGCATTCGGTTGACACCAATTCCAACTTTTCGCCTGACAACAATTCCAGCGTTCGGTTGGCACAAATTCCAGCGTTTGGTTGTGGCACCATTTCCAGCATTCGGTTGACACCAATTCCAGCGTTCGGCTGACAACAATTCCAGCGTTCGGTTGGCACTAATTCCAGCGTTTGGTTGGCACCAATTCCAGCTTTTGGCTGACAACAATTCCAGTGTTCGGTTGGCACAAATTCCAGCGTTTGGTTGTGGCACCATTTCCAGCATTCGGTTGACACCAATTCCAGCGTTCGGCTGACAACAATTCCAGCGTTCGGTTGGCACTAATTCCAGCGTTTGGTTGGCACCAATTCCAGCTTTTGGCTGACAACAATTCCAGTGTTCGGTTGGCACAAATTCCAGCGTTCGGTTGTGGCACCATTTCCAGCATTCGGTTGACATCAATTCCAGCGTTCGGCTGACAACAATTCCAGCGTTCGGTTGGCACAAATTCCAGCATTCTGTTGTGGCACCATTTCCAGCATTTGGTTGACACCAATTCCAGTGTTCGGCTGACAACAATTCCAGCATTCGGTTGTGGCACCATTTCCAGCGTTCGGTTGACACCAATTCCAGTGTTCAGCTGACAATTCCAGCATTCGGTTGGCACAAATTCCAGTGTTTGGTTGGCGATAATAAAGCGTTCGGTTGATGCCAGGTTGTGGCACCAATTCCAGTGTTTGGTTGGCACCAATTCCAGCGTTCTGTTGTGGCATCAATTCTAGCGTTCGGCTGGCACAAATTCCAGCGTTCGGATGGCACCAATTCCAGCGTTCTGTTGTGGCACCAATTCCAGCGTTCGGCTGGCACAAATTCCAGCATTTGGATGGCACCAATTCCAGCATTCGGCTGGCATCAATTCCAGCATTTGGCTGGTATCAATTCCAGCGTTTGGTTGGCACCAATTCCAGCGTCTGATCAAGGTTTCGGAGTCGCAGCCTAATAGCGCTATTGTGGGGTCTCGTTTTCGTGATCAGCTCTTCCGTCCACTCTGATAAGCCCTTCTGGGGCCAGCCGTCTTTGGCGAATTTTCTTCCCGTGCCCCCTTGTCAATCATTTATGACAGGGCGCGAGTTGATCTGCATATCTCTGTGAGAGTCTCGAAATAAGTGGAAAAAAAAAATTGCTGGCAATAATTGAAAAGGCATTTTCCTTAGATGATCTTACTTGCATTGAACACATGAAGAAGAAGAAGAAGAAGAAGGAGAGAGAGAGAGAGAGAGAGAGAGAGAGACACGCTTAGAGCCCCTTATTATATTGGTGCCCTCATTTTCGTTTATGTAATATATATACATATATATATATATATATATATATATATATATATATATATATGTGTGTGTGTGTGTGTGTGTGTGTGTGTGTGTGTGTGTGTGACAGATTGAAGTTTGCGCTGTGGAAGAAAAAGATCAGACTATTTTTGTTTTTTTTCATGCTCGAAGCATTCTTCATTCAGTTAATTAGACATTTTAATATAGTACATGGTCCCTTTGATTACAGGTGATCCATACATGGGGCTTATGTAATAGGTGATGCGATTGTCGGGTGTCATCCATTTTTACCCACGAAAATTACACGAATCGCCCCGGCAGGTTCCTGGCTTATCGGGCAGCTCAACACTTATTTTATGCAACGCCCTGTTACCATATATAATGCGAACATACCCTCTTTGGGGGCCGGCCGACTCGATTGAGATCGTCAGACCGCGGAAGATTGCTGATGTATAAACAGCCTCTAGTTGGACAATGGCTTGTGCACGGTTTCCCTCATCGGGTCCATATATTCATATGGAGGGACTCTCTCTCTCTCTCTCTCTCTCTCTCTCTCTCTCTCTCTCTCTCTCTCTCTCTCTCTCTCTCTCTCTCTCTTGTTCAATTATACTTTCCTTTTAAATCTTTTATGTATTTGTTTATATATTTATATACTATATATATATATCTAATAAAAGGAGCCCATATACCTGAAGAGAGAGACAGCAGTCTCTGAAATATAGTACTTTTCTCTCTACATTTTGGTGTTTTTATGGGCTCCTTTTATTAGATGGAATTCTGTTGTTACAGAACACTTTTACCAGTCATATATATATATATGATGTGATTCTCTCTCTCGTTAGATTATACTTTATTTTTAAATCTTTTATGTATTTGTTTATGTATGTGATGTGATTATCTCTCTCTCTCTTCTCTCGTCTCTCTCTCTCTCTCTCTCTCTCTCTCTCTCTTGTCAAATTATAATATCCTCTTACATCTTTTATTTACATATTTATTTTTGTATGTGATATGATATTGATGTAAGCATATAGTATTATATTTTTAGTTTTTGGTCCTGCCTTTACAACTTTGTTTCACTCTTTTTATTGTCCTTCTGCTGTTCAAAAGAAATATTTAACAGTTTTTAATTTTTTTAACCGCTTACCATGCTCGTGCTGCTTCTGCGTATAAATATTTCGCTTTTTTTTTTATTCTTCTTCAGTTTAAAAAAAATATTTTCCAGTTTAAAAAAAAGTTTTAACTGCTAATCATGCTCTTGCTGCTTCTGCGTATAATTGTTTCACTTTATTTTTGTTCTTCAGTTAAAAAAAAAATAATTTCCAGTTTAGAAAAAATATTTTATTTATTTATTTTAACTGCGTACCATGCGCCTGCTGCTTCTGCGTATAATTGTTTCACTTTTTTGTTTTCTTCTTCAGTTTAAAAAAAATATTTTTCAGTTAAAAAAAAATATATTGCAATACACTCCCTGAACACCTGAATTAGCCCTGGTCACTGACCAGCCCGAACTATATCCCCACATATTTACCCACTAAGTGGGTAATTTTAACTGTCAGTGTTACCAACGCTGCAGGTAAAATCTAGTCAAATGAGTTACCTGTGTTACCGTTGGCAACGCTGCCGCAAATACCTGCCGCACCAGTGCCTGTCTCCTCATTCCTCAATTGTTTTTTGTTCGCCTTGCTGTGCGGATCAGTCCCACATCAGGCGAACTTTTGGTCATTTAGCCCGACCCCACTCAGAGTTTTCGCATCTTGGTTACAAACTACGAATTTTCCCGTTTCACTTTGGATAGCTACTTTGTACTCGCTAAGGATAAGTTAGGAAATAAACGTCATCGCCTTCTACAAACGCTCGACGATCGAGCTTCTACTGCTGGATATGTTGTTGTGCTCATCGGCTCTAAAATAACGTTGTCGCCGACTGCAAACGCCTCTGCTTCTACTTCATCTACAGTTTTGACGATCGAGCCTTCTACCTTCTACTGCTGGATATGTTGGTGATCATCGGCTCTGCACGCCCTTCAAGCGTAGGATGAGTACCCGCACACATGATCGACGTTCTTTTCGTTATTTCGTGTAGAAAGTTTAGTGCAATACTAGTCACAGATGTTTGTCTTGGTCAGGAGACAACGAAACATTAGTTAGTTATTCCAGAAATTAGTGGACAGGTTATCATATAGTATGTTAAGCAATTTCTAGCCTGACGAATAATTTAACCAAAATAGAGATAGTATTATTAGTAGAATATAGTGAATTCTAATCGTTTCTTTTTCAGCCCCCCTGCCTGTTCCAGAACCAGCCCTAACGGGTGCTGGGTAATGGAGAACCGCAAGCCTCCGAGTGGGTAGGTTCTGCCGGCCCCCCCGGCGCGGAGCAGGCAGTGTTGGCAGCAGATTTCCCCTCCCCTCGATTTGTAAGTTCAGGATGATGAAAATTTAGGTCAGATATAGACGAGTAGGGATAATAGGCTAAATAAAATAAAGTTTGTAGGAAGAGAAGTGCAGGTCTTCTTCCGGTGGGTTTTCTATTATTAGTAGTTTATAGAGGGACAATGTCCTTAGAGCCTCTTGGGTGTTTCTTGTTTCGAGTTCCTTGCGTCAGAATCTTTTAGGCCATGGTTGGCCGTTCAGATCTGGTTTCGGGTCTGTCGGGTTCTGAAGAGTTTGAATACTTATCTTTCGTCTTAAGGTTACTTTCCTCTACTTATACGATAGCGTAATTTTTAATAATCAACTAATTCTCTGTTCAAACGCATATCGACGTACGATAATTCGTTATGTAGAGAAATCGAATAAATTAACTACGACTAGCCTACTGTTCACGATGATATATCGTATGAATGTACAGTAGCCTTGCCTAGCCGAAAGTATTCGCTGTACTACATATAGGTAGACTGATTTTTATAGTGGCTAACGCTTTAGGCTCAGGCATTCTGACTACGGATAATTCAGTACAGGTGTAATTGAAACGAACGAAAATCCGATCTTAGTATAATTCAATAGGAATGTAATCGAACAGAATGAAGATCAGATTCTGTCCGACTAAAGCATTAATTGTATTGTATGCCCCCCCCAATTCCCCCATCTATTAGCGTAGTGTAAATACTAACTCGGCAGTCATTCACGCTCTGGAATCAGCTGAGACCAATAAGGGTTTGCGTCGCCGTATCCACCTCATTCTTGTCCTGATTGGATAGCGTAACTAACGTAACAACTCTTTCTTACTTAGGCCAGGTTGTCGTCTTGAAGAAGACGTGTTTTCTTGAAGCAAACATGTTTTCAACTATGTTGGACATTTAACAGTCAATACTGGTATCTTGTGGCATATGATTAGATGTCAGATACTAAAAGGATTTCGTTGTATGACGTCTTCATACGTTTAACGGACTAAGCCGTCAGTAATTACATTGTGCTTATGTCAATTACAGTTACAAAGAATTACCAGTTGTATTATCAAATTACAGTGACAACTGAAATTAATATTTGACCTAATAAAGTTAATTTAATTACTTTAAATATGTAATTTATTAATTTTCAATTAAATTGAAATGTAATGTTTTTTTTTTTTCAATTAAATTACAATTACACAAGCTTTTCAAAACAGCACTGTTGTAAGCAGGCGTGGCTTTAGACAGACAATGATGCCGGCTAGTCTATTTCCTTGTCTCCAGATTCAACCATATCACTTGGTCTCGGCTAATGTTTTTGTTCCTAGTTACCATAATGAGTATCTGGATACTTAACTTATGAAACGAAGTCATGCTGTTCGTCTTACGATGTAATTTAAGGCCAAATTTGACTAATACGTTCTCATTAGAAGCTAGTTTTTCCCTCAGGCTTAGATGCGTAAATTAGCGATTCCGTTCGTTTTTCACCTCGTTTTCATAGGTATTAGAACCTTACACTTGATTAATCTTTATCGGTGTGACAACAGTAAACGAGCTCTTTCATGCTATTACTTTCTTTTACCCAACGGCTGCGTTTGAATTCATACAAAAGCTTGGGACCTCTTCCAGGTTGCTGATGCACGTAATTTTGCCTTATCAGCTTCAGCTACATTTATATCATGAATACAGTAATTACCGTCGCACGCGGATGAATACAATAAACAGACGTTGTTATCGGATTCGATTACTTTCACACGCCGATCAATACAATAAGTGATGTTGCTATAGGATTCGATCGTATTAGCAACAAGTTCTCGTTCGGTTGTTCATAGCTGTACGCAGTTATACGAGTATATTATCATTAAGAATAATACCTTTTAACTTAGAAGAGGGTGCAAATTTATGGAATTGGAGACGTTAGGACGTTTGTAATTCTCTCTCTCTCTCTCTCTCTTACTTATTTCCTGATTTCATTTTTTTTTTCTCTACTCATGCTGTTTTTATTTTTTCACCCTCTCCTAACAATTGACTCATTGTGCAACAGAGGTTTTTCTTCTTGTTACACCTTTTCAAACATTTTTCTGTCAATTTCCCTTCAGCGCTGAATGACCTCATAGTTCCCAATATTCGGAACCTTTGGCCTAAATTTTATTTTAAACCCTACAATCTCGCTGTCTGATGCACGATGTTGCCTACGCCAGCTGCGCGAGAGATAGCAAGACTTATTTGCAATGTAGTTCTGATTTCAAATACTAACCCCATCGTAAAATCGAATTAACGCAAGTCAATTACGGTAGCTTCAATACGGACTGTATTCACGACCACGTCTTGAATAATTTCCTGATTTTCTAATGTTTCTCAGATTATCATGAGGAAAAGAGTCTGTCTACTTTCTCTCGCCCAGTTTTTCCTGTTAAAACTTATAATGTCTTTACACAACCTTCTTCAGCTGCTCATTCTTCGGATGTCGCTTCGGAGTCTTCTCGCCTCATCCTGTTTTTATTTACCAATATCACAGTAGAGCCAGTTTCATTGTTTCATCCTGAAAATTGGAGATGATTTCAATCATCTCTCTCTCTCTCTCTCTCTCTCTTCTCTCTCTCTCTATCTCTCTCCGTCTCTCTCTCTCATCTCTCTGGGTTAAGGAAATAATTTGGAGGGGCTGCCTTCGTAGCACCTTCCACGGGTCCTGTAATTCTCAGGCTGCTGATGTTGATGCTTCAAGGCGGTCAAGCAACTCCGTATTTTCATCCTTACTTGTTTTGAGACGTAATGTGTCCTCCGTAGTTCTTGAGGAGGCTACGGCAATTGGAGATTCACCTGCGCCATCGTTGACTGTATCGATACCGGTTGTCACCACCCACTCCTTTCATAGGGTAGTAATCTTCCTTCTTCGTTCCCATTTATACCTTAGGAGTGTGACGTACGTGCTTACCGCGGTAATTGCTGGGTGGGGGGCTACGGCCCGTTCGCAGTTAGTCTGGCATCTTAATTAGCACCTTTTGTGCCCTCGGGCCCCTTTCTTAGGGTAGCTGGTAATTCCTTCTGCGGCTCCCATTGGTTCCGCAGTTCGTACCCGTTATTAGAGCACTGTACCGCACAGTTGGTTCTCCACCTGCACAAAATGTCGCGCTAGGTGTTCCTGTGGGTTACTCGTAGTGACTTTTCTCTCTCCTTATTTTCTCAACTTTTCCTGCTGCTTTTCTGTTCCGTCCTTATGGGGTTTTCAAGGTGGGTTCGACCCTTGATTCCGTGTCTGGGAGTACTTCTTTCCCTCACTTGCTCCGGACTCCAGTCTAGGTTTAGTACGTATTGGTAAAGGGGGTTAGTTGGATCGCGTTTTGCGACTTCTTCGCTCTTTAGGGGTGTTGCTCGCCTATTTAGTCGTCCTGGTCTCGTGGTCATAGTCAATGGTGAGTGCGGAGTTTCGCAGTAAATTGGAGACTGGTTCAAGGTTGAGGTCATCGTCTTGGTTGGTACATGTTTGGCGCAACAGTATGGGTGTGACTCGCATGTGTGGTCGTTCATCGCCAAGGTATATTCGGCTCAGGCGTAACGTTATCGTCACTGGGTAGTGAGGGTATCCGCAGTCGAGTGACTAACTCTTACAAGTTTTGCGAACTGGTGACAGACAGTTCGTCTCTTGTGAGTTGGTGGAACAACGTCGGACAGCAGGGGTTACATCATGATGTCTGGGGGGAGTGCGGGTTGCGCAGGTCGAGTACGACTTGCACAGGAGTTTTATCATCTTCTTGTTGGTATATCGTTGGCGCAATCAGATCGGTAGGCTCAGATATGATGGGATCTTATGTCGTTTGGTATCGAGCAGCCAGGTGTAGTAGGTTCCGGGTTCTTGGTGCTGCTCTTGTCGGGGTTCGGCTTTTCTCCTTTTTTTTCATGTTCCGGTGTGGCCGGACAGGTCTGACAGAGATAGATACCTTTGAAGAGAGACTCGGTTGCTAGTTGTGTGTTTTTTTTTGTTTCTCCGGCGAAGGAAGCGAGTATAACGGATTGTGGACTTTGTCCATTCTATCCTTCCGCATTCCAGGCTCTAGAGGTATCTCAAGTTAATTCAAGTAATGTTTGATATGTTGTATTCAACCAAACCAGCAATCTCTCAAACATCAAGTAGGGTAGTCTGGTTTCGGCGAGTCGGGCAGTTTTTGGGGAATGACTTAAGCTAGCATCATTTTTCTGTATGAGCTAGCGGGTAACTCCTCTGTCGGAGTCCTACTTCCGGTTACGAGTCAGTTGAGGGTTTTTTTTCTCTATTGGGTTCCCTTCATTGATTCGTGTGTTAAGGGTTACGAATCATGAGGCTCGTATTTGGAGGAACACCTTTCACAGCCACACTGCGAATGTGGTAAGAGTTGATGGGTGTTTCTCTGAGCCTGGACTGTTTGATAACCTCTTTCACTTTGGTTTCGAGGGGGTTTGCATACCAGACTAACATTTCTGAGGATTATGCTATGTTCTTGGCAAAGGAGAGGAGGGACTATTGTTAAATCATTGCCTCGGCACTATCCGGACACTCATAAGAATGGGTTCTTAGTCAATCCAAGGGCGCAAGTATGCGGAGGGCTACCCTTTGGCTTCCAGAGGAATGTTTCGCTGTCGGCGATTGTGTAGGTGGTTTTTTTTTTGAGAGAGTTGTGATTTTCACAACACCGTACCTTAAGGAATTTCAGTTTCTCAGAGAGGTTACTCTCGGGGTCCTGTCGTTGCGGTAACTTTTATAGTTGGCTTAGTAAGTTAGGGTGTTAGAAGTTTAGGTAAGCAGTGATAGTCTAAATGAACTTCAGGGTGTTAGAAGTTTAGGGAGGCAGTGATAGTCTAAATGAACTTTATGGTGTTAGAAGTTTAGGGAGGCAGTGATAGTCTAATGAACTCTAGTGTTTCTGTTGGTCCAGCTTAGACAGTGTGTTTTATCCCTGAGGCCCTTGAGGTTAGGCAGATCCCGATGGTCATGTTGGAATAACTACTACTTCTTCAGCACAAGTCATCTACATCAGTGAGCAGTAGAGAACTGAAGGTCCTGCCACACTCAACTTCTCCTCCATACATGAGAGGCTACATAGCCACATGGAGGTTCACCATTTCCCCCTCCATACATGAGAGGTATAGAATACCACATGGGAGGTTCTTCAGACTCAGGCGGTACCTAGGACTCGACACCGACGGTATGGTACTTCCTATGCAAGCATCCTCACTTACTGAGCTGGACAACCAAGGTGAGGAGATTTTTTTTTTTTTTTTATTTTTTTTTTTTTTTTTTTTTTTTGCCTCCATGAATAAGAAGTATAGCTTATCACATGGGAAGTACTTCTGACCCAGATAGTACCTTAGACTCACACTGACTTTGAAGTACTTTCTTTGCAAACATCCTCACCTACTGAGCTGGACAACCAGGTGAGGAGATTTGTTTTTACCTCCATGAATAAGTAGTATAGCTTATCACATGGGAGATACTTCTGACTTAGACAGTACCTTAGACACAACACTGATGTTGAAGTACTTTCTTTGCAAACATCCTCACCTCCGAGTTTAGATAACTAGGTGAGGATACATGCTTTTATACATGCTAGGTTGCTTATGAGTTACCTGCGTATGTTCTGTGGACAGGTCGGGCTGAATGAGATTGACCCCGCCCTCCGACTGAATGTTGTTAATCGGGCTAATTCAGGTGTTCAGGGAGTGTATTGCAATATGAAGTTTTCATAATAAAACTAATATTGTAATACTTTACCTGAACACCTCCTGAATGATTCCCACCCTCCTCCCCACTTCAATTGATAGTGAATGATTCAATTGAGGAATGAGAGACAGGCCACTGGTGGCAGGTATTTGCGGCAGCGTTGCCAAACGGTAACACAGGTAACTCATTTGACTAGATTTTACCTGCAGCGTTGGTAACACTGACAGTTAAAAATTACCCACTTAGTGGGTAAATATGTGGGGATATAGTTCGGGCTGGTCAGTGACCAGGGCTAATTCAGGTGTTCAGCGTAAGTATTACAATATTAGTTTTATTATGAAAAACTTCATTTTTTTTTTTCCAGTTTAAATTTTTTTTATTTTTATTTTTTTAATTGCTACCTATTCTGCATATAATTGTTTCACTTTTTTTTTTTTTTTTTTTTTTTTTTTTTTTTTTTTTTTTTTTTTTTTTTTGTTCAGTTTAAAAAAAATATCTTTCCAGTTTTTTGTTATCTTTTACTGCTTACTATGCTGTGGCTGCTTCTGCACATATAATGACTATATTAAGGGAGAAGGGTATGGCGTTTTTTTAATAGACTAGAGGTTGTACTTTAAAAGTACATTTATGACGTTCTTAATCTTTTATGTTGCATTTTTATTCTTTTGCTCCCCGGCTACGACCACGACTTCTATCATTAATTTGGATTTAGGGTCCTTTTTTTTTTTTTTGTTTTTATTTCTTTAATGATTATAATCAGCTGAAGTCTGGTGGAATTTTATAGCTATACTACAAAGGTTTCTGTTTCCCTTCTGCTGTCATAACGAATTAATGTGAAGGGAACCCGGGGGGGGGGGGGTGGTGTATATATATATGATATATATATATATATATATATTATATATATATATATATATATATATATATATATATATATATATATATTAGATATATTAATAAATAAATAAATAAAATATTATATATATATTAATATATATATAGATATATATATATATATATATATATATATATATATATATATATATAATATTATAATTAATATATATATTATATATATTTGCGAGGGTGGAATTTTATATTAGTGTTCTGTGTAATTCATGTTTCTCTCTCTCTCTCTCTCTCTCTCTCTCTCTCTCTCTCTCTCTCTCTCTCTCTCTCTCTCTCTCTCTCTCATTGTCTTTAATAATTATTTCGTAATTTGTGGGAGGGGGGGGGGGTTCTCGGAAATGATTCCCCGTTAACCCGTATGGATGTTATCATCGTAATCATTATTCCTAAGAGACAAGTTTTTCTTCTTTGCGTGCGTCAAAGTTTTACGTCTTTGCGTACGTCAAAGTATTTCGTCTTTGCATGCGTCGGGGTTTTTCGTCTTTTGCATCCGTCGAAGTTTTTCGTCTTTGCGTGCGTCGAAGTTTTTCGTCTTTGTCGTGCGTCGTAACGAGAGACTCTAGATAGACCAAGACGCGTTGCTTCTGAGGAAAATTCCATCTCGCTTCAGCTGAGAACTTCCTAGTGCCTCCTTCGAGTACTTGGAAAAGGTGGAAAAAAGTAGAAGTATATAGTTTTACTAGACCACTGAGCTGATTAACAGCTCTCCTAGGGCTGGCCCGAAGGATTATTAGGTATTTTGACGGGGGCTAGGGTCCATTTGGTCACCTAGCAACGGGACGTTACAGCTTATTGTGGGATCCGAACCACATTATATCAAGAAATGAATTTTTAATCAGCAGAAATCGATTCCTCTGATTCCGCATTGGTTGGCCGAGCCGAGAATCGAACTTCGAACCACCGGATTGGTAGCTGAGCGCGGAAACCACTCTTCTAACGGGGCACTAGTCAGGGTCGTCATTTTAAGATGAAAGATCAAATAAAAATTAAGGTTACTTTGCTGTTTCGACTTTTTTTTTCACCAGGATTACCGAAAGATTTTTTGTAGACTTTGATGAAAAGTTAACGAAAGATGACCGTGTGACTTACAAATATTACAACTGTTATGCTTCTTTTAAGATAATGCAGCGCAAATATCGCTGTTCGGTAGGGGTTGAATGATTGATTGATATTTTGATAATTATCTGCTGTTGAAAGTATCCAACTTTGTATATACTTTTCGAGTTTATTTATTTTTCACTATGGCATTTTGCTATATATAATTTACCATTAGGTTTTGAATACCACAAGTTATTTTCTCTGCTCCACCACGATGTGGCAACCCTACCAACTTATACCAATCAAGATTTCAGATTTATGAGAGAGCCTTCCCATCCGTCATTTTTTTATTGCTCATTAAATTAAGAACTCTCATTTTATGTTATTTAATTATAGAGGGTATTAAGAAGCCGTCCAATCCTTCATTCTGGTTTGCACGTCAACAACTTACTATACAATGTGACGTCGTCCTACGTATGGGTGGTCTTGGGTACAGTTTAAAGATTCGTCGTGTTCCCACATCCTTCTTATTTGTATTTTCAGGTCTTAATGTGCATCATTTATCCTCTTTCTTTCTCACATACTCTGGTGTCCCTTGGTATTGCGACATCAGTGAGCGAGACTGTCTTCTTGATTCTGTCAGTCAACGTCACGCCTGGTCTGTTGGCACTGATGACCCTACTGATGCCACAGTACCAAAAAGAATCTTTGCCAGATCATTTTCTCTCTCTCCTTCAGGTTGGTGTCCGTATAACACTTCTTACTGCAGGGTAGCTGGTGCGTCTTGCACAGGGTTCAGTGGAGGGCTTTTGGCTTTTGCTACAGAATCATTAGTATTAGTATTATTTCTTGCGACCAAAATCTTTTGAAACTAGCAAAAATACTATTTATTGAAAGAGCAAGCTACACTAAAATGGATTGTGAAAAGAAGAGAGAGAGAGAGAGAGAGAGAGAGAGAGAGAGAGAGAGAGAGAGAGAGAGAGAGAGAGAGAGAGGATATGGTCAAGCCTAGGATGGCATGGGAGTGTCCCATTTCCCGATTTCAGCGAAGCGTAAAGTAAAGGAAAACACGACCTCCTTTTGCATATACGCTGAATTCAGCCGTTGAACGTTAGCGTTCAGCCCGAGGCTGGGGTTACAAGCCACTATATTGCAGGTTGCAGGGTCGTTTGGCCGCGATCACTTCCTCGGACGCATACTTACGCCATTAGAACCCCTGGCCTACCCGCCTGTTTAACTCGTTCGTGTTCAGATTTATCTCGGCTATCTGGCCATCACGTATACTCACTCGTTCCTTTCAGACGTCTTACCTGCCTGCGTGTTATGGCTCAGATTTACGTCTCTCTCTCTCTCTCTCTCTCTCTCTCTCTCTCTCTCTCTCTCTCTCTCTCTCTCTCTCTCTCTCGCAGGCCGAGATTTATTCGCTTCCGACGTCGATGGGCAGGTATAGCGAGACCAGTTTACATTGATAAGTCGTTCTAGGTCTCCTTAATAATATACGCTTACAAGAGAGAGAGAAGCTCTGCGAGATGAAAGATGCCCTCGTTTAAAGTGAGGGGTCAACCATTTGAAGAGAAATTCACTCGAGAGTTCTCTTGGCTCATCTGGGGAGAAGACCGCTTCGTAAAAGAAGAAGTATGTTTTTTCTCTTTGCCCTGTTGAGGAGATTTCATCATAATGTCTCCTTCAACTCATTTTGAGTGCTCCTCTCTTCACGTCTTCACGGTCAGAGGTATTTCGGTTGAAACATTGTTATATGTCCTTCTTATGTAAGAACCTCTTAGTTTTTCTTAGAAATATTAATTATGCTGTTGTCTGCGCTTTTATTTTGGATGATTTTCCAGTGAGCTTGCTTGTTGTGCGTTTCATTATTTGGGTTCGTCTATATTCTCAGCCTCATATCTGGTGGATATTTTCGTTGTTCAGTGTTGGGTATTATGGCTGTGTGTGTGTGTGTGGTTTCACCTTTGTTTAATGTTTGGTAGCTTTGCGTCAAATTACTGTCGCTTGTGATTATGAGGTCTGTGCGTGTGTGGTTTCTTCAGAAAGACGCGAGCATTGAGTTCTAGTAAAGTATGTACGATATAAAGTCCCACGACCCATTATTATTACTAGAAGACGTATATGTACAGAAATTATGTATGATAAATTCGTAAAGTAAATAAGTCTGCGGGCAGAACCAGCTCCGTTTCACGGGCAGAACCAGCTCCCTTTTCGGAGTGGGTGGGGTGATGGGAGGTAGGATGAAACCCTATTATAAACCATCTTAGGGGTCCACACTATAACCCTGCCAAGTTTCATGCCCATCGGACCTGCCGTTTTGGCCGCGATTGAATGACAGACGGACGGACAGACATCAAATTAAACGTTGGATTATTAAAGACTCTTAATATTAGACTAAAAAGTGCCGGGCGCTAAATGAGCTCCGGCAAAATGGAATAAAATAAAGAGACAGGTCGGAAGAAATGGTTGAAGTTAGACAAATAATATATTAATATATATATATTATATATATATATATATATATATATATATATATATATATATATATATGTGTGTGTGTGTGGTGTGTGTGTGTGTGTGTGTGTGTGTGTGTGTTGCGCGTGTGTGTGTGTTGTGTGTGTATTATATCATAAATTTCGTGCTGTTTACCGGACGGACAGACATCCAAACGCTGCCCTGTGAGACGCGGGATTTGTCTTGAAACGTTTTTTTATATTACATAATAAATTCCGTGCTGTTTGCCGGACAGACATCCAAACGCTGCCCTGTGAGACGCGGGATTTGTCTTGAAAGGTTTTATATATTACATAATAAATTTCGTGCTGTTTACCGGACAGACATCCACCCTGTGAGACGCGGGATTTGTCTTGAAATGTTTTGTAATATTATATAATAAATTTCGTGCTGTTTACCTGACAGACATCCAAACGCTGCCTTGTGAGACACGGGATTTGTCTTGAAAGGTTTTATATATTACATAATGAATTTCGTGCTGTTTACCGGACAGACATCCAAACGCTGCCCTGTGAGACGCGGGATTTGTCTTGAAACGTTTTGTATATTATATAATAAATTTCGTGCTGTTTACCTGACAGACATCCAAACGCTGCCCTGTGAGACGCGGGATTTGTCTTGAAACGTTTTTTATATTACATAATAAATTTCGTGCTGTTTGCCGGACAGACATCCAAAACGCTGCCCTGTGAGACGCGGGATTTGTCTTGAAAGTTATTTATATTACATAATAAATTTCGTGCTGTTTACCGGACAGACATCCAAACGCTGCCCTGTGAGATGTGAGATTTGTCTTGAAACATTTGCGGTGGACCTTTTTAAAACGTGCCAATTGCCCGACGGCATCTAGGGAAACGCTCGGAATCTTCGTTGCATTTTATCGTCTTGAAAGTGACACCAACGAAAACCCAAGAAGATTTTGTTATCATTATTATGGTCCGTGTGCGTTTGCGTTCAGAATGGCAGATTAGGACGCACTGAGTATGGTCACCCGACGCGAATAAAGCATCGAAATCGACTCGCAAATCGATGGCATTATCGCACGCTTCTTGAAGGGTAAATGTGACAGTGATGCCTCCCCTAAATAAAAAAAATATGTTTGAAAGAAATGTGATAGGTGTGACGTGTCTTTCAGAAGAGGTGTGGTTTATGGCACCTCCCAGCAAAAGAAGGTAGTACGTATGCTTCCCCACGGACATATATGATGATATGATAAGGCGTTGTCTCCAGAAAGAATGCCGAGAGAAGGAACTTGGTCTCTCTCTCTCTCTCTCTCTCTCTCTCTCTCTCTCTCTCTCTCTCTCTCTCAAACCAAATCCAGAAAGGGGAGGACATCGAAGAGGCGGAGCCAATCTATAGGCAAATAATGATTTATGTTGAAACACCTTACCTGCCTTTTTGTTGAGGCGTTAATGCTCTCCTGCAAGCTAATAACTTATAACCCCGGCCTCCTCTCTCTCTCTCTCCTCATCTCTCCTCCCGTCCTCTCTCTCCCTCTCTCATTCTCTTCTCTCTCTCTCTCTCTCTCTCTCTCTTCTCTCTTCTCTCTCCTCTCTCTCTGAGAATCTAACCCTCATACTGTATGTTTCATAGCAAGTTTGTATATATTTCAATGTTTTTCTTTAGAAGCAAAATGACGAATGAAGTTCAGGGAAAAGAATTAGACCAATCCCTTTGTCGCATTCCCCCCCCCCCACCCCCATCCCCGGCATTTATAACTCGCGTTTTCTCTCTTACCAGACATCAAGCTGTATGGTAAGAGCACCAAGGAAATAGATACCCTAATCCAGACTGTAAGGATTGTATCTGGGGACATCAGGATGAGTTTGGAATAGAAAAATGCGACTTAGTCAACATACAAAAAGGGCAAATTAACGAGAACTGAAGGGATAAAGCTACCAGATGGGAGCAACATCAAACACATAGATGAGACAGGATACAAATACCTGGGAATAATGGAAGGAGGGGATATAAAACACCAAGAGATGAAGGACACGATCAGGAAAGAATATATGCATAGACTCAAGGCGATACTCAAGTCAAACTCAACGCCGGAAATATGATAAAAGCCATAAACACATGGGCAGTGCCAGTAATCAGATACAGCGCAGGAATAGTGGAATGGACGAAGGCAGAAATCCGCACCATAGATCAGAAAACCAGGAAACATATGACAATACACAAAGCACTACACCCAAGAGCAAATACGGACAGACTATACATAACACGAAAGGAAGGAGGGAGATGACTACTAAGTATAGAGGACTGCGTCAACATCGAAAACAGAGCACTGGGGCAATATCTGAAAACCAATGAAGACGAGTGGCTAAAGAGTGCATGGGAAGAAGGACTAATAAAAGTAGACGAAGACCCAGAAATACACAGACAGGAGAAAGACAGACAGAACAGAGGAATGGCACAACAAACCAATGCACGGACAATACATGAGACAGACTAAAGAACTAGCCAGCGATGACAATTGGCAATGGCTACAGAGGGGAGAGCTAAAGAAGGAAACTGAAGGAATGATAACAGCGCACAAGATCAGGCCCTAAGAACCAGATATGTTCAAAGAACGATAGACGGAAATAACATCTCTCCCATATGTAGGAAGTGCAATACGAAAAATGAAACCATAAACCACATAGCAAGTGAATGCCCGGCACTTGCACAGAACCAGTACAAAAAGAGGCATGATTCAGTAGCAAAAGCCCTCCACTGGAGCCTGTGCAAAAAACATCAGCAACCTTGCAGTAATAAGTGGTACGAGCACCAACCTGAAGGAGTGATAGAAAACGAGAAGGCAAAGATCCTCTGGGACTATGGTATCAGAACGAATAGGGTGATACGTGCAAACAGACCAGACGTGACGTTGATTGACAAAGTCAAGAAGAAAGTATCACTCATTGATGTCGCAATACCATGGGACACCAGAGTTGAAGAGAAAGAGAGGGAAAAAATGGATAAGTATCAAGATCTGAAAATAGAAATAAGAAGGATATGGGATATGCCAGTGGAAATCGTACCCATAATCATAGGAGCACTAGGCACGATCCCAAGATCCCTGAAAAGGAATCTAGAAAAACTAGAGGCTGAAGTAGCTCCAGGTACTCATGTCAGAAGTGTGTGATCCTAGAAACGGGCACACAGTAAGATGAATGGACTCCTAAGGAGGCAGGATGCAACCCGGAAACCCACATATAAATACACCCAGTCGAATTGGAGGACTGTGATAGAGCAAAAAAAAAAAAAATATAATAATAATAATAATAATAATGCGAAAAGTGATGAAGCTCCTAAGGAGGCAGGATGTAATCCCGGAACCCCACACTATAAAAACCAATCAGTCGAATATAATGGGATGACTGTGATAGACAAAAATAAATAATAATAATAATTTGATTGACAAAATGAAAAGAAAGTATTACTCATTGATGTCGCAATACCATGGGACACCAGAGTTGAAGAGAAAGCGAGGGAAAAAATGGATAAGTATCAAGACCTGAAAATAGAAATAAGAAGGATATGGGATATGCCAGTGGAAATCGTACCCATAATCATAGGAGCACTAGGCACGATCCCAAGATCCCTGAAAAGGAATCTAGAAAAACTAGAGGCTGAAGTAGCTCCAGGAGTTATGCAGAAGTGTGTGATCCTAGAAACGGCGCACATAATAAGAAAAGTGATGGACTCCTAAAGAGGCAGGATGCAACCCGGAACCCCACACCATTAATACCACCCAGCCGAATTAGAGGAATGTGATAGAGAAAAAAAAAATAATAATAATAATAGCAGTGATGCTGCATATATCAACAAATATAAAACAGACGATACCGAGACTGAGGTTGAGCTTCAATAATAGAAATGTCAGAAGAAGTGTTTTGTAAGGATTCCCAGCAGGAAGGAGGGAAATGAACCGAATAATGACATCTTTTCCGATGCCTTCGGCGGCGAGGCGAAGTGACCCACCGACTGGCGGCAGCAGTAAGTCTCTCTTGCTTTGACCGATTCTGAGAAATGACGGGCTGTGTGGTGCTTTCAGGGCCACACCTGTTTCTCACCCGTCATTGTGCTTGCGTTGGGAGACTTGAGACTCCCTCCCACCGACCCCACCCATCACCTGCCTCCTCCTCCTCCTCATCCATCACCTCCTCCACCTCTCTCCGTCCACCTGCACTGGATTTGCTGCTTTTTACTTCTTGATCGGTATTGGCAGTTTTTTTTTTTCTTGGTATTGGCGTATTTCATAATTTTTTTTAGATTTTTTTTTTGTGTTTGTGATTTTTACTTTTATTTTTTTCCCTGGTGGTCGCTCAGGAAATAGCGATGGATTTCTACATAGTTGGCATTCCTCTCTCTCTCTCTCTCTCTCTCTCTCTCTCTCTTCTCTCTCTCTCTCTGCTTATTCGTCACTTTTCCTATTGGCATGTGTCAGGGCGCGGTTTATCCATCGACGTTTGGGCATTCACTGGAGTTGAATCTACTTCCTAGGCGTTTCCCTGATTTAGGTCGAGCTTGATCGTTTGATCAATTTTTTTTTTTTTTTCTCTGTCAAAATGTGTCTTTTTATCCGCATTTTTCCTCTGCCCTTTCTATTGTGCCCCATTCTTTTTTTATTATTTATATGTAGTTCAGTAGTGCTTTTATTTATTTATTTAATTTCAGATTGTACTACTCTTTGTTTGCCTTGACTCAGTAGGCTTGAAGGCCAGTTGCATATGAGAGAGAGAGAGAGAGAGAGAACATAGTTCTTGATGTAACGTCTTAATTGTGCAGGCTGCATCAGGGTTAATGTGTTTTTTACACAGGCTTTTTGTACGTGTTTGTTATGAAAATAAGTGGTTTATGCAAAGAACCTCTCGGCGTTAGCTATTGGCTTATAAATGGGCGCATTACCTGTCAGAAGTACCTTTTTATTATGTGTAATATCTGGCCCCTCATCTTTTGGGCGTTGCATTTACGATGCTTGCCAGTTAACTGGGTCTCTTACTTCTCTTCTGTATTCCAGACACTGGACGTCTTGAAGCAGCTGGTGGCAGGGTTCTGCTTTGGCTCGTGTTTTTGTGTTGTGTTCCTTCCTTCATCAACCTTCTGGTCTGTTGTCTTCATTTCGATTTTTTATTTTCAGGTCTTTTGTTTTGTGTTGGAGTGATTCGACCTCTCTCTCTCTCTCTCTCTCTCTCTCTCTCTCTCTCTCTCTCTCTCTCTCTCTCTCTCTCTCTCTCTCTGTTTTATATTGTTTCCATATTCTTTGGAAGCTTGAATTTCAAGTCAGTGGTCCCTTTGGGCTTGTTCCATATGAATTAGGTTCTTCATCTTGAAATAATAATAATAATAATATATAAGTATTCTCTTGTTATATATTTTTTTGCTCCAACCTTTTATTGCCTATTAACGTATGGACAGATGTGAGGGTACTCCGTTTATTTATTTATTTATTTATTTGTTTATTTATTTTTTGAAAGATTACTTTACGGAAGGTATTTCAGTCTTGATTTTTCGTCTTCGCCATAGGCTTGATCTTCTTCAACTTCTCAAATGATGTTGTCAGTTGCGTCATCGAACTGTGATTCATCACGCTAATGGTCTTATACTGTCTCTAGTCCTTTGTCCTTCAGCGCCAACAACAACAACAATGTTTGTGGCCAGGTCCTTCGTCGTTTAAAGCGCCCAGCCCATGACTTTGCCAAATCATTTTCTGAGTGCACCCTCCCTCAGTTCTTTTAGCTAAATCATTTTCAGGGTGCACATTGAGCTTTTTTCCTTTTTTGGCTGACTCTTTTTCAGAATGAGGGCTCGTTTTCAAAGTCAGCAATGAAGAGTCTGACTGAAAGTTGTTTTATGTATATATAGTGAAGTCTTCGATTAGAGCATTTCCAGAGTTTAAACTGAAGCTTTGTAACATTTTTTTCGACAGTCAAGCCTCTGACTAAATTTGAAGTCTTGGCTAATTTTGAAGCCTCTGACTAAATTTGAAGTCTCTGACTAAATTTGAAGCCTCTGACTAAAATTGAAGTCTTGGTTAAATTTGAAGCCTCTGGCTAAATTTGAAGTCTGACTAAATTTGAAGTCTTGGTTAAATTTGAAGCCTCTGACTAAATTTGAAGTCTTGGTTAAATTTGAAGCCTCTGACTAAAATTGAAGTCTTGGTTAAATTTGAAGCCTCTGACTAAAATTGAAGTCTTGGTTAAATTTGAAGCCTCTGGCTAAATTTGAAGTCTGACTAAATTTGAAGCCTCTGGCTAAATTTGAAGTCTTGGTTAAATTTGAAGCCTCTGACTAAATTTGAAGTCTTGGTTAAATTTGAAGCCTCTGACTAAATTTGAAGTCTCTGACTAAATTTGAAGCCTCTGACTAAATTTGAAGTCTTGGTTAAATTTGAAGCCTCTGGCTAAATTTGAAGTCTGACTAAATTTGAAGCCTCTGGCTAAATTTGAAGTCTCTGGATAAATTTTGAAGTCTCTGACTAAATTTCAAGTCGCTGAATGTAAACTTGATGGAATGTGGAACATTTTACAAAAAACTGCATTACTCCATGTTATGTGGTTTCTGAGCAATAAATACTTGTAATGGTTCTGGGACTTTATGGACACCCTGTTTATTATCAGGATGTATAATATATTCTTTCGGCTGCCTCATTCATGCGTGACAAAAATAGAGTGGAGAGAAGCACGAAGCTTTTACTGATGAGGGAACAACAGGTCTTTCTTTAATCATAAGCATCTTATCACAAGCACTGAGTAAACACTGTCACCTTCATCACGTTCATTATAGTTATAATAATATACGTTTTCCTATTGGATGTCTGTTAGCTCGGGAGCGACCCTTGTCTTATGAAAGCGCCTCGTATCTCGTTCATGAATCTCGCAAGTCCAGGGTTCTGTTTTTTGCTGAATTATATGCGTCATAAAGAATCTCTGTGAGGCCTGTTGTTAAGACCTGAATATTTCTGCCTTCCTATATATATATATATATATATATATATATATATATATATATATATATATATATATATATATATATATATATATATATACTATATATATATATATATTTTTTTTTTATTTTTTTTTTTTTTTTTTTTTCTCGATCGTTTTGCCCTTGGGTCACCTCCACTTGTTCGCGCGCGGACACGTGCACACACATACAGACATACATATCTACATCTATACATATCCATCTCCCTTATATATATATATATATATATATAATATATATATATATATATGTGTGTGTATATATATATATATATATATATATATATATATATATATATATATACAGTAGCAGTCATAATACTTTGCGTGGTAGGGAAGATGGAAGAAGAAAAAGAGTACAACAAACTAAAAATATTCAGGAAAAATCAATTATTAAAGCAACCATCATAAAATTTGGAATGAATAATCACCAACTCCTGCCCTAGTACTTGATAGGCATGCCACAACGTTTACGGACTTTCTGGAGTGTCCTTGGCATTGAATCTGAAAACCGCTGCAGGAAGGACTCGTACAGATCGTCCCAAGCGCGTTTCAAACTTTGCGCTGCAAGATGTGTCCACATTCAGTAACTTTCTTTTTATGATTGCTTAATGATTGAAATGGCTGGGGAATTCCCTGGCTAGTCATGGATATATTCAATTCCACAATCTCTAAGCCACAAAGTATTCTGTTTGGCGGTATGATCCCCAGTGGACGAATCTTAATCCAATGCCATTGAAAATCAGCCATTGAAACGAAAAAAAATTCGGCTGAGCGAAATTGACTAATTGGGAACTTAACTAGAGCTACTGGCTCACTCACAGAAAGTGTAACTCTGTGTAAGAGCTCTTCAGTAACCTGTTGGATGTTGTGACAGTTGGATGTCGAATTCTTTTCTCGTGCTCTGCCATAGCCGTTGCTAACATTATTTTGTGTGGTTGAGTGAGTGTGGTTGTATTAACAATGTCTAAACTGTATACTTCCATTGAGATATCGTGTGAGAGTGATACAACTTTACGAGGAAGGCCTTAAAACTGATGTAATTAGCCAAATAATTGGCGTGAAACAGCGGACTGTCCAGAACATTCTGAAAACTTTTCGTGAGTCGGGATGGAAGGAAGTACCCAAGGCTAGGACCAGCACTAGGAGGCCCCCTATTATTAGTAAGAAGGGTTAAGAGTTCTCGCCAGGAACATTGAGGTCTCAATGTTCCTGGCGAGAACTCTTAACTCCCTCTTACTAATAATAGGGGGCCTCCCAGTGCTGGTCCTAGCTTTGGGTACTTCTTTCCCTCTCGATTCACAAAAAGTTTTCAGAATGTTTTGGACAGTCCGTTGTTTCACGCCAATTTTTTGGCTAATTATATCAGTTTTAAGGCCTTCTTCGTAAAGTTGTATCACTCTCACACGATATCTCAATGGAAGTATACAGTTTAGACATTGTTAATACAACCACACTCACTCAACCACACAAAATAATGTTAGCAACGGCTATGGCAGAGCACGAGAAAAGAATTCGACATCCAACTGTCGCAACATCCAACAGGTTACTGAAGAGCTCTTACACAGAGTTACACTTTCTGTGAGTGAGCCAGTAGCTCTAGTTAAGTTCCCAATTAGTCAATTTCGCCCAGCCGAATTTTTTTCCGTTTCAATGGCTGATTTCCAATGGCATTGGATTAAGATTCGTCCACTGGGGATCATACCGCCAAACAGAATACTTTGTGGCTTAGAGATTGTGGAATTGAATATATCCACGACTAGCCAGGGAATTCCCCAGCCATTTCAATCATTAAGCAATCATAAAAAGAAAGTTACTGAATGGCTTGGACACCGTCTTGCAGGACAAAGTTTGAAAACGCACTTGGGACGATCTGTACGAGTCCCTCCTGCAGCGGTTTTCAGATTCAATGCCAAGGACACTCCAGAAAGTCCGTAAACGTTGTGTCATGCCTATCAAGTACTAGGGCAGGAGTTGGTGATTATTCATTCCAAATTTTATGATGGTTGCTTTAATAATTGATTTTTCCTGAATATTTTTAGTTTGTTGTACTCTTTTTCTTCTTCCATCTTCCCTACCACGCAAAGTATTATGACTGGTACTGTATATATATATTGCTTTTAAAGAATTATAGATATTCCTGTTTGGGAGTTATGCGCCCCAACTTTTTTTTTTACCGAAAACTTGTACTAAATTACTTATTTTCAAGTCATCAAAGGTGGACGGTTTTCTTTTCAGTGTAATTTTAAACACTTTATTTTGTAATGTTGTGTCTGTTCTTAAAAAGCCACGAAGTGAAAAAGAATAATTAAAATGATTTGGGTTAATCACGTTAGCCATTAAGTAAGAATATTTCACTACCGTGAAATGGTGAATTCCTCAATGGTGGAGTAGCAAGACACGGCTACGAAATTGCAAGAAATTCCAGGAATCAGGATCCAGTGAAAGAACTCCTTTATCTCCTCTCAGCAGAGAGAACACAGCTTTATCCAAGATCCTTGTATTTCCGAGTCCTTGTTGTGCTTAATAATTATCAGCAAAGCTGATGATGGAGTAATTTTTATTCTATGGACTCTCAACTATCACTTGAAGGCTTTGGAGATTATATTGTTATAGACGAAGAAGGACCTGTAAGCTGTTTCGATGTTATGGACATTCTTAAGCCCCACCCCCACCCCCCCACCCCTTTTTTTTTTTTTTATTCAGTTCAACTTGAAAACTACCCCTTTATAATAATAAAAAAATATCATAAAAAAAAAACAGAAAAAAATTAGCGTTATCTGATGAGCATTGAGATTGAGAGAGAGAGAGAGAGAGAGAGAGAGAGAGAGAGAGACTAGCGTTATCAGATGAGCATTCTTTTCTCGCACAGGACTCCTGGGTTACGAGACGCAGATATCCCCTTTTCCGCTTGAGACGCCCTGTTGCCCGACAAACATTCCTGATCGGAGAGGACATCAGTGTTACCAGATCGCAAAAAGAACCCCTCGTGTTTCCTGGAAAAGATTCCTCGAGGTCGATCTTATGTTAATTCATGATCGAGGGAACTACGTGTAAAATGTCGTCTGGTTAAGGTGAAAACTGTGTTATCAGATTGGAGAAAATAAAAAAATAAAAACATTAGCAGGGTGTTTTCAGGTAGCGAGGTTTCTGAAAGCTTCGTGTAGATACAGGGGTTTTGCAGATTGGATGGAGGGAGTTGCATACCAATATCGGGTAGCCTTGATGTGCCCTGTGTGATATTAATTAGTATTTTTCAGGTTGGCCAAGCTTCTCGTCCATTGGGTCCCCTAGAGTGACCTCTTCATGGATGCAGAAGTTTCTAAAGAGAATGGGTTCTGAAGGTCTTCGTGTAGTGAAACTATTTGAGCAAAGGATTTTGATATCAGTACCGTTTCCTCAATGCCAACAGCGGAGTTCAGGGATAATTTAAGAAGAACTGAATAGGGACAGTCTAGTTATTTTATGACCCCCCCCCCCCCCCCCGCTTATAGACCTTTGAATATTGTTTATTGGTGAAGAAACTCGGCTTGGATAGCCCTGATTATTTCTGTAGATGATTTTTGTTCAAAGTGACATATGCTAGTACAGTCGTAGTATTCTGCACAGTTCAATTGAAATTCTATTTATTGTGAATAATCCTTCACACACCAATAGTTTGGATAGATGATCCTGCACACAGCAACAGTTTGGATAAATAATCCTTCACACAATAGATTGGATAAATAATCCTCCACACAGCAATAGTTTGGATAAATAATCCTCCACACAGCAATAGTTTGGATAAATAATCCTTCACACAACAATAATTTGGATAGGTTATCCTTAACACAGCAATAGTTTGGATAAATAATCCTTCACACAGCAATAGTTTGGATAGACAATCCTTCACTCAGCAATAGTTTGGATAGATAATCCTTCACACAGCATTAGTTTGGATAGACATTCCATTCACACCAACAATAAGTTTGGATACAAATAAACTTTTTTACTTGCAATAGTTTTGGGATGTAATAATCCTCTACTACCGGCAATAGTTTGCGGATAGGACAATCCCTTTCACACAAACAATAGTTTTGGATAAATAAACCTTTACTAGCAATAGTTTTGCGGATAGATAATCACCGTTCACCACAGCAATAAGTTTGGATAGACAATCCTTCACCACAACAAATAGTTTTGGATAAATAAACCTTTTACTGGCAAATAGTTTGGATAGATTAATCCTTCACACAGGCAATAGTTTGGATAAAGACAATTCCTTCACACAACAAGAGTTTGGATAAAATAATTCCTTCCACACAACAATAGTTTGGATAAATAATCCGTTACAACAAGCAATGGTTTGGATAGATAATCCTTCCACACCTAGCAATGGTTTGTGGATAGATAATCCTCTACACTTGCAATAGTTTGGATAGATAATCCTTCACACAACAAGAGTTTTGGATAAATAAAACCTTTAACTGCAATATTGTTTGGATAGATAATCCTTCAAACAGCAATAGTTTGGATAGATAATCCGTTCACCACAACAATAAGTTGTTGATGGTTTTGTTTTTTTTTGGATAAATAAACTTTACTGCAATAGTTTTGGATAGAATAATCCTTCACTACAGTCAATTAGTTTTGGATAGACACTCTTCACACAACAATAGTTTTTGGATAAAATAATTCTTCCACAACAATAGTTTTGGTAAAATAATCCTTCACACAGCAATAGTTTTGAATAGATAATCCTTCACAGCAACAAAGTTTGGCAGCACAATAGTTTGGATAAATAATCCTTCACACGCAGAACAATAGTTTGGATAAATACCTCCTTCACACAGCATTAGTTTGAATTTAGATAATCCTTCACAACAGAAATTACGTTTTTTTGGAATAGACAACCTAACTCCTTCACACAACAATAGTTTGTTATAAATAATCCTTCACACAGCAATAGTTTGGATAAATAATCCTTCACACAGCAATAGTTTGGATAGACAATCCTTCACACAACAATAGTTTGGATAAATAATCCTTCACACAGCAATAGTTTGGATAGACAATCCTTCACTCAGCAATAGTTTGGATAGATAATCCTTCACACAGCATTAGTTTGGATAGACAATCCTTCTCACAACAATAGTTTGGATAAATAAACTTTTACTGTAATAGTTTGGATAAATAATCCTCTACACGGCAATAGTTTGGATAGATAATCCTTCACACAACAATAGTTTGGATAAATAAACCTTTACTGCAATAGTTTGGATAGATAATCCTTCACACAGCAATAGTTTGGATAGACAATCCTTCACACAACAATAGTTTGGATAAATAAACCTTTACTGCAATAGTTTGGATAGATAATCCTTCACACAGCAATAGTTTGGATAGACAATCCTTCACACAACAATAGTTTGGATAAATAATCCTTCACACAACAATAGTTTGGATAAATAATCTTTCACACAGCAATGGTTTGGATAGATAATCCTCTACACTGCAATAGTTTGGATAGATAATCCTTCACACAACAATAGTTTGGATAAATAAACCTTTACTGCAATAGTTTGGATAGATAATCCTTCAAACAGCAATAGTTTGGATAGACAATCCTTCACACAACAATAGTTTGGATAAATAAACCTTTACTGCAATAGTTTGGATAGATAATCCTTCACACAGCAATAGTTTGGATAGACAATCCTTCACACAAACAATAGTTTTGGATAAATCAATCTTCACAACAACATGTTTTTGGGTAAATAATCCTTCACACAGCAATAGTTTGAATAGATAATCCTTCACACTGCAATAGTTTGGATAGACAATCCTAATCCTTCACACAACAATAGTTTGGATAAATAATCCTTCACACAGCAATAGTTTGGATAGACAATCCTTCACACAGCAATAGTTTGGATAGATAATCCTTCACACAACAATAGTTTGGATAAATAATCCTTCACACAGCAATAGTTTGGATAGACAATCCTTCACACAACAATAGTTTGGATAAATAATCCTTCACACAGCAATAGTTTGGATAGATAATCCTTCACACAACAATAGTTTGGATAAATAATCCTTCACACAACAATAGTTTGGATATAGGCAATTCCACAACAATATTTGGAAATAAAATCCTTCACACAAAAAAATAGTTTGGATAAAAATAATCCTTCACACAGCAATAGTTTGGATATAATCCTTCACACAGCAATAGTTTGGATAACCAACCTTCAACACAGCATTATTTGGATAAATAATCCTTCACACAAACAAATAGTTTGGATAAATAATCCTTCACAGCAATAGTTTTGGATAATAATCCTTCACACAGCAAAATAGTTTGGACAAATAATTCCTTCACACAGCAATAGTTTGGAATAGATAATCCTTCACACAGCAATAGTTTGGATATACAACCCTTCCTTCAACATTCAGGCAGTTTTGGAATATTTTTTGATAAATCAATCTTCACACAGCAATAGGTTTTGGATAGACAATCCTTCACACAACAATAGTTTGGATAAATAATCCTTCCACACAGCAATATTTTGGATGATAATCCGTTTCACCCAGCAATAGTTTGGAAGGATAATCCTTCAAACAGCAAGGACAGCAATAGTTTGGATAGATAATCCTTCACACAGCAATAGTTTGGATAGATAATCCTTCACACAGCAATAGTTTGGATAAATAATCCTTCACACAGCAATAGTTTGGATAGATAATCCTTCACAGCACTAGGGCAAAAAAATAGTTTGGATAGATAATCCTTTCACACGCAATAGTTTGGAGATAATCCTTCACACAGCAATAGTTTGGATAGATAATCCTTCACACAGCAATAGTTTGGATAGATAATCCTTCACACAGCAATAGTTTGGATAGATAATCCTTCACACAGCAATAGTTTGGATAGATATTAACCTTCACACAATAGTTGGGATAGATAATCTTCACACAAGCAATAGTTTGGATAGTAATCCTTCACAGCAATAGTTTGGATAGATAATCCTTCACACAGCAATAGTTTGGATAGATAATCCTTCACACAGCAATAGTTTGGATAGATAATCCTTCACACAGCAATAGTTTGGATAAATAATCCTTCACACAGCAATAGTTTGGATAGATAATCCTTACACTTGCAAAAGGTTTGGATAGACAACGTCCTTCACACACTAGTAGTTTGTAAATAATCCTTCACACAGGCATAGTTTGGATAGAAATCCTTCACACAGCAATAGTTTGGATAGATAATCCTTCACAGCAATAGTTTGGAAATATCCTTCACACAGCATGTGATAGAAACCTTCACCCAAGCAATAGTTTGGATAGATAACCTCACACTGCAATGTTTGGATAGATATCCACAGCAATAGTTTGGATATATCCTTCACACAGTTTGAATATAATCCTTCACAAACAATAGTGATAATTACCTCACATTGGATATAATCCTTCACAAAGCAATAGTTTGGATAGACAATCCTTCACACTGCAATAGTTTGGATAGATAATCCTTCACACCTCAATAGTTTGAATAGATAATCCTTCACACAGCAATAGGTGATATTTATAAATAATCCTTCACACAATAGTTTGGATAGATAATTCCTCTTCACACAGCATAGTTAATTTTGTTTGGATAGATAATCCTCTACACAGCAATAGTTTGGATAGATAATCCTCTACACAGCAATAGTTTGGATAGATAATCCTCTACACAGCAATAGTTTGAATAGATAATCCTTCACACAGCGATAGTTTGGATAGATAATCCTTCACACAGCAATAGTTTGGATAGATAATCCTTCAAACAGCAATAGTTTGGATAGATAATCCTTCAAACAGCAATAGTTTGGATAGATAATCCTTCACACAGCAGTGGAATAGATAATCCTCTGTACAGCAATAGTTTGGATAGATAATCCTCTACACAGCAATAGTTTGGATAAATAATCCTTCACACAGCGAAAGTTTGGTTAGATAATCCTTCACACAGCAGTAGTATAGTTAAGTAGTCTTTGTAGTAGTCGCTCAGAATTTGATCTATCTTAGTAAATTCTTGTTGTTGTTGTAACTTTGGACCTTCGGGGAAAGTCATGTGACTGTTTCTTCGTGGCTGTTGTATCATTCCTAGTACTTTAGTATTCTCGTCTTCCTTCGACTGTCCTTTCTCTCTCTCTCTCTCTCTCTCTCTCTCGCATTATTCTGGTCAGGGCAAGAAGAGGACAGTGGGTAGCCGATCCCAATAACCTCTGCTTAAAAGGGTAAAGCCGCACCGAAAGCTTGACCTTGCTCAGAAATGTTAATAAAGTAAAACACTTGAACTTAATTGGTATTTTTATTGTTTTATTGTTATGTATAATGGCGAATTTTGGATACACGACAGGTTTTTAGAGGTCGTCAACGTGGTCGCTTTTAAAGGCCTCCCCATGAGAGAGGCTCCGATCTCCTTTGACTGCCGTATCAAAAACCCCATTTAGTGGCCATCAAAACAGAGATTTTAATGTCCACAGGAAAAAAAGGCCATTGTGACCACTACAACATAGAAGTTTATGGGATGGCAAAATAAAAGCCGTTGGTGGGGTGTTGAAGCGAACTTACTACATCGCGGCCACTAAATCAAGGGCCACTTAGCAAAATTCTGGTGGTCACCTCAACAGTGTCTTTTGTTGGCCCTCAAGAGAAGCCTGATAATGGCCACCATTAAAATAAAAGCCTCTCGTAGCTAACACAGTCAAGTAATTTAGGGAGTGACAAAAGAAAAGGGCATTTAGAGGCTCCCCCCCCCCCCCCCCAAAAAAAAAAAAAAAAACCCCCCCCCCAAAAAAAAAAAAAAAAAAAAAAAAATAGTATCCATCAAAGTAATAGTTGAATTTGTTTTTCTTAGCCGTCAATGTAATAGTCTATAAATAGTCTATAGTGAAAAAAATTATTTTTTATCAGCCATGTAAGTAATAGTCTTTAGTGAAAAGAATTCATTTTTATTAGCCATCAAAGTAATAATCTTTAGTGGAAAAAATTATTAGCCATCAAAGTAATAGTTTTTTAGTGGGAAAAAAGACTTTTTTACCCATCAGTGTAATAGTCTAATAGAAACCAAAAAAAAAAAAAAAAAAAAAAAAGTTTCATTTTTGTTAGCCAGCAAAGTGATTGTCTTTAATGAAAAAAAAAATGGTTTCATTTTTAATAGCCATTTTTTTATTAGCCGTCAAAGTAATAATCTTTAACGGAACCCATAGAGAAAGGACGTCCAGTGTTGTATCAGAAGTGCCTGTAGGACTAACCCTTCGTCTTTTCTCTGCATCTGTATTTCATTTCCTCTCTTTCTCTCTCCCCCTTCTCATTCAGACGGGGCAACTGGGTCGTTTCTTTCTCATCCGCAAATATGAAAAAGAAGAGAGGGACTGGCAGAGGGCAAAAGGGCCTCTACGTATTAACATACACAACGTCCACTTATGGAAAAGGTTCTTATACAGAGTACTGTTTGGTCTCTCGTCGAATTCCATAGACAGAAGAGCTGACGTAAAAAAACGCTGGATGATGATAATATAATGATGACGTGTCTTATCTAACGCGTTATGGAAGGATGCCCACATAAAATGTAGCAGAGCTGTCGTCTTGCATTATTCATCTCGAAGACTCTGTTGTTGCAGTTGTTTACTTAATTGGATTTTCACATGTTAGTGACGATTCCATTTTTTCCGTCCTGGCCGTCTCAGATTGATTCGGTCGATGTTATTTTCGTTCCCCTTCGTAGCAGAGACATTCTTACTCTCTCTCTCTCTCTCTCTCTCTCTCTCTCTCTCTCTCTTGCTTATAATATCAGGGGGAAGTTTTCATTTTCTATGTATAAAGAGCTTATCGCTACTCTATCTCTCCTCTCTCTCTCTCTCTCTCTCTCATCTCACTTAACTTCTAACATCTCTCTCTCTCTCTCGTCTCTCTCTCTCTCTCTCAACTCTCTGTCTCTCACTCTCTTTTTCTACTCTTATCAATATCAGGGGAAGTTTTCTCTTTCTATCGTATAGTACCAAACGATCTCTCTCGCCTAACTTTTTCTTTATTTAATATACATCTCTCTCTCTCCATTCTCTCTCCTCTCTCTCTTCTCTCTCGTCATCTCTCTCTCTCTCTCTCTTATAATATCAGGGTTCGAGTCTCTTTCTATGTAACGATATACCAACGATCGCTAAACTTTTCTTATTTAATATACATACCTCCCCCCCCCCCCTCTCGCTCTCTCTCTCTCTCTCTACTCCTCTCTCTCTCTCTCTGCTTATGACAATAGCTGGAAGTTTTCTCTTTCTTAGTATTGCAAACGATCGTTAACTTTTCTTATTTAATATACATCTCTCTCTCTCTCTCTCTCTCTCTCTCTCCCCCTCGTCGCTCATCCTCCTCTCTCTCTCTCGTGATCGTCGTTATATTTGTAAGTATAGGGAAACGTTGCCAGTGTGTTTTTTGTAACCCTCACAATGGCGAAAAATGGTCGGTTCGTTGAATGAATGTGAAGCAATGGAGCAGATAAAGGCAACTCAACGTAAATTGGCTCTATGTTATCTGCCTGAGTGTTGCTGTTATTTGCGCACTGAGGGATAGGAAGTGTATTCCTTTGCTGTCACTCCCAGCCAGTTAATTTGGTGACTGCCATCTTCGCCAATGAATGAGCAAAACTCATTCCATATAGCGTTATGTAGCTTCTAATTACACGGGAGGACAGTGCGTATTTCGGTGTTAAGAATTTGTAACCCCACTAACAGATAATCCCCGTAATGCCATCATTACACCTCACGGGGTGTACTGTAGGCATGACTGAAGTTTCTTCGCAGTGTCCCTTCCTTAGGCCTCTGTATCTTCAATCCCCGTCATTCTTTTTACCGTACCTCCATTCTTGTTATCTTTCATTTTTGCTGTCCACCCTCTCCTAACAATTATTTCATAGTGCAGCTACTGCGAGGATTTCCTCCTGTTACTACAACACCTTTCAAACCTACGTATACCCTCAGTTTCCTTTCCAGCGCTGAATGGCCTCACAGGTCCCAGTGCTTAGCTTGTGGTCTAAACTCTGTAATATTCCATTCCATTCCATTGACATATATACAGGGTGTCCATAAAGTCACAGTACCATTACAGCAGTGAATACTTGTAATGGTACTGGGACTTTATGGACACCCCGTATTTAAGCAAGTCCTTCACCCCGTGCGCTCGGATACGTAATTATTGTATTCGAAGTGAAAGGTGGTCGTAGGTCGTAGAATTTTGGGGCCCAGATCAGAGCTATTTCGGTCAAGATTAGCAGCTTGTGAAATGTGGTCGTAGGTCGTAGAATTTTTTGGACCCAGATCAGGGCTATTTCGGTCGAGATTAGCAGCTCTGGTTTTCAGAGCACCCATCAATTAGGGGTGCTCTATTTTTTATTTATTTATTTTTTTTTTTTATTTTTTTTTTTTTTTAAATTTTTTTTTATAACGGATAGGATCGCCGTCTCATTTGTATTGCACGAGAGCCAATTATGTACAGAGAGCGATTAGGCGAATGGTATCACATCGGCGCGGATTATGTATCTCTCTGCAACTTTTTGGTCGTGTTGCTGTAGTGTAGTAGTTCTCTCATTCGTCTTGGGGGGGGGGGGGGGAGGCTTGTATAACGAACGACGTTAAGGGGCGCGGTGATTATATTATAGCGTGCGGGTCGGGACTATCGTTGGCGGAGCCTTATCTGGGCTAATAAGAGGTGTTAGGTGGATTTTATTTGGTTGGGGTGATCGTCGTTTAGAACGCTCGTTGAACTGTGTGGGTTGTCCTGAAATATCCTAGTGCTTGGAGATGGATTTATTGTTTTACACGTTTATATATTACGCTCTTACACACTCAGTATTTATATTATATATATATATATATAATATATATATATATATATATATATATATATATATATATATATGATATGATATGATATGGTTAGATATGAATATACGTAATTATTGTAAGTTTTTCAACGCAAGGGGCATTCTCATTGCCAGTGCCGATAAATAAACCTGTGTTTTGTGTATGAAGTGTGATGCCAAATGCATATACCAGATGTTTCCCATAGATATATATATATATATATATATATATATATATATATATATATATATATATATATATATATATGATGGGAAATTTCTGGTATATGCATTTGGCATCACACTTCATACACAAAACCAGGTTTATTTATCGTCACTGGCAATGAGAATGCCCCTTGCGTTGAAAAACTTACAAAATAATTACGTATATTCATATCTAACCATATCATATATATTTATATATAATATATATATATATATTATATATTATATATATTATTATATATAACTAGATTTGAATGGCTTTGATGACCATAATCATTCGACTAGCGGTTACATAAGCAGGGCAACACACACACACACACACACACACACGCAATGTGGATCGTGTTTTGGAATCTGTTTTGAAAATCCACCAGGTTTATGTGTACGTATGTCTCCTTTGTAACAAGGACACGATTGTTGATCCCTTACGTGTGTCTAATAAGATTACGGACGACCTAACCACTGCCTATAGTCGTCCAGGGAAGTGAAGAAGCGGAGGGCATTTCGATGTTACGACAGGTGAAGGAAAATTGTCCGAAAAATTGAGGGATCTTTTCATGTCAGATTATGATGACCTTATCGCGTGGCGGTGTACTACAAGGCGCTTCATTCTTCCCCCAAATAGACGGACGTTCAGGGTCGTGTTTTTTTTTAATTTAATTTAATTTTATTTTATTTTTATTTTGAGGCGGGCAGGAATGATTGATAAGCGAGGAATTCTTCTCTCTTTTAGTAGTTTTTTTTAATGGTTTTTATGTTTTACGTTTTCTAGCTCTGAGTTTTGTTTGTTTATTACTAGAGGCGAGGAATTCTGCTCGTGTCTTCTAGTAGTTTTTTTATGGTTTTTATGTTTGTGTTTTTCGATTGGGGAAACGTTTTCTAGCTGTGAGTGTTTTTGTTTACCACTAGATGAGTATCTATGAGTATCTTGAAGGTCCATGGGACCAGTGATTCAAGGTTGACATCAACGGGTAGACTTGTTTGAAATGACCTGCATAGTTTCAACTGACAGCTATGAATAGTTTCAAGGGTCTCTGTTGAAACGTTGCAATTAGCGAAGATGTATTGCACACACACACACACACACACACACCACACACACACACCTTCGGCGGTCTGGCGAGAATGTTGATGCTCGCTTCTATAGTTTTAAGGGTAAGGGTTTACCTCTTTGTTTGTCAACGCCGTTGTGAACGTCTAAGCATACTTTCTTTCTTTTTTTAGTGTACAGTTGAACGCCATAGCCTCCGACGATCTGCGTATACTACCGAGGTGTTATTCCTTTTGCTGTATATACACACCTTCTTCCATATTCTTCTTCCATCTTGCTCTCCACCCTCTCCTGATAATTGTTTCTTGGTGCATCTGCTTTGAGGTTTTTCCTCCTGTTACGCCTTTCAGGCCTTTTACTCACAGTTTCCCTTTTCAGCGCTGAATGACCTCGTATAGGTAGGTCCCAGCGATTGTTCTTTGGCCTGAACTGTGTATATTCCTTTTCATTCGCTCAGTGGCGAGTGGGGTAGGAAGTAGCTAGTAACGCCTTAGTTCTTTTCCGAAATAGGTTTATACATAGCAGAACCGTAAGTGTGAGCTGTCAGTCCTCATATTGATAAATCTTATATATATATATATATAGATATTAAATATATATATATATATTATGTAATTATATATATTTTTATATATATATATATATGTGTGTGTGTGTGTGTGTGTGTGTGTATGAGTGGTAAAAATGTTCTGTTACAACAGAATTCCATCTAATAAAAGGAGCCCATAAAAACACCAAAATATAGAGAGAAAAGTACTATATTTCAGAGACTGCTGTCTCTCTCTTCAGGTATATGAATGAGAAAGTTTACAGAAAGGTGGTACTTTATACCAAGAGATCCATCCACAGGATAAGCCAAATTTAGGTCCCCCCGACCCCCTCTGATAATCGTTACCTTTGAATCTTCTTATGCGTCGGTTGATGAAAACCTTGTCGATCACATCTGAATCCCATGCTCCTTTTGAGATGCCTCTCATTTATTAAGGTCGATTCCATCATTTGACTCTTGTACCGGCAGTTGCTGCTATAAATTATACGTGACAAATTCTAGTTTAGTCTGTTTTTGTTCATTTATATGGTTGAAAATAGCTGAGTCATAGGATTTCATAAACCCCTGTTTCCTTGAGGAATGTCTTTTGTTGGACATTAATCAGGGATTTGGCTAAGGTGTTTAGGTAAGTAAATGCAAAAGGGTTAGATTTTCCAAGGGTCTGAGTCACTGTCTCAATCCTGTCTAGGTGAGGAATTTTTATTTTATTGTTGGGTGTCTCTTTGGTCTTTTTTTGAGGGGGTCGGTAGAAAATTACGTTTGCTTTGTGAATTGCTTTCTCAATTATATGGTCAGGATACTTTAAAGACGAAAGTTGCTTACGAATTAGTTCAAATTCTTTTTCCAGGAAATCTGGGGAACAAATTCGTAAGGCTCTTAAGAACAGGTTGCTGGCTACACCTATCTTGATAGCAATGTCGTGATAGCTAAAGTAGTGAATGTATGAAAGTGAGAATGTTGGTTTTCTGTATATGGTAAATTTGTATTCTGTCGTGTCTCTGATTATTAAAAAATTAAGAGAAGGAATTTTATTGTCTGTTTCCCATTCAACTTTACATTTGATGCTGGGCGTTTAATTTTGAAAGGAATTAATTAAAATTGCCCCACCTATTATCCCAAAATGTTAGAATATCATCTACATATCTCATCCGCAGCATATTTTTGGGTTTTATTGCATTTATTACTGTAGTTTCAAAGTATTCCATGTTCAGATTGGCTAAAACAGGACTTAAAGGACTACATCCGAATTTTTGTTTATAGAATGATTCCCCGAATGAAAATACGTTATTAGATGCACATAATTCAACTAACTTTATTATTTTGTCAAGCGCCAATGGGAAATGATCTGAATAGGGGGATAATTTTTCCCTCAAAAACTGAAGAACGTTCTGTATTGGTACTTTTGTAAATAGGGAATCTACGTCAAGGCTTAAAAGTTTTATGTTGTAAAGTGGTATATGTGCTTCTCTGAATTTGTGACAAAAAATCTTCCGAATGTTTAATGTGACTGGGAGAAAAAGTGCCTAAAAAGGGGAAAGGATGCTAGCTAACCATTTAGAAATTTTGTAATTGAAAGCTCCGGCACATGAAACGATGGGTCTGAATGGAAGATTGTCTTTGTGAGTTTTGGGAAGGCCATAAAAGTAGGGGAGTTTAGGATTAATTACTTTAAATTTCTCTAATAGTTCAATACTCTTTTTGTCTTGGCCAATTAATCTTACTTTCTGAAAAAATTCTGTGGAATATAGTACTTTTCTCTCTGTATTTTGGTGTATTTATGGGCTCCTTTTTTTATATATATATATATATATATATTATATATATATATATATATGTGTGTATATATATATATATATATATATATATATATGCACACACACATATATACAAATCCTAAAGTAACATATTCATTCAATTCTTTTACATTCTGCACAGAGAATCATAATGAAATGCCGCGTGTGTGTATACGTATATAAGTTTGTAATCCTGTTTCAGAAAACATTTCATGTGTTTTTCAGAATCAGTTCCTCACTTATTCACTCTGTTAGTTGGCAAGAAAAGACCAATCACTTAAAAAAAAAATGAAAAAAGATAAACCAACCCAGTTGAATCAGATAAGATCAGCTAATCAACCACCCAGTAAAGATTGATTGGCTGGCCGTTAATAAAAGGCGAATGATGATGCTAAAACGTAAAACGCCATGACCTTTTCTGGTCCATGAGTGAATCAGGGTTCTTGACGTTTGGCTTATCGTGTAACATTAAAATATGGAGCTTCAGAGTACAAGTAGAAAAATACAGCAACGAACCCACAATTACATCTTGTTCATTTTATTTTTCCGTATCGTTGTGTGTGTGTGTTTTTTGTTTTTTGTTTTTTTTTTAATCTTTGGGATTTCCTGTCATCTTTTTATATCGCAAACTTATGTCGTCGTCGTTGTCGAGATTTGGGGGCCAGCCAGTTCTCCATACACAGAAGGGTTGAAATTCTCTCTCTCTCTCTCTCTCTCTCTCTCTCTCTCTCTCTCTCTCTCTCTCTCTCTCTCTGGAGATAGGTATACTCTCTTCATTAGCTTAAGAACATTTTCATAAGTCATCAAATCTCATAAATGTCGTCATTTTTGCCACCGCAATGAACTTGGTTATGAAAGATGACTATTAACCAATTGCTGGTTCACTCGTTGCATCTTAATTAATTAAGGTCTCTCTGCCCAGTCGCTTTGTTCCTTGTTCGAGAGAGAGAGAGAGAGAGAGAGAGAGAGAGAGAGAGAGAATGCGGGCGCGCCTTCCTTAATTAAGGTTCGTACGTATCTTCTGACCACTTGAGTGAGAATCACGTACCATAGTAGATTCACATCACCTGTGCGTATGATGTCTAGGCCAGTCCCTTACGACGCTCCTGAATGGCTGTTGATAAGCCAATCACGGGGCTGGAAACTGTCAGTCTCTCTAGAGAGTTCACATAGGCAGGATGTATGTTCCACCTCTCCTGAGGGGTACGCTTTCAAAAGCATCCCTCAGGAGAGGTGGAACATACATCCTGTCTTTGTGAAAACTCGAGAGAGACTGAGAGTTTTCAGCCCCGTGATTGGCTTATCAGCAGCCAATGAGGAGCGTCGTAAGGGACTGGCCAAGACATCAAATGCACAGCAGCTGATGTGAACCTACTATACCTGGTCCTTTTATCGTGGCGGGTTACAGCAGCTGGATCCTCGCTCGAAGTGCTGTAGCTCGCTGGATAAACGCCTTCGTGAATCATTTAGTCTGAGGGGGGAAGAAAGGCATCTAGGTTTGTTTGCGTATATATAGACATATAAATAATGTAATATATTTATATATATTATGAAGAAGGACTGTTCCTATAATAAGTAAAATCAAAGGGACGTCATATTCCGTTATGATTCTGGTAGCGTCTCGATATATATATAGAATATATATATACTATATTAGGATATATATATATATATATATATATATACACACACAAAAGCTAAGGTTTAACGTAGAAAGAGTTGCCGGCTCAGACAGATCTAAGAATCGAATGCTGACTGAAGTCCATAAATTATTATTGATTATAAGTGATCGCGGATAATCATCATTTAGGGCAAGTGTGTGTTGTAAATGTGAAGTGGTCGTCTGTCTCTGTCTGTCTGTCGTGGGTTTTTTGTTGGCTGTTCCAACGCCTTCGTTTCCTGACCGTTCCCCTCTCGCTCAGTTGTCGGGAAGGTCATCCGAGAACATGATAATATTATGTGGCAGCGTACTTTTTTCTCTCTTTTCTTTTCTTTTTAATCACAAAGTTGTAATTTTTTTCGCGCTTGTTCTGTTTCATTCCATTAAGAGGAAAGGTCGGCAGATAACATGATAATTGGCGTTTTTTTGTTGTTGTTGTCATCGCATCTCTCTCGGTGTGTGTGTGTGTGTGTGTGTGTTTTTATTTATATATTTTTTTTGCCAGTGACGGAGAGGAGGGCCTTCGAGTACAGCGATGTTGCAGTATCCATTTACTGCGTTTTCTCTTTAGTTGTCACATCTTATGTCTGTCATTTTCTCAAAAGGTTTACAAGAATGGATTCGATGAGTCGTACGTCACGTGGAAAAATTCTCGTTTTCCGTGTCGGATTATTCGCATATTTAGAATTTCGCAAGTTTTTCCTGAAGTTGCTGCTTTCAGGGCGCTTTCCCGATTCGTCCTTTCCCAAAAATCGTGCTTGCAATTGGATAATAGTGTAACAGCCGCTTCTTTCGACATTTAACTTTGAAAATAGTGACTTTAAAAGTAGTAACTTTGGAAATAGTAATTTTGAAACCAGAAAAATTGTTGGTTACACTGTTCTGACAGATAAATTGTTGGTTACACTGTTCTGACAGCGAAGGCCCACACTACTATTGATAGAAAGTAATGTGTACAGGTTCATTGGTATCAGATTTGTCCCCCTTCTTCCATCCCGGGACCAATGCCGTCATGACTTGGAGTCCCAGTGCACTCGTCCCTTTCCGAGATCAGCTTCAACACTACTAATAACCACTTTGCCTGGAACTGTAACCAAAATGGACAGAGGCCGCCATTGACTTTTAAGTGACTGTGGGAACCATTGTCATCGTCATTTTCCCTTAAAAAAGTAATAATGATAATCAGTAGATTAATAATAATAATAATAATAATAATAATAATAATAATAATAATAATAAAATAATAATAATAATATGCTTTATTTCAGCTCAGGGCCATATACATTGAATATACAAAATACAGACAATAACATATACAATCTAGATACATGAGACATGATAAAAAAGAAAGAGAAAATGAATAATCGGCACTTATCCACAAAATAGCTGAGGTAGCATAAAAGCTAGAAATTATAATACTGGTAATAACAGTAATAATATTGGAGAGAAAAAAATGCATTGAGAGTAATAACAGTTAGTGCACAAATTATATAACTTAAATTTCAACTAGAGACCTTAGGTGGTTACAGTAGTCAGGTCCAGAGGGTTAAATACAAAAATTGAATGTAAAAAAAAAAAAAAATTTAACTTTATAGTAATCACAGTAATAAAGAAAAATTAAAATATCAGCAATAAATGTGATAATGACAAAAACTGCAGATGACATCTTGCCAATACAGAAATTAAGTCCTTTAGGGGACAAAGGCCTCATTTTCCCATCTTTCCCACAATTTAGCTCTTCTTCTTGCTTCACTCCTTAGGATGCTTGTATGAGCGAGTTGCTGCTGTTTCTCACTCGGGTAAACACGTACATAAATGAAATGTTCATCAATAACTGGAACAGAAGCGGCACTGGGAATAATTTGGTGGTTAGTTTGTTATCTGCGTAGGTACTTCTTATTTCACTTTCATCCTCTTCAGTGCCCAAAATATTCGTTCCTAGAATCGCTGCTGTTTTTGTCAGTTTGCTATTTTTTTTTCTCTCTCTCCCTTTTTCCAGATTGGGTTTGTATTTTCTTTGGAAGCAGTTGCTCGGAGCAAATGTCTCAAAACCAATTTTTTTTTTTTTCCAACTCTTCCAGCAAGAACATGGTACATTGTTCTAACTTTCTTGAACCCAGGTGTCTGTAAAAGTTGCTTGCAAACATTATAATTATGGTAGCCTTGGAGCCACATACTTGAAAGATTAACAGTGACTACATCTTTTGGGTTGAAAAATGGCGCGGTCGAGTCAATGCCCCCCGGAGTTTTTAGTCGTTTGCGTTTTTATAAAAAGTAGGAAAGCAGCAGCTATGTTAAAAATAAAAGCGAAGTAAAAAATGCGCTGAAGTGTCCGGGCCAGTCGAGTCTTTTGCACAGCCACTACAGCCTATAATCAAGGCCACAGAAAATGAGTCGCAGGCCATGAAACTTTAACCTATATCATTGCTAGACGTAAGGTTGCCGCTTTTAACCTTGAACAAAATAAAAACTACTGAGGCTAGAGGGCTGCAATTTCGTACGTTTGATGATTGGAGGGTAGATGATCAACTTGCCAATTTACAGCCCTCTAGCCTCAGTAGTTTCTAAGATCTGAGAGCGGACAGACAAAGAACCATCTCAATGGTTTTCTTTACACTAGCAAAATTGTTTTCTAGGTGTTTTTGAATCTAGGTGTTTTTCATTATTGTTTTTTATGTTCCGACGATTACCCGAAGCTGATGAATCTCTCTCTCTCTCTCTCTCTCTCTCTCTCTCTCTCTCTCTCTCTCTCTTTCCAGGTGTTTTTGAATCCAAAGTGTTTTTATTAGAATTTTTTTATGTTACCGACGAATACCCGAAGCTGATTCGCTCTCTCTCTCTCTCTCTCTCTCTCTCTCTTCTCTCTCTCTCTCTCTCTCTCTCCGAATATTGGTCAGAAATCCGACGCGGGAGCTACATCACATATCTTATTGAAATCTAAAACTCGATAGGCTTTCCATATGGTGTTTTATTTACTTCGTTGTAATTATGTTGTGACTTCACTTCCTTACGTCTTCAGATTCTGTTTTTTAATTGATGTTTATTAATATTTTCTTTTACTATTAATCTCAATATTAGTTCTGTCATCATCATTATCGTTGTTACTATTTTTTTACTACTACTTCAGCAACTGTGTGCATATTGGCGATTTATCATTTTATCTCGTTTATCCAGAAGGTATGCATTGTGTTGTCTCTACTTTGTATATTCCATTCATTTTGGCTCTGAGTTTACACATGAGATGCAAAGCATGGATTTGAAATTGTAATAAACCGAGTTGTATATGTGACGGTAATTTAGTTTGTTGACATAATATTATGTTTTTTTTTTCTTTTTTGTTTGTTTGGGGTATGACTTTTCGTCCGTGTTTTGTGACATTTCGAGCCATCAAACCCCCCCCCCTTTTTTTTTTCCAGGTTTTATATAAAAGAAAACTACTGAATCAGAGACATAAGAAATGTAATTGTGATTGTCTGATGGTTCTCTCTCTCACAGAAGTCAGCGATGAAGATAGAAGAGAGAGAAGAGGAGAGAGAGAGAGAGAGAGAGAGAGAGAGAGAGAGAGAGAGAGAGAGAGAGAGAAGGAAACATGTAACTCGAACGTAGACACACACTGTAGCTAAAAGTGGTCTTGGAAAATACGAAGAGAAACGATGTAAAAGAGGATGTTTTCAGATAATTGCCAACCGCTTGACGACGATCTCTCGGTCGAAACGATCTCGTTTCCTTTGTTATTCACCACTTGTGGGTCCTTTGTGACATTTTTGTATATTTCCGATTTTATTTTCTGAAAAAACAACAAAAAAAAAAAAAAAAAAAAAAAAAAAAAAATTGCGTTATAGTTGTTCATCTTTCTAAAGTTTATTATTGTATTTGCCTGATGAAAGAGCATTGACTTTATCGGTGGTGCTGAAGGATTTCAATGATGTTAATTCTCTAAATAAATGATATTATGTTATTGTAATGATATATTGTTCATGTTCACTGGAACAGTAAGCGCATCGGACTTACAAATAAAAGTCAAAGAACTGTGGGCTACGAGGAGAATATATACGTGTAGATGTACATTTATATACATAACACATATATTAAATTTACTTATATATGTAAATAATACAGTTAAATACATACATGCATCCACACACAACTCACTCAAAAATATTTTTGCAAACAAATCATAAACAACCTCTCTCATGTAAATTGCTATGCCCAAGAATCTCCATGATATATACATATAGGTAGCAATAAAGTTTCGCAAGCGTCTTAATACTGGTTCCACCCAGCCGGAGGCGAGGGAATAAATAGTACTTCATCAACGCACACACACACACACACACTCTCTCTCTCCATATTCCACGGGCATCCGGGCCCCACTGTGCCCCGCAGTAAACCCGCCATACCGAAGAATCTGGTTTGGAATAGCTGAGGTGGTTCGTTCGTGCCTCCTCTTTTAGTCGAAGATGTTATGGTTTATTTTATATTTTTATTCATACGCTTAATCCATTATGAAATGACATCCAATGCACATCCACCCCTGCTGTGTAAGTGACATCGCACGACTACATAAATGATGGATACTGGAAACTGTAGAAGCATAGACATAACAGTCAAATTATTGTAATCCTGTATTGATAAAAAAAATTCATCATATGTATACCTATATATCTATATATCCTATGTAGCACGAAAGAACACGTAGCTACTTGAGAATATCCTCAAATCCACGGTAGAAAGTTAAGCAAAGCAGGAACTTGGAACAAGTACTTTCGTAGTCTATTCTACATTTTCAAGTAGAATATACTACGAAAGTACTTGTTCCAAGTCCCTGTTTCACTTAGCTCTTTGCCGTAGATTTAAGGATACACACATACACACACACACACATATATATATATGTGTGTGTGTGTGTGTGTGTGTGTTTTGTGTGTGTGTGTGTTATTAAATTCTTCATTAAAGCAGATACGTCTCGAGTATAAAAGGCCCATTAAAACACTCGAAGCTCGATAAGGGTGGAGGGAAGTCTACCGAAATACGAGTATAGTCCTTAGCTTTTAACCAGAGTGCTTGATTTAATGGGCCTCTTATATATATATATGTATGTATATATATATATATATATATATATATATATATATATATATATATATATATATATATGTGTGTGTGTGTGTGTGTGTTTGTGTGTGTGTGTGTTCGACCCGTTGTTGATGGGTGAATTTTCCTATTTTAAGAATGTTTTCTTTATTTTTAATACAAATAGTCTGTGGATGTTCCCGATCCTGTTTCTCGGTTCGACATGCGCTAGAATTTTATCTGAATCTCTCTCTCTCTCTTTGAGTTGCTTAATTTAATGTGCCACACACACACACACACAACACACACACACACACACCACACACACACACACACACACACACAGAGAGAGAGAGAGAGAGAGACGAGAAGAGTGAGAGAGAGCGAGAACGAGAGAGAGGGGAGGAGAGAGAGATTGTCTTCTCCAGCCCTGTGGAGAAAGGGGGTTTGTGTTCTATAACCTCCTTAGAATTAGAGAGATATAATTATACCTCTCTTCAGGAGATAGTTGTAATCCTCATAGAAACAGAAAGAGAGAGGAAGAGAGTTAAGATAATTATAGCCCCATTCGAGACTGAAAAAAGTTGCAATCTTCATGGAAACAGAGACACTTATAACAATAATATCCCAATTCAAGACTGAAAAAAATCTTTGGAGGAGTGAGAGAGAGAAAGAGACAGTTTTTAAAACTTGGAGACAAAGGAACTATTATTGTATTCTGATGAGTTATATCCTCGTCCTCGGAGAGAGAGAGAGAGAGAGAGAGAGAGAGAGAGAGAGAGAGAGAGAGAGAGAATTTGTTGGAGGATTCGTGGTTGAACGATCTTCGACACCTCCTCACTCCCCTCCCCCCACAGGTAAACTACTCCACCCTCGCATCCCCCCTAGCTTCTGTAGACCTCCACCGCTGTAACGCCCCCCTCCCAAAGCTCCCTGTTCCCCCGTTCTCGTCTAGACACCATTCCCCCCCACCCCAGCCTCCCCATCCCACCAGGTACCCCGTCATAATTTTCTCTCTGGTTTTCCTGTTGGCTCCCGTCTGACGCATTTCTAAAGCAGGTCTATGGATGAGCTTGGATGAGCCTATTCCTTGTTACTCCTATCTTTCTAATTTATGTATATATATATATATTTCTTAATCAGCCGATGATAATGTCTATTCAGCGACAAGTTGAAGTAAAGGCTTTATTAAAGCCTCTCTCTCTCTCTACTCTCTCTCGCTCTCTTCTCTCTCTATATCTATGGTAATGCCCTCTCTCCCTCATTAGATTCATTACATGACACAGCTCTTTATTGATATCACCTCCAAGTCTTTAATATGTTAATCAGTTTGTATGGTGCAAGAAAATGTTTGACTCTCTCTCTCTCTCTCTCTCTCTCTCTCTCTCTCTCTCTCTCTCTCTCTCTCATAATAATAATAATAATAATAATAGAACGCCTTGATGGCGTGATGGCAGCGCCTGGAATATATATATATATAATATATATATATATATATATATATATATATATATCTATATATATATATATATATATATATATAGATATATATATAAAACGATGAAGAGATGAAGCTTATTTCTGTTCTCATTTCTCATAACTCCCTAAACTAGTCACGTTTTTTACCGAGAGGTTTGGCAAATCTGTGTCTTGGTAGGTATTCTCTATCGGGATTTTATAAAGGAATGATTTAAGTTACATTTTTTTTATATATATATATATATATATATATATATATATATATATATTTATATATATATATATAATATATATATATATATATATACACACACATTTATAAATAAAAAATAACAAAAGTGTAACAAAACAGGAATTCACATAGTCTTAAAAATTTAAAAGAACAAAGTAAAAAGGAAAAAACAGGTTAAAAGAGACCTGCTTAAACACCAACCGTTCATTGTGAGAAGAGAAGATGAAATGAACTAAGACAAGTTAAAAGTAACGACTTCAACTATGCCAGGTACAGAGTTGCTGAGGACGTGTTACTGCTAAGAGAGGGAACAAGCCTCTTGATATATAAAGACTCAAGGGTGGTTAAATGGTCAGGATGTTTGCCATGGTCTATTATAGAAAACTGTTCTTTTTGTACTTCAATATATTATTTCTCACATGGGTCCTCCATTGTGGATGTTTGATTTGCAATTTAATGGCGTATTAGGCTCATGTTTTATAGCTAGTTACTTATTTTTAGTAATAATAATATTAAAAATAATGTAAAATATAATAATAATAATAATAATAATAATAATAATAATAATAATAATAATAATAATAATAATAGTAATTGCGTCAAGAAAGTTCTGTTCATTAGTTTATGGTTTATAGTTGAAAACACGGTGTACTGGTGGAGTCACGTTTAGTTAAAATGAAAAACACGATGCGATTTAATGGCGTATTAGGCTTATGTTTTAAGGATGGTTACTTATTTTTAATAATGATAATAATAATAAAAATAATAATAATAATAATAGAAAAATGTGCCTTAGTCAACGGATAAATGGGAACAACATCAAACACATAGATGAGACGGGATACAAATTCCTGGGAATAATGGAAGGAGGGGGATATAAAGCACCAAGAGATGAAGGACACGATCAGGAAAGAATATATGCAGAGACTCAAGGCGATACTCAAGTCAAAACTCAACGCCGGAAATATGATAAAAGCCATAAAAACATGGGCAGTGCCAGTAATCAGATACAGCGCAGGAATAGTGGAATGGACGAAGGCAGAACTTCGCAGCATTGACCAGAAAACGAGGAAACATATGACAATACACAAATCACTACACCCAAGAGCAAATACGGACAGACTATACATAACTCGAAAGGAAGGAGGGAGGGGACTACTAAGCATAGAGGACTACGTCAACATCGAGAACAGAGCACTGGGGCAATATATGAAAACCAGTGAAGACGAGTGGCTCAAGAGTGCATGGGAAGAAGGACTGATAAAAGTAGACGAAGACCCACAAATATACAGAGACAGGAGAAGGACAAGCAGAACAGAGGAATGGCACAACAAACCAATGCATGGACAATACATGAGACAGATAAAAGAATTAGCCAGCGGTGACACATGGCAATGGCTACAGAGGGGAGAGCTCAAGAAGGAAACTGAAGGAATGATAACAGCGGCACAAGATCAGGCCCTAAGAACCAGATATGTTCAAAGAACGATAGACGGAAATAACATCTCTCCCATATGTAGGAAGTGCTATACGAAAAATGAAACCATAAACCACATAGCAAGCGAATGTCCGGCACTTGCACAGAACCAGTACAAAAAGAGGCATGATTCAGTAGCAAAAGCCCTCCACTGGAGCCTGTGCAAGAAACACCAGCTACCTTGCAGTAATAAGTGGTACGAGCACCAACCTGAAGGAGTGATAGAAAACGATAAGGCAAAGATCCTCTGGGACTATGGTATCAGAACAGATAGGGTGATACGTGCAAATAGACCAGACGTGACGTTGATTAACAAAATCAAGAAGAAAGTATTACTCATTGATGTCGCAATACCATGGGACACCAGAGTTGAAGAGAAAGAAAGGGAAAAAATGGATAAGTATCAAGATCTGAAAATAGAAATAAGAAGGATATGGGATATGCCAGTGGAAATTGTACCCATAATCATAGGAGCACTAGGCACGATCCCAAGATCCCTGAAAAGGAATCTAGAAAAACTAGAGGCTGAAGTAGCTCCAGGACTCATGCAGAAGAGTGTGATCCTAGAAACGGCGCACATAGTAAGAAAAGTGATGGACTCCTAAGGAGGCAGGATGCAACCCGGAACCCAACGCTATAAATACCACCCAGTCGAATTGGGGGACTGTGATAGAGCAAAAGAAAAAAATAATAATAATAATAAAAGTAATAATAATAATAATAATAATAATAATAATTTGGTCAATAAAGTTGTGTTCATTAGATTATGGTTTTAGTTGAAAGCACGATGCATTCATTGGTGTAACCACGAGAGGATGTTATATAGAGAACGATTTAGCAAACTTTTTTTTTTTTTCTAATCCGTCCTTCACCAAGAATTGAAATTTCTTACTGTTTATGTATTTTCCGGTGTTATATTTGTCTGTTGACTTATTTTTTGTTTTTTTTTCATTTTTATTTGTTATTGTTTTTCTCACGGGCGAGCCAAGGGTCTCTGGCTCGATTGCTCTGAAAACAT